>NC_138768.1:759191944-759521944 GCF_965119305.1 Pelophylax lessonae
AGTCAATATTGGTTTCCTCACTCTAGTTGCAGATATATTCCAGAAGTAAGACCTAGGCTAATGTAATAGGAACAGAATAGGGGCCAAGTTGTAACTTGCAAGAGAAACCCACCACTTTGTGTGTCCTTTTTCCCATTTGTATTAGTGATTTAGGCAGTTAGACAGAGTTGAGATGTTTCATATGATTTTTTGCAAACAGACGAGCAGGTTGTTTAGTAAAATGCCTAATTGTCTCCCATTTTGAGGAGTCATCTAAAGTCACATGATATGAATAACTAATGTATATTTTTCTTATTTTTCAGGGGATGCTGGTTACCCGCAGCTGACGTGGCTGATGGCTCCAATCAGGTACCCCCAGGGCCCAGCAGAGAGGAATTACAACAGGGCCTTGCGGAGAAGCCGGAGTATCATTGAGTTGACCATAGGTCTTCTCAAGTCCCGGTTTCTCTGCTTGGCCCGGCCTGGGGGTGAACTCCTGTACTCTCCTACAAAGGCTTCCAAGATCATCCTGGCGTGCTGCGTGTTGCACAACATGTGCGTTGCCCGGGATGATTCTTGGGAGCTGACGGAGGAGAGGGAGCCAGAGGTCCGTCAGCCGGCGGCCCCCAGGCGGCGGAGCACCGCTGCCGGTATGGCCACCCGGAATACCCTGGTTGCTAGCCACTTTACATGTAAGTACTGTAACCGGTCAAGATAGGGCATGTGTATTAATTAGCTAGTTAGCAGAGGTGCCACTCACAGGGAGACAGAGGGTGATTATCATCTGCCAATGACACTTGCCATTGTAGATAAAGTGTAGTCAACATTGGTAAAATTGTGTTACTTGAGCAAAAACATGCACCTCTAACCATAAACATGTTGGTATTGTGAATAGTGTAAAGGGCTGAGAAGAGCTGGCAGGTGTTTATTTGTGTCTATGCCACCTGTGTAGTTATTGATAACATGAACGGCTGCTTGGTATCTTATGGTGTTGTAATTTTCCAGAACATCAACATCTTGGAATCATGGCACGTACCATGGGAAGCCTGTGGTGATGGGCTGTCTGGCGTCACAGGTGTGTATTCAAATGTTTACATTAATGATTTCTGGTTTGTGTAAGTTGGCATAAAATGTGTTATTTCACTCGTGATGTCGAAATTAAATGAAGTTCAGAATGAAGCAAACAGGCATTAAGATGTGATTTTCATAATGAAATGTCTTATCCTTTGTTTTATTTTTCCAGGAGTGGTACTGCTTGCGGGTGTAGGTGGTAGAAACCCACCTTGATGGACTCCACTCATTTTCTTTTGTGGTCAGTGGATATTTGGTAAGGCACATGGCCAATGACCAACATGAACACCCTGGAACTTCGAAAGTGGCTTGGAAGCTGCCCAGCAACCTTGCCATGCCTGTCCCCTATGAGCTGGTAGAGGTGCAGAATGGATTCTGAACTCTGCCGGAAGTTGTGGAAGACATCAGAATCCCGTAGCCATGGAGCAAAGATCGTGGTCTGGCGCTGTAAAGGCACACGGACTGGAGAGTGACAATATTCTTTTGCTGCATCCCTCCTTCTGCTGTCATTCTCAAATAAATAAATACATTAGAATTGAACATGTGTTTTTTTGTTTTGTGTGGGTGCCTACAGACAAAAGGGCCATCCACACTGTAAGATTTAGAGAAGACTTTATCCTTCCGATTGACATTTTCTATGTAGTGCAAGGGCCTGCCTGATTGCATCCAAATTGAAAGTGTTGAGGTTTGAGCTTCTATTATATGGTTTGGTTAAGTCTACAGGAAAAAGTCTAGACAAATTGTTAGTGTATGGCCCATTAAGCTGCCAAGGCCGGAGTTTTGCACTTTGCATGCTGCTTGTACTGGTGATGTGAGGGGTTGTAATGTAGAGTAGGGATGTGACAGTGTTGTGTTGAGGTGTGAGGCAAATGTAGTGTTGGACTATGAGGGCCTGTGTTGTTGAAATATGGAGAGAGTCCAATATCAGACACCTATGTTTATTGGTCAAGAAATTGTAAGAACCATGGTAAATATGTAAAGAATTGCATCTCGATAAAACTAGGACCACACTCATAAAATCAAAATTGTGTTGTTTCCATTGATGTGCTTGAAATTTGGGTAGGACACCCCCCTCCCCCCCCAAATTCAAGATAGTTTAAAAAAACTGTTTAAAAAAATGAGAGTGAAAAGAGATCCCAAGTGTAGTGATGTGATTTGAACCCATGACGTTGTGAACTGCAGTGAAGTTGCAAAGCACTTAGCTATTGTGCAGAATAAAGCTGTATGGTGGAAAAAAGGGAGTGTGTTAAGGCTAAAAAGCACATATAGCTAAAGAACTAAACATTGTATGGAATGTGGGAAGAAGACCATGGTAAAATTGTGAGGTTTCATCTTGCCCTGAAGTAGGGTAGGGGTTTGGTCACTTGCCTTTGGTACTTTCCTTCATAAGATCGATTCGACACACAGACAAGATCAAAAAAACACTTAAAATGGTGTAAGCTTGCAAGCGCTTCTGAGTGTAACATTATTTAGCAATATATATGATGTAATCCGTTCCATTTTAGCAATATAAACAAAAAAAGAAAATAAAAAAAGTAGGTGGAGATGGTAAGCCTCGAACCTACAGCAGAGGGAGATGAATTACAGACATGTGATGTGTGCACTAATCCACTAGCCCACATCGCTATGTGAAACTGCTATAAGCAGGAAGACATAAGTTTGCGAATTGGCGAAGCCGCGATCGTAAGTGAATCCCGCTGACGGCGGAATTCATTATTGCTGTTTTACTCGCCAATTCGCCGCAGCGCCAGTTAATTGATTTGAACGCGGCGAAACTGAAACACGTCATAGATGTTTGAAGCTGCAGTTTCTTTAAATCCGGCCCAAAGTGTCTATGGCTCTGCGTCCTGAGATGACACCGGTATGAACAAACCAATATCCATAAGAAATTTAACTTAAGACCATATGGTGACCAGTAAATATAATGACCAGCACACATAGTAAACCATTAAATCCATATATTCAGTTAATAATCACACCGGTGCATAGATAATCCGTGGATATCCAAAGATGCAGAGAATTATAGAGACAAAGAGAACAAGACATATTATTGTATAAGTGTATCTGGATAACCAAGGATTTAAACATCTATTGGACCTGCAAAATTGGAATGAAACTGGAAAATATGAAAAGATGAAAAAATGAATGCAAGATATGTAATATATGTGAATATTAGTGAACCTGAATGTGTTGCAAAACAGTTCAAGAAAAATGCATCCAAGAAAGAAGGAGGTCACTCATAAAAATGAGTGACATCCCACTCAAAGTTGAGACCATGTGGCATACGTGTCTGGAGTCTAAAGATCCAGAAGACCTCTTTCTTACATAACAGTCAAAAAATGTCACCTCCCCTGACAGGTTTGGTAATATGATCTATGACCTGAACCTGTACAAGGGAAGTGTCACCCCCGTGTTCAATATTGAAATGGCGGGAGACATTGGTGGATTTCAAGGTTTTTATGTCACTAAGGTGCTCCCTAAATCGCTCCTTTAGTTTACGTGTAGTCCTACCTACATACTGTATAGATCAAGCTTTACATGTTATGAGATATACTAGGTATTGAGTATTACAATTAAAGAATTTATCTATACAGTAGGTTTTATTACAAACAGAGGAAATAAATGTATTTCTCTGAATGACATGAGGACAGGTAAGGCAATCTGTCATGCCACATTTATAATTGCCTTTGCAATGTAGTCAAGTTAAGAATTTAGTATGTTTTTTAGATGAATAAAGACTAGGTGACAGAGAATTGCCTAAAGTAGTCGCTCTTTTGGTCACAATGTTAACTCCCTCATTAAGAATATTAGCACAGATCTCATCCGAATTTAAAGCGGGTAAATGTTTTTGAATAATAGTTTTAACCTTCTGAAATTCTAGACTATAGGGAAGGGATAACGTAATAGAGGAAATTTTTTCTTGAAATTTGTAAATTACTTTGCAATGGACAGTGGGGTCTCATGATAGTGGTGTCTCAGAGAACTGAGAACAGGTGCACGCTCTCAGTTCTCGGTTGCAACATTATTTTACGTTCTCATGGAACAGAGCACTGTGTATGGGGACCTAAAAAGGCATATTCCAGTTACAAAGTGGTTGAAGCCGAATTACATTAAAATACATAGATATACAGTCAGATTGACTTTTTATTAATAATTTCAGATTTATAGTCATACTTTGACTTTTCTTTTACAGCAGAAACAGGGAGACAACTAGCATATGTAGAAGGATGTCAGCACCGGTAGGGTAGGCTTCATATTTCCTTCTATTTTGTTTTACTTAAAAAAAAAAATAATAGGTAGTTTTTCTTCATAAATGTAGACCTACATTTATGCTGCTAAATTTTTAGGGTAAAATAACCCAAATCAGTGTATGTTATTTAGTCTGTGTGAAAGTTATAGAGTCTACAAGCAAGTGTACAAATCATTGAAACTTGATCAATCCTGATGTACTGATTGCCTATCTTATTTCTTAAGGCCCTAAAATGTCAGGACAGTACAAATACCCCCCAAATGACCCAAAGTCAGTCCATGGTATTTAGTAAGAGACATTTTGAAGTTGTAATTAATTCCCACAATTCTTTGGACAATTAAGAATTTAAATAAAATGTGTTTTTTTTTTTTTCACAAAATTGTCATATTACCAAGTTCTTTCTCTCACGAGGCATAGGCATACCACATGTCTGAGACTTTTTCACAGCATAGCCATGTAGAGAGTCGCAACATCAAAGGATTAAAATTGAATCCTATTTGAATTGTGTTGTTTTTTAATATATTTTTCTTAATACAACCATTGGCCTTTTTACCTAGAGGAGCAGAGAGTGAGTTTTTACTCATTGGACCAGTGATATTCAATTGAGATTTCTTACCTAATTTTATATAGTTGTTTATCTTGGACTACTTGCAAGTAGTCTATTGTTTTTTCGTGTGGGCCAATGTTTGGATTATACCTTTAGATGGTTTTATATATTTACCATTTATGTTTATGTATTTATATTTGCCATCATATTTATTTATGATGTTTTTATATGTACTGTATATTCATGATCATATTTATTTATATATACTTGTTCTTTTAATCTTGGAATCATGTACTTAGGGATTATGTTTTCCCTTTCAGAAAGCACAATGACGTTTTATGTGCTGTGGGGCATACTCCCTCTGCTGGTGTAATACGGTCACCAGCCCCATATGACATTTTTTTATCCTTTATATGTTGATTTCTGTTTGTATCTATTTGTTTGGAACCATGTACTTGAGATCGATATTTTTATTTCTTTTAGCTTTGAGATATGATCGAGTATAGGGACATATCTTATGTGCAGATCTAAGGGCAGGTGTTCCAACACCTAAAATGGTGGCCGCTGCGCTTCCGGCATTACTCATACTGATGCTATTTCCTGATTGGTTGTTTGATGTATTTAGGGTGAAGTCAGCACGCCGCCCGCATCCCCATTAGAAGTCTTTGCAGACGAGCGCGTAGGGTACAGCGTGCTGACGTCACTACGTTGTCCCGAGGACTGGCTACATGAGAGCCGGCCGGCTTGTTTATATGCAAATCTTTTTCATCTACCATGTGAGTGTTATTTTAATATTTACTTAATAAAGGCTGTACGGTATCACACTATCCAGTCCCCTTCTTTTCTTTATGGCGCACTGAGCTCCATCCTGTGGTCAGTACCGATATCACCATCTTATTGGCTGTGACCTGGAGGTTTGTTGCTGTTGTGATCCTTCCTGAGTGCCGCTGTGAGGAATCAATTAGATGCTCATTTACCTTTGTATCTGGTAAGGAGACATGCATGTCACTCGTGTGCAGCACCGTGGTGATTAGCCTTATTGGATTTTTCCTTTCACTCCACTAATCTTGGATTTTACCTCTTCAACCTCATAGGAATCTCCTCCCTCCTGCTACAACCTTATGAAGATTTTACATGAACTCTGTGTGTTTTTGATTCCTTGCCAGAATTAATTCACTATGTATTGTGTTATATTCATCCATGTACAAGTTCATTCTCCAATGTTTATGATTTAGCAGACATTTGCTTTATTTATCCAGTACCTTGGGTGCTCATTGGGCACCTGTTGCCATCATTGTCTTCTCCAGCAGATTTTTATTATCTACTATTGTGATTGGTGTAGTATATACCCATCAGGTCTCATTAGCGCAGCTTTTTTCCATTTATTAAAGGATTACCTTCAGGTGTTCAAGGGACATAAATTTCACATCTAATTTCTCGACTACCTATAACAATGTCAGAATGCGCATTCCAGCAAACAAGATAACACCTCTGGATGAACTTCCTGGCACAGGCTAAACATATTCCATTCTGTGCTCCTAAGAATTGGAAACTGGCTAAAACATGTGTATTCGCGAACTCAAGCCATCATGCACTCTCGTTCACGCCGGTGCTTGCGTGCACCTGTGACAGATGCTGGCGCCAAACAGACTATTTAAACTCAGTGCCCAAATTAGTGCTACTTTGTCTTCAGCCTCGTGCGTACATGTATTCGTGTGAACCTGTATCCTGTTCCAGTGATCGGTTCCACACCTGGCTGGTCTCCTGACCACATTCCTTTCTGTGCTCTGTAGTGATGGACGAACATCTGATGGGACGGTTTGTGAACGCGATCGCGCAAACTCGCTCAAATGTTCGCGAACCGCAGGTTCGCGGGGGTTCTTATTCATTTTAATAGCAGGCAAACATGAAAAACCTCCAGGTCATATTTGCAGCCACAAAATACTTACTAGCTGTGCACACATAGTCCCACAAAATGGACACAAACATACCAGAAGTATTAAGCGAATCTGCGATCGACAAGCATTCTTTTTTTTTATTCTTTCTTTTTTTATCTGCGAAATTTTGTCAATTCAGGAGCGCATGAAGGCCATGGAGGAGAGGCAATGCCAGGCTATGAAGGGGGTGCAGGAGATGATCCTGCTATTGAAAAAGTCGCCATAAATTTTTTTTTCAATAAGTTATATAAATCGTTTATACAGTTATAACGTGTATTTTGTTTTTTGTAATATTGCTCGGTTTTAGTGTAATAGCTCGGCCTAAATCAGCCAGAACTGACAGCAGCTGGTAAATACATGTTAAATACATATAGGGTCCATTCACAGGTCTGTAAAATGGGTCCGCATCCGTTCCACAATTTAACGGAACGTTTACAGACCCATTGATTTTCAATTCCAGTGTGAAAAATTAGGCATTCACAGGATAAAGAAGTAAGTGTTGGCCAGTACAGGCCCCAAAAATTAGCCAACAGGCATTCAGCTGACAGCAAAGAACTTTGTATTCTGTGGCTGGAGGTACATTAGGCATTGACAGGATAAATAAGTGTTGGCCATTTCAGGCCCCAAAAATTAGCCCACATGTGTTCACCTGACAGCAAAGAACTTTGTATTCTGTGGCTGGAGGAACATTAGGCATTCACAGGATAAATAAGTTTCGGCCATTACAGGCCCCAAAAATTAGTCCACCGGTGTTCACCTGACAGCAAAGAACTTTGCATTCTGTGGCTGGAGATACATTTGGCATTCACAGGATAAATAAGTGTCGGCCATTACAGGCCCCAAAAATTAGCCGACAGGCGTTCCCCTGACAGCAAAGGACTTTGTATTCTGTGGCTGGTGGTACATTAGGCATTCACAGGATACAGGCCATTACAGGCCCCAAAAATTAGGCATTCAATGGACATAAAGGGCCTTTTATGCCGCTGTATTTACCTAAGACAGGTACCATGAATTTTTATGGGTGGTGGCGGATATTTGTGGCCTGTCATGAGGAATTTAAATCAAACATGGTCTACTGGTCACATGTGTTGAATTCCACCGAGATCCATGCCTCATTAATTTTAAGAAATGTGAGGTAGTCAACACTGTCGTGAGCTAGGTGAGTGCACTTATCAGTCACAATCCCCCCTGCTGCGCTGAACGTCCTTTCGGACAGGACACTGGACGAGGGGCAAGCCAACAGTTCCATTGCAAATTGTGCAAGCTCTGGCCAGAGGTCAAGCCTGCCCACCCAGTAGTCCAGGGGTTCATCACTCCTCAGACCATCCACATCGGCCGTTAACCTGATGTAGTCGGACACCTGCCGGTCTAGGCATTCCCTAATGCTGGATCCGCTGTTGATGGTTCGGCTGAAAGAAGGATCTTATATCTGAAGTGACCAAGACATCTTCAAACCGCCCTCTTCTTGCAGGCACTGTTGGATTGGTAGCCGCAACTGTTTCTCTGTGAGTGGAAATTCCTCTGCCAGCACACGCAAAAGCAGAATGCAGCATTTCTCGAAGCAAGGCCTGGAAGTGCTGCATTCTGACAGCCCTCTGTGATGGCGGTAACATTTCCACCATTGTTTTGTTTGTACTGGGGCTCTAAGTATGGTGCCACCCAATACTGGTCCTTGTCCTTGATCCCAGAAAGGTTTAAACATGCTCTTCTTGTTCCTCCTCATCCGCCCTCGGCACCATCCTCCTCTGACTCCTCTTCAGACTCCTGTTGTTGACTTGTCTCAGATGGAGTAGCTCCCCCTGGAAATGTTGCCCCCCAAGCATTGCAACTTCCTCATCTTCCTGCTTCTGCTCCTCAACGGCTATATCAATGACACGACGCAATGCACGCTCCAGAAAGAAGGCGTAAGGTACGATGTCACTGATGGCACCCTGGCTGGGACTAACCAGTTTGGTGATCTCATCCAATAACCGCAGAAGTATGCATGCGTCGCACATGAGCAGCCACTGACGCGGTGAAAAAAACCAAGCTCCCCAGAACCTGTCCTGCGGCAGAGTTCATACAGGTAGTCGTTAACTGCACGTTTCATCAAGCATATGCAAGATTGAGTTCCATCGCGTCGGGCAGTCCCAAATAAGACGTCTGACGGGCAGGTTGTGTCGCCGCTGAATGTCAGCAAGGTGAGCCATGGCTGTGTAAGATCTTCTGAAATGCCCCGAGATTTTCCTGGCCTGCTGCAAGACATCCAGGACCCCAGGTTATTTGACAATGAATTGCTGCACGACCAAGTTCAGGACGTGTGCCATGCATTGCACGTGTGTAATTTTGCCCTGTTTCAGCGCGCTCAGCAGATTGGCACCATTGTCGCACACCACTTTACCAACTGCCAAATTGTGCGGTGTTAGCCACTGATCTGCCTGTGAACGCAAAGCTGAAAGGAGTGCAGGACCAGTGTGGCTCTTGGCTTCCAGGCACAACAGACCCAGCACATCATGGCAACGTCCCACCTGGCATGTCAAATAGGTACTTGGGATCTTGGGCGGCGCAGTGGAAGAGACGGTAGCAGCGGAAAAGGTGGAGTCAGCTGAGGAGGAGAGGGAGGAGGGAGTAGGAGGAGGAGAAGTAGAGGCAGGCCTGCATGCAATCCGTGGCAGTAAAACCAAATCTATACGGGTGCCACGGGTTACACAATTGACGGCCGTCAGAAGGTTCACCCAGTGGGCAGAAAAGTTATATACCTTCCCTGCCTGTGTTTGCTAGACCACGTGTCTGTGGTCAGATGTATCTTGGCACCGACACTGTGTGCCAGAGATACATTATCTTGCCGCTGAACATGGCCATATACCTCTGGGATGACCTTCTGCGGGAAATATTTCCTTCCTGGGACCTTCCATTGTGGTGTTCCAATGGCCACAAATTTTTGAAAGCCTCTGAGTCCACCAGTTTTTATGGCAGTAGTTGGCGGGCTATCAGTTCCGACAAGCCAGCAGTCAACTGTTGGGCAAGAGGGTTATCCGGTGTCATAATTTTTTTACGCTCGAACATTTGGGCCACGGAAGCCTGCCTTTATCCAGAAAAATGTGAGGACGGCATGATGGAAGGTGGAGTGAAGGACAATTGTGAGGAGAGAGGAGAAGGAGAAGAGGCTGGACAGAGAGAGCCTGGAGTGTGGCTTTGTGGGTTCTGATGGCGTTGCTCCCACTGGGCTCGGTGATGGGAGTCCAGGTGCCTCCTTAAGGTGGTCATCCCTAGGTGAGTGTTGGGCTTACCGCCAGCCATTGACTGCATAGGCTGTAGATGGCAAAACTATTGTCAGCTGCAGAGCTATGTGCCGCTGTCCTGGGAGCCCAAGATGTGACCGTAGATGGTTGATGGCTCACTCCTGATACATTAGCAGTCTGGTTTGTCCCTCCTGTGCAATGTAAGTTCGGCCTGCTTCGCCTCCCTATCTGCTGGTCCATCTCTCCCTCTAAACTCCCCTCCTCTTCCTCTTGTGGGCACCCACGTGACGTCCATAGACACGTCATCATCTACGTCACCTTCCCCACCACTAACATTAGAGATCTCGGGGTAGGCAGCAACAGCGAGCACCAACCTCCTTGGGCTGATCTGATTACTGTCATCAGACTGCTGAGTGGCGGCTGTTGCTACCTCCTCTTCCTGATCCGATGCCAACAATGGCTGCGCATCGCATATGTCTTGTGATGGATCGGAAAGTAATTCCTGTGACTCAAGCGGAGGGTATATGGTGGTGGTGGTGTCTTTGGGGGTGCACACAGCAGAGAGTGAAGAGGGTGCCGATAGAGAGGATGAGGAGGGTGCAGAAGAGGAAGGCTGAGTGAGCCATTCAACCAAGTTTGGTGCGTCATTTGACGTAATCGAACGCACCTTCTGCAACTTCCCTCTTTAGCTCCGGCCTGGTGCTCCTGCCCTACCCCTACCACCCCTGCGTAAGGGCCTGCCTCTTCCTCTGCCTGTCATTTTTTAAATGACCCTGTGACAAAAGTCTCTAGAGAGGTGCAGTATATGTGGAAGAAGGTATATAACACCCCGCTTCAATCTGTCGTTTTGGGGGGCCACTGGTCTATCACACCAGTTATAAAAAAAAAGTTTAAAATTGAAAAGCAGCGCTATATAAAAAGTCCAGGTATAGGTAGGGTCCAGCTGATTGGTCTCCTTGAAGTGCCACCACCACCAGAGAGAGAGAGCAACCCCAATCACACTGCCGCTTACCGTCCCACTAATAAAAGAAGGCTCAAAGGTTCCACCAAACTGCTCCTCCAGAAATCCTCAGCGATTCCAGGATCAAGCCAATTAGGTGCGACTCCATACAGATGGTACAAGGCAGACTGATCACTCATATATACCAGAAAAAAGCAAAAAAGAAAACCATAGTGCAACACCTAATGAACCACCATTTATTATGCCAAATAATGCTTACAGGTAATAAGAGTAAAAAGAGCTTATCTGCCAAAAATGTTTGACCGCCAATGAGATGACCGCTGCTTCACTCTGTAGTGACGTCCGGCATCACAGGTCCCGCCCAACGCAGTGTTTCGTCCAATGTTAGACTTCTTCGGGGGCGTGGTCAGCAGGTGCCACCATACTCATTATATAGTTGGGACAAGCGGTATGTCACTTCCGTCGGAAACGTCACACCACACCGGAAGCAAAACAAAGAAACGCCATCTTTGACCAATAAAAGAGATGACAATCTGATATGAATCTAGTAGCGGTCTACAGTAGTCAAAAAACAAATCAGAAATCTTAAACAAAAAAGACCTCTGATAATATAGAAAAAAAGAGCAATTTCCCTATGCCTATAAAAATCTGCATAATAGGCAAACCTATGTAAATACATGATCTGTAGTGTTAATCACCATAGAAATCGGGAAACAGCGGCATCTTGTGGGCAATCAAGCAAATAACACAGAGCAGCTCATAACACATATAAAATAACACATATAAAATGCAAGTAAAACAACAATAAAAATGTACAGCTCACATGAAACATACATGCAGAAACGTAAGCTTGACAGCTAAAAAGACAGGAAAAAAAGGGAGGGGGGGGGGAATATGAATACCTATCCATTTGCTATAAAGGCATTCACATCCCACTCCACATTTAAACCACGCGGAGCATAAGTCTTAGCCCTAGACTACCTAGGGGGTATGTCCATGTGCTGAAATGTCTCAATTGGCTGTCCTGTACCACCTGATGGGTGTGTCATGGGTCAAAGCTCTTCACAATGTAAAAGAATATGGCGGTCGCGAATATTGCCATATGTTCACATGTTCGGCGAACAGCGAACGAGCAAAGTTCGACAAGAAACGACGGCTGGGCGAACTGCAAGGCCATCTCTAGTGCCCTGTACCCGATTTATGCTGTCTGTGTGTGACCAAGCCAGCCTGACATTGCAACTTGGCCTGCTATCTTCAGCACCAACTCCCTGCTTTCTGATTACTTTTGCTTAGGGAGGACACCTGCCCTGCTGCTAGCAAGATTTAAAGGCACTCGTGCCACTCTGCACTCCTGTGCCTCCTGTCTATACTATCTGGAGCCTCAAGTCAGAAATGTAAGATAGGCCTTCCTCATCATATCAGGCTCTGCTACCACGTACGTGATACACACTTTTGAAGACTCTGGAGCACCAGAACAATGGAAACACCTACAAAATGACCCAATTTAAGCAAAGCAAACACCCCAATGGACATCCTATGAGCCATAATGAGTCTTTTGATCATGTAATTTTTCATTTTTCCCAATAGTTTTTGGAAAATGTGCAAAGAAAATTATTTATTTTTTTTTTAACACAAAATTGTCAATTTAAATGATACTTCAAAAACAACACATTATTCTGGAAAAAATAAATGAAAACACAAGTGGTTTTTATTCTATTTTTCTACTCTCTATTTATTAATTGCACATGTATGTGTACACGTTTATCACTGAAATAAAAAAACATATTTGTTTAACATAATTTAAATACAGATACATTACATCCTCCGGGGAGCTAGAAACTCATGAAATAAATAAGTTTTAATAACCAAAATAATAGAAAGAAAACTTTAAAAACAATAATGTAAAATACATATAGGTTAAAGATAGATATGAAATAAATAATTACATTATTATATTATGATTATAAAATAAATAAATAAAATTTATTTATAAAATTAAATAAAATATTCTATTTGCATAAGTGATGGACTTCTCCTCCAGAAATCCAGAGATAATGAATCTCATTCTCACTTGCCTCATACTGCAAACAGATGCCTCTGTCATTGTTATTAAGTTCTATAAAGAATAAAGGGACTCCACACTACCGGCCCACAGGAGGAGCACGTCGTCAATATACCTCCGCCAAAGACGCAACTCCAGTCAGGGTTTGGCATAGACGACGTCCTCCTCCCACTTGGCCAGTTACTGTAAAAAAATGTTTACAGTAACTTTTGTCACTGTGTGTAGAAGAGGTAACGCAGCGAAAGAGGCAAAATTTCTGCAGTACCCAAATACACTATTATGAAAGTATATTATTATATAACACCCCGCTTCAATCTGTCATTTTGGGGGGCCACTGGTATATCACACCAGTTATAACAAAATTTTTCCAGTAACTTTTGTCACTGTGTGTAGCAGAGGTAAAGCAGCGAAAGAGGCAAAATTTCTGCAGTACCAAAATACACTATTATGAAAGTATATTTTTATATAACACCCTGCTTCAATCTATCGTTTTGGGGGGCCACTGGTCTATCACACTAGTTATAAAAAAACATTTCCAGTAACTTTTGCCACTGTGTGTAGCAGAGGTAACGCAGCGAAAGAGGCAAAATTTGTGCAGTACTAAAATACACTATTATGAAAGAATATTGTTATATAACACCCCGCTTCAATCTGTCATTTTGGGGGGCCAATGGTCTATCACAACAGTTATAAAAAAAATTTCCAGTAACTTTTGCCACTGTGTGTAGCAGAGGTAATGCAGCGAAAGAGGCAAAATTTGTGCAGTACCCAAATACACTATTATGAAAGTATATTGTTATATAACACCCCGCTTCAATCTGTCATTTTGGGGGGCCAATGGTCTATCACACCAGTTATAAAAAAAATGTTTCCAATAACTTTTGTCACTGTGTGTAGCAGAGGTAAGGCAGCGAAAGAGGCAACATTTCTGCAGTACCCAAATACACTATTATAAAAGTATATTGTTATATAACACCCCACTTCAATCTGTCGTTTTGGGGGGCCACTGGTATATCACACCAGTTATAATACTTTTTTTCCAGTAACGTTTGTCACTGACTGGAGCAGAGGGAATGCAGCAAAACAGAAAAAAAAAATCTGCAGTACCCAAATACACTATTATGAAAGTATATATAACACCCCGCTTCAATCTGTCGTTTTTGGGGGGCGACTGCCTATCACACCAATTATAATACTTTTTTCTAATTGCGTGTGTCACTCTTTGTAGTTGTAGTATCACTGCAGAACCGCTCACCAGTACCAATGCTGCACAATACAAATCCACTATAATATGCTTTCTATATTAGAAATTATATTATAAGTGTATTACACCCCTATATACTGCACACCAAACAATAGTACACCTATATCAGTCCTTAAAAGGACTTTTGTGGACCTATTAGCAATAGCTAGCGATTTCTGTCACTAACAGTCTGTCCCTGCTCCACACAGCAACCTCTCCCTACACTGACAAAAGACAGAATGTAAAATGGCAGCCAGATCAGGTCTATTTATAAGGTAGGGGGTATGTCCATGTGCTGAAATGTCTCAATTGGCTGTCCTGTACCACCTGATGGATGTGTCATGGGTCAAAGTTCTTCACAATGTAAAAGAATATGGCGGTCGCGAATATTGCCATATGTTCACATGTTCGGCAAACAGCGAGCGAGCAAAGTTCGACACGAAACGACGGCTGGGCGAACTGCAAGGCCATCTCTAGTGCCCTGTACCCGATTTATGCTGTCTGTGTGTGACCAAGCCAGCCTGACATTGCAACTTGGCCTGCTATCTTCAGCACCAACTCCCTGCTTTCTGATTACTTTTGCTTAGGGAGGACACCTGCCCTGCTGCTAGCAAGATTTAAAGGCACTCATGCCACTCTGCGCTCCTGTGCCTCCTGTCTATACTATCTGGAGCCTCAAGTCAGAGGTGTAAGATAGGCCTTCCTCATCATATCAGGCTCTGCTACCACGTACGTGATACACACTTTTGAAGACTCTGGAGCACCAGAACAATGGAAACACCTACAAAATGACCCAATTTAAGCAAAGCAAACACCCCAATGGACATCCTATGAGCCATAATGAATCTTTTGATCATGTAATTTTTCATTTTTCCCAATAGTTTTTGGAAAATGTGCAAAGAAAATTATTTATTTTTTTTTTAACACAAAATTGTCAATTTAAATGATACTTCAAAAACAACACATTATTCTGGAAAAAATAAATGAAAACACAAGTGGTTTTTATTCTATTTTTCTACTCTCTATTTATTAATTGCACATGTATGTGTACACGTTTATCACTGAAATAAAAAAACATATTTGTTTAACATAATTTAAATACAGATACATTACATCCTCCGGGGAGCTAGAAACTCATGAAATAAATAAGTTTTAATAACCAAAATAATAGAAAAAAAACTTTAAAAACAATAATGTAAAATGCATATAGGTTAAAGATAGATATGAAATAAATAATTACATTATTATATTATGATTATAAAATAAATAAATAAAATTTATTTATAAAATTAAATAAAATATTCTATTTGCATAAGTGAATGACTTCTGGCTGTGTTGTTCCTTTAATGCGCGAGTAACAGTATATGTGTAGTGTAGAGAGTGGGTCAGTCATTTGCAGATTGAAGAGGAATCTCATCTGCTGGGATAAACAATGAAGTCAATTAATGGCTTGTGAGTTTGTGATTATGGAATCCATTGTAGGATAAGTGGATGCCGAACAAATTCTAGAGTTGCAAATTTTAGGATATATTTTCTTGAGAATTAGGATGAATATCCTACACCAGGCAGAAGCAGATTATAATAGTTGAGGGATGAATACATACTGTGATATTTTTTGAAGTAATACTCTGTGTCCTTCAGTAGCAGGGTGTAGAAGAATATGTCTATGATGAAAAAGTCCAGGCTTCACTGGTTCATTGTTCTGGTATATTCATATGAAAAGCAGAAGAGTTGTATCTGTGCTTGAATTTGGTAAGCTGAACGTTTCTTTGATGTAGTTGTGTAAGTTAGTGGTTGAGAGCCCAACATGTCACATCTTCTACTCTCAGAGGGATAAGGCTAAGTATTACAGCCTCTTGGACACAATCTGGAGATGCTGCTTCCTTAAAATGCTGGAGATGATGCAGCCACAGCTTCAGCTCGGGTGAGGTAGGCTCACTGTCTTCTGGAGATCCTCTACAGACCATCAGATCATCTTTCAGTTTGAGGAACAGCATAAGTGCCAGTTTTACAGTTTCAGGCTGATCAGACATAGACATGTTAGTTAGAACCTCAGCAGTTAGTGACACCCGCTCCAAGGTCAGGATGAGACGATCCCTCTGCGTAAGGTCACATACAGATGGTTTGTGTCTCAGCATTCTTCTGTAGCATCTCATTGCGTTGGTAGACATGTTCTTTTCATGATCATGTTGCAGCTCCTTTAGTGTTGTTATGTCAGAAGACGTCACAGATAAATAGCGGGATTTCGGGCAGAGTCTCCTGTGCAAGCGTCCACTTACTGCAACCAGTAAAACGCTCAGCACCACCAGCCTGATATCCATTTCTGTCCTGCTCAGTTGGATCTGGTAATGTGTCTTTGGTTGGTGATATTTGTTCTGTTACACTGTCACTCCACAGTGCTAGTCTCAGATTGATCTGAAGTCTTGTTTCCATGTTTCTTCCTTTATATTCCTGTTTGCAGGAGAAAAATGTCCTTATTTTCATGATGTTGTGGAGTTCTCTTTCGTTCAAGACACAAGTAACAGGAGAGAGATTATAGCAGCTCTGGTAACTTCTATATCACTTTCAGTTTCCTTTCTATACAGGTAAGAAGGTAACGTCAGATAGCTGGTAAGATTCTTCAACCTCATAGGAATCTCCTCCCTCCTGCTACAGGACTCTCCCCTGTATGGAGGACCCAGATGTATCATGTACATTATTATTTAATGCAAATAAACAAGTTTTTTTCAAAATACATTTTATTTTCACCAACAAAAAAACACACCTCAGCTTAGTACATTTTCTGATCTTAGAAGTTTAGATACATAAAAAGAAAGATGAGAATCCCAAATCCTTTTTGTAATTTGTAAATAACTTTGCAATGGACAGTGGGGTCTCATTACAGTGTGGTCTCAGAGAACTGAGAACAGGTGCACGCTCTCAGTTCTTGGTTGCAACATTATTTTACATTTAATGGAACAGAGCATTGTGTATGGGGACCTAAAAAGGCATATTCCAGGTACAAAGAGGTTGAAGTCCAATTACATTTAAAGAAATAAATATACACTCAGATTGACTTTGTATTTATTAATAATTTCAGATTTGTAGTCATACTTTGACTTTTCTTTTACAGCAGAGACAGGGAGACAACTAGAATATGTAGAAGGATGTCAGCACTGGTACGCTTTATATTTCCTTCTATTTTGTTTTACTTTAAAAAAAAAAAAAATCCTTCTAAAACACTTTAATACCGGACACTTTTACCCCCTTATTTCCCAGGCCAATTTTCAGCTTTTAGTGCTCTCACATTTTGAATGACAGTTACTCAGTCATGCAACACTGTACCCAAACTACATTTTTATAATTTTTTAAGTCAGATAGATCCCTCACCATCCCTACCTTTTGGTGGTATTTAATCCCTCATATGTGAGAATTTTTCACAGCCTGGCCATGTAGAGAGGCACAACATGCAAGTAGCACCTTCAGGCATTCTAGGGACATAAATTACACATCTCATTTTCTGACTACCTTTAACACATTTGAAGGCCCTGGAGCACCAGGACAGTGAAAACCCCCTCAAAATGACCCCATTTTGGATAGCACACAACCCCAATTTTTTATACAAAGTTGTCAATTTATAAGGTATTTCTAAAACATAGCATATAACATTCCAAGAATGACACCCCAAAATACATTCTGCTACTCTTCCAGAGTATGGCGTTACCACATGTGTGAGTCTTTTTCACAGCATAGCCACGTAGAGAGGCGCAACATCAAAGGATTACCTTCAGGTGTTCAAGGGACATAAATTTCACATCTAATTTCCCAACTACCAATAACAACGTCAGGATGCGCATGCCAGCAAACAAGATAACACCTCTGGATGAACTTCTGGGCGCAGGCTAAACATTTTCCCTTTTGTGCTCGTAACAATTGGACACTGGCTAATACATATGCGCATTCGCAAACTCAAGCCAATGTGCGCTCTCGTTCACGCCGGCGCTTGCGTGCACCTGTGACAGATGCTGGCGCCAAGCAGACTATTTAAACTCAGTGCTCATAATCAGTGCTGCTTTGTCTTCAGCCTCCTGTGTACATGTGATTGTGTGAACCTGTATCCTGTTCCAGTGATCGATTCCAGATCCGGCTGATCTCCTGACCACGTTCCTCTCTGTGCCCTCTACCCGATTTATCCTGTCTGTGTGTGACCAAGCCTGCCTGACATTGCAACTCCGCCTGCTGTCTTCAGCACCAACTCCCTGCTTGCTGATGACTTTTGCTTAGGGAGGACACCTGCCCTGCTGCTAGCAAGACTTAAAGGCACGGAGGATTAAACCGGGACATAGACTTAAATTGCTTTATCTCTAATCTATAAGTCAGGATCACCACATTTTTCCCTGTCTTGCACCTTCCTGCCCCAACACCAACCTCCCCTCTTCCTAATACAGGCCTCTATGTTATAGACATTTTATCTCACTTTCTAGGGCCCATATACTATAGACTGGCCAAATGATCTTTTTTATCTTTTCTACTGATTTTTCTTATTGATTTTGTTCTATTGGTCTTTTTTACGGACCCACCTTTTCTTGTTTAATTTTATACTAAGAAAAATATTTCTATCACTTCCTGTAGTATATTTATTCTTTGGGAATATAACACATTACATTATTGTTGCATATTTTTTTCAGTCTAATGATTTTAGGTATATAATTCCATGTCTGTACTTTGAGTATTTTAGATTCCTGCATTGTTTGGATATATGTATATAATGTATCAATATATGAACATACCCATGTTTGAGGCAGGTTGGCAAAGTGGGACATTCACAATTTGAGTTGGGTTACTGGACCACAGGACCATATCAAATTGATTTGATACATACACTGATACATGTAGGCTCAATTCCATTTGCTTAGACAGACATTGGTGTTTGGATAAGTATATATACCTATACTAAATATATTTTATTTTTATCTATATTTTTATTTTTTCTAACAGATTTTTTTCTCCCATATCCAAATAAATCTTAAAAATCCTCAAAGATATTAATTAATTTAAAGTGGATCCCTCGAACACCCCATTTTAAATATTTTTGAATATTTTATATATTTTAATCTATTTTAAACATTGATATTACCTGTAATTGTAAATCCCAAATAAATCCCAATTTTTTTTTTTAAGATATTAATTAATTTAAAGTGTATCCCTCGAACACCTCTTTTAAATAATTTTTAATATTTTGTACTCTTTAATCTATTTCAAACATTGATATTATCTGTAATTCCATCTATACTTATATTCTCAAACTGCCATATACGGTCCTTTTTAATTTAATACATTATATATATGAATTGGCAGCATATAATTATATATTAATTTCTCTAACATACCTTTGTAGGAGGTGCCTTCCTATTTTCTAAGTATGTGGTGTTTTCTTACAATATATTACTCCCTCCAATAGTGTTTTTTATAATAGACTTTACTTATATATTATTTTATTCATTTGTAATATAGTGTCCCCCACTATATATTAAATCCCCCATTAGAAGCCATACCGTACCAATTTCATCTTGTATCCCTTTGTGAATGGCACTATATCTCGATCCAAGCATGAATCAGCTCTGAAGGATTTAAAAATATATAGCTGCAATTCCCCTTTTAACCACTGGAAAGTTTTTTCCAGTTTTTGATATATCTATTTTTTCTTTTATTTTTTCTTCCGTTTTTGCTATATACATTTTTGCTTCCAAATCTATCCATAAATCTTGACATTAAGGTTCTTTTTTTGTAATGAATTATTTACATATACCGATTCAGGTTATATGTGCATTTCCCATTAAACATACCCTCTGCAATTTTAGCATAGGGCTAATCTGCCTAGTAACAGATGACTTTCCTCTTTACATTTTTCCAATTGGTTAAACGGTCCGGTGGCCTAGTAACCTTTTCACACAAATAGACCGTGGAAAGGACGTTATTCACGCACCTGATGACGTCAGCTCTGACGAAACGCGTAGTGCGCGATTACATAATTTCCGCTCCACTGCAACGCAGATCCGGTCGCTGACCCGCATAGCATCCCGGAAGTAGCCGCCAACGAGGGACTCGCGGCCCCTACTGCTTCGGACACCTGTTTACCACAATTTGTATGTGAGTACCTGTTTTTAACCTATGGAAATAAAGCATTTATTTAGCGGTACATCACTATATTAGCATCTATTTTTGCATACCAACACCGTTTGAGGAGGAGAGGCTCCACCACCCGTAGAGGCTTTACTGCCCAGGTGAATAGGATACCTTCCCCCCTCTGTGAGCCCTACACATCCAAATCGGACGATAAGAGGATATTACATTAAGGCCCATTACCCCTGCAGGGGTACATATTTCTGGTGAGTGCGGGAGTAATTGGAGGGGTGCACTGCTTTGTCTCACCTACCACCCAGCACGCAGACCACCTGGAGGACCACCACTAGATTGAAATTATTTCCTCACCTTTTCAGCACCTTAAAAGACTGTTTGTCACTTCTTGGTGGATTATCACAATTTTTCTCTTGTATTTTAGCACCATATGGACTATTTATTTATTTATTATACTGGTGTAATTGTGTGATCACTAGTATTATTTTAATTTCTTTGTACTGACACACAGTTATTCTTGTACATCGATTTATTTATTACCACATTTATTATCATCTATATCTATTTCTTTCTTTGAACACATTTCTGACCAGAACATATAAGTATTTCTAATTTTTTTATAACACCCACATCACCCTCACACTGGCATATAATTTTTATTTTTTTCCAATTTACTTAGTATTTATTGCATACACCACTTTTAGCACAAATTTGGGGGAGAGGACTCTTCAATTTTTGTTTTCCATAAAATCATCTTTTTTGCACATTCATACTTTACATTGTGTGACGGCATGCCAGTATTCAAACTAGCACATTAGCACTTTAAACTGTGACCAGTGGACCAACTTCTTTTTCACTTTTTTACTATTTTTTACTGTTTTTTACTATTTATATACAATTGGGCAGCGCCATCACGCCTCACCCATCCCACATTTATTGATATAGTTTTCGGACTATATTTTGAGGTGGGCCGCAGCCCATTCCTTTTGTCCATAAGCGCGGAATCCACTCCACCCTTAAAGGCACGCGTGCCACTGTGCACTCCTGCACCTCCTGTCTATACTATCTGGAGCCCCAAGTCAGAGGTGTAGCTCTGCTACCACATACGTGATACACACTTTTGAAGGCTCTGGAGCACAAGGACAATGGAAACACCTACAACATGACCCAATTTAAGCAAAGCAAACACCCCAATGTAAATCCTATGAGTTATAATGAGTCTTTTGATCATGTCATTTTTCATTTTCTCCACAAGTTTTTGGAAAATGTGCAAATAATTTTTTTTTTTAACACAAAGTTGTCATTTTATATGATACTTCAAAAACAACAAAATATTCTGGAAAAAATAAATGAAAACACAAGGGTTTTTTATTATATTTTTCTACTTTCTATTTATTAATCGCACATGTATGTATACACGTTTATCAGTGAAATAAAAAAACATATTTGTTTAACATAATTTAAATACAGATACATTGCATCCTCCAGGGAGCTAGAAACTCATGAAATAAATAATTTTTAATAACTAAAATTATAGAAAAAAATTAAAAAAATAATGTAAAATACATAAAGGTTAAAGATAGATACAAAATAAATACTTACATTATTATACTATGATTATTAAATAAATAAATAAATAGATAGAAATTATTTATATAATTAAATAAATATTCTATTTGCAAAAGTGATGGTATTCTGTCTGTGTTGTTCCTTTTATGCACGAGTAACAGTATCTGTGTTGTGTAGAGAGTGGGTCAGTCATTTGCAGATTAAAGAGGAATCTCATCTGCTGGAATAAGCAATCAAGTCAATTCATGGCTTGGGAGTTTGTGCTTATGGAATCCATTGTAGGATAAGTGGATGCCGAACAAATCCTAGAGTTGCAAATTTTAGGATTGTATTTCCGTGAGGATTAGGATAAATATCCTACACAAGGTAGAAGCTATTTATAATAATTGAGGGATGAATACATACTGTCATATTTTTTGAAGTAATACTCTGTGTCCTTCAGTAGCAGGGTGTAGAAGGATATGTCTTTGATGAAAAAGTCCAGGCTTCACTGGTACATTGTTCTTGTATATTCATATGAAAAGCAGATGAGTTGTATCTGTGCTTGAATTTAGTAAGCTGAACGTTTCTTTGATGTAGTTGTGTAAGTTAGTGGTTGAGAGCCCAACATGTCACATCTTCTACTCTCAGAGGGATAAGGCTAAGTATTACAGCCTCTTGGACACAATCTGGAGATGCTGCTTCCTTAAAATGCTGGAGATGATGCAGCCACAGCTTCAGCTCGGGTGAGGTAGGCTCATTGTCTTCTGGAGATCCTCTACAGACCATCAGATCATCTTTCAGTTTGAGGAAAAGCATAAGAGCCTGTTTTACAGTTTCAGGCTGATCAGACGTAGACATGTTAGTTAGAACCTCAACAGTTAGTGACACCCGCTCCAAGGTCAGGATGAGACGATCCCTCTGCGTAAGGTCACATACAGATGGTTTGTGTCTCAGCATTCTTCTGTAGCATCTCATTGCGTTGGTAGACATGTTCTTTTCATGATCATGTTGCAGCTCCTTTAGTGTTGTTATGTCAGAAGACATTACAGATAAATAGCGGGATTTCGGGCAGAGTCTCCTGTGCAAGCGTCCACTTACTGCAACCAGTAAAATGCTCAACACCACCAGCCTGATATCCATTTCTGTCCTGCTCAGTTGGATCTGGTAATGTGTCTTTGGTTGGTGATATTTGCTCTGTTACACTGTCACTCCACAGTGCTAGTCTCAGATTGATCTGAAGTCTTGTTTCCATGTTTCTTCCTTTATATTCCTTTTTGCATGAGAAAAATGTCCTTAATTTCATGATGTTGTGGAGTTCTCGTTCGTTCAAGACACAAGTAACAGGAGAGAGATTATAGCAGCTCTGGGAACTTCTATATCACTTTCAGTTTCCTTTCTATACAGGTAAGAAGGTAACGTCAGATAGCTGGTAAGATTGTTCAACCTCATAGGAATCTCCTCCCTCCTGCTACAGGACTCTCCCTGGTATGGAGGACCCAGATGTATCATGTACATTATTGCATGCAAATAAACAAGTTTTTTTTAAAAATACATTTTATTTTCACCAACAAAAAAAACACACCACAGCTTAGTACATTTTCTGATCTTAGAAGTTTAGATACATAAAAAGAAAGAAGAAAATCCCAAATCGTTTTTGGATTTGTAAATAACTTTGCAATGGACAGTGGGGTATCATTATAGTGGGGTCTCAGAGAACTGAGAACAGGTGCACATTGGAAATCCAAAGGTGAGACCGCACTCGAGGCAATTTGTTGAAATCAATGAATTTCTTTATTCCTCATAGATGAATACATACAGACAGTGCACAACAGACGTGTCAGGTTGACGCGTTTCACGAAACAACCGATCGCTTACTCATAACCACACAATAAGACTTCAGAAGTCGGCAGGCATTTGTAGATAAACAAGCAGGTGGTGTTGAAGTGGTGTAATTAAGCACATCTTAAACTAATTGTACTAATGATACAGAAATGCGAGCCGAACAACCTTCAGTCCTATAATAAAGACAAATGATCACAAAAGAACCCTCATACGAGGAAACAACTAAGTAGCCATACAAAGATAAGTGATAAAAACATGTAATATAAAAATATATATACATAACAATCTAACAAAAAAGAAGGAAGAAGGCTACAAAGTTAAAGTATAAAATATTCTTCTTGATTCCTAGTAGCAAAGAAAATAAGTGAGTTAAAAGGTATATGGAAATTGATTACCTAAACATACATGTATCAATTGGATAACAATGAAAAAAAAATGTATATATATATATATACATAGTGATAATGAATAATATATTAAAAAGGTGTATATATATATATAAATACCCCAGAAGAACACAAAAGTAATATACACAATACAAAAGTTTATATAGATATAAAGACTTGTGCATAAAGGGTATTTAATCGTAACATAATATAACCAATCAAAAAGTAGTGAAAATTTATTCGTATTGTGCAAATAAGGAAAATAAATAAATGTGTATAAATGGGTAGTGAAAAATAATTAGGTAAATCCCAAAATCAATTGGCATTATATCCATGGCAAATGATAACATGCAAATATTTATATGTTTCATTGCCATATTATGAAAAACTAGAAAAAGAAGAAAAATATGAAAAAAGTAAAACAAGTTAAAACTTAGGGAATTTTTTTTGTCAAAATGGAGCTAATAGAAAAATCGTATGTATAGTACCAGTAATGTTATCCAATATGCACATCGTCACATTAATCATACTCATATCTAATACAATACAACTTGCATCTTCATTAAATGGATCCCTAAACGTCAAAGTTGTTTCGAAAATGATTATATAAATATTAAAGATGGTACAAAAATTGTCATGTTTACTCACTAATAAAAAATAATAAAGAATAGATAAAAATTATGTGTATATAATACATGTGATGATTAACATGACAATAAAAATACATAAAAAGATAATAACGTTGACGAATAAAGATACAATAGAGATGCAACAAATGTAAAAATTGCTCCATAAAGGAACCCCCCTTCAAGAATGACAACCAACAACAATATTATTATTGCACTATTGTATATCAATCATTCAATTATTATAATAAAGTGACATCGTGCAAAAATTTACATGATGCAAAGTGTCTATGGCTCTGCGTCCTGAGATGACACCGGTATGAACAAACCAATATCCATAAGAAATTTAACTTAAGACCATATGGTGACCAGTAAATATAATGACCAGCACACATAGTAAACCATTAAATCCATATATTCAGTTAATAATCACACCGGTGCATAGATAATCCGTGGATATCCAAAGATGCAGAGAATTATAGAGACAAAGAGAACAAGACATATTATTGTATAAGTGTATCTGGATAACCAAGGATTTAAACATCTATTGGACCTGCAAAATTGGAATGAAACTGGAAAATATGAAAAGATGAAAAAATGAATGCAAGATATGTAATATATGTGAATATTAGTGAACCTGAATGTGTTGCAAAACAGTTCAAGAAAAATGCATCCAAGAAAGAAGGAGGTCACTCATAAAAATGAGTGACATCCCACTCAAAGTTGAGACCATGTGGCATACGTGTCTGGAGTCTAAAGATCCAGAAGACCTCTTTCTTACATAACAGTCAAAAAATGTCACCTCCCCTGACAGGTTTGGTAATATGATCTATGACCTGAACCTGTACAAGGGAAGTGTCACCCCCGTGTTCAATATTGAAATGGCGGGAGACATTGGTGGATTTCAAGGTTTTTATGTCACTAAGGTGCTCCCTAAATCGCTCCTTTAGTTTACGTGTAGTCCTACCTACATACTGTATAGATCAAGCTTTACATGTTATGAGATATACTAGGTATTGAGTATTACAATTAAAGAATTTATCTATACAGTAGGTTTTATTACAAACAGAGGAAATAAATGTATTTCTCTGAATGACATGAGGACAGGTAAGGCAATCTGTCATGCCACATTTATAATTGCCTTTGCAATGTAGTCAAGTTAAGAATTTAGTATGTTTTTTAGATGAATAAAGACTAGGTGACAGAGAATTGCCTAAAGTAGTCGCTCTTTTGGTCACAATGTTAACTCCCTCATTAAGAATATTAGCACAGATCTCATCCGAATTTAAAGCGGGTAAATGTTTTTGAATAATAGTTTTAACCTTCTGAAATTCTAGACTATAGGGAAGGGATAACGTAATAGAGGAAATTTTTTCTTGAAATTTGTAAATTACTTTGCAATGGACAGTGGGGTCTCATGATAGTGGTGTCTCAGAGAACTGAGAACAGGTGCACGCTCTCAGTTCTCGGTTGCAACATTATTTTACGTTCTCATGGAACAGAGCACTGTGTATGGGGACCTAAAAAGGCATATTCCAGTTACAAAGTGGTTGAAGCCCAATTACATTAAAATACATAGATATACAGTCAGATTGACTTTTTATTAATAATTTCAGATTTATAGTCATACTTTGACTTTTCTTTTACAGCAGAAACAGGGAGACAACTAGCATATGTAGAAGGATGTCAGCACCGGTAGGGTAGGCTTCATATTTCCTTCTATTTTGTTTTACTTAAAAAAAAAAATAATAGGTAGTTTTTCTTCATAAATGTAGACCTACATTTATGCTGCTAAATTTTTAGGGTAAAATAACCCAAATCAGTGTATGTTATTTAGTCTGTGTGAAAGTTATAGAGTCTACAAGCAAGTGTACAAATCATTGAAACTTGATCAATCCTGATGTACTGATTGCCTATCTTATTTCTTAAGGCCCTAAAATGTCAGGACAGTACAAATACCCCCCAAATGACCCAAAGTCAGTCCATGGTATTTAGTAAGAGACATTTTGAAGTTGTAATTAATTCCCACAATTCTTTGGACAATTAAGAATTTAAATAAAATGTGTTTTTTTTTTTTTCACAAAATTGTCATATTACCAAGTTCTTTCTCTCACGAGGCATAGGCATACCACATGTCTGAGACTTTTTCACAGCATAGCCATGTAGAGAGTCGCAACATCAAAGGATTAAAATTGAATCCTATTTGAATTGTGTTGTTTTTTAATATATTTTTCTTAATACAACCATTGGCCTTTTTACCTAGAGGAGCAGAGAGTGAGTTTTTACTCATTGGACCAGTGATATTCAATTGAGATTTCTTACCTAATTTTATATAGTTGTTTATCTTGGACTACTTGCAAGTAGTCTATTGTTTTTTCGTGTGGGCCAATGTTTGGATTATACCTTTAGATGGTTTTATATATTTACCATTTATGTTTATGTATTTATATTTGCCATCATATTTATTTATGATGTTTTTATATGTACTGTATATTCATGATCATATTTATTTATATATACTTGTTCTTTTAATCTTGGAATCATGTACTTAGGGATTATGTTTTCCCTTTCAGAAAGCACAATGACGTTTTATGTGCTGTGGGGCATACTCCCTCTGCTGGTGTAATACGGTCACCAGCCCCATATGACATTTTTTTATCCTTTATATGTTGATTTCTGTTTGTATCTATTTGTTTGGAACCATGTACTTGAGATCGATATTTTTATTTCTTTTAGCTTTGAGATATGATCGAGTATAGGGACATATCTTATGTGCAGATCTAAGGGCAGGTGTTCCAACACCTAAAATGGTGGCCGCTGCACTTCCGGCATTACTCATACTGATGCTATTTCCTGATTGGTTGTTTGATGTATTTAGGGTGAAGTCAGCACGCCGCCCGCATCCCCATTAGAAGTCTTTGCAGACGAGCGCGTAGGGTACAGCGTGCTGACGTCACTACGTTGTCCCGAGGACTGGCTACATGAGAGCCGGCCGGCTTGTTTATATGCAAATCTTTTTCATCTACCATGTGAGTGTTATTTTAATATTTACTTAATAAAGGCTGTACGGTATCACACTATCCAGTCCCCTTCTTTTCTTTATGGCGCACTGAGCTCCATCCTGTGGTCAGTACCGATATCACCATCTTATTGGCTGTGACCTGGAGGTTTGTTGCTGTTGTGATCCTTCCTGAGTGCCGCTGTGAGGAATCAATTAGATGCTCATTTACCTTTGTATCTGGTAAGGAGACATGCATGTCACTCGTGTGCAGCACCGTGGTGATTAGCCTTATTGGATTTTTCCTTTCACTCCACTAATCTTGGATTTTACCTCTTCAACCTCATAGGAATCTCCTCCCTCCTGCTACAACCTTATGAAGATTTTACATGAACTCTGTGTGTTTTTGATTCCTTGCCAGAATTAATTCACTATGTATTGTGTTATATTCATCCATGTACAAGTTCATTCTCCAATGTTTATGATTTAGCAGACATTTGCTTTATTTATCCAGTACCTTGGGTGCTCATTGGGCACCTGTTGCCATCATTGTCTTCTCCAGCAGATTTTTATTATCTACTATTGTGATTGGTGTAGTATATACCCATCAGGTCTCATTAGCGCAGCTTTTTTCCATTTATTAAAGGATTACCTTCAGGTGTTCAAGGGACATAAATTTCACATCTAATTTCTCGACTACCTATAACAATGTCAGAATGCGCATTCCAGCAAACAAGATAACACCTCTGGATGAACTTCCTGGCACAGGCTAAACATATTCCATTCTGTGCTCCTAAGAATTGGAAACTGGCTAAAACATGTGTATTCGCGAACTCAAGCCATCATGCACTCTCGTTCACGCCGGTGCTTGCGTGCACCTGTGACAGATGCTGGCGCCAAACAGACTATTTAAACTCAGTGCCCAAATCAGTGCTACTTTGTCTTCAGCCTCGTGCGTACATGTAATCGTGTGAACCTGTATCCTGTTCCAGTGATCGGTTCCACACCTGGCTGGTCTCCTGACCACATTCCTTTCTGTGCTCTGTAGTGATGGACGAACATCTGATGGGACGGTTTGTGAACGCGATCGCGCAAACTCGCTCAAATGTTCGCGAACCGCAGGTTCGCGGGGGTTCTTATTCATTTTAATAGCAGGCAAACATGAAAAACCTCCAGGTCATATTTGCAGCCACAAAATACTTACTAGCTGTGCACACATAGTCCCACAAAATGGACACAAACATACCAGAAGTATTAAGCGAATCTGCGATCGACAAGCATTCTTTTTTTTTCTGCAAAATTTTGTCAATTCAGGAGCGCATGAAGGCCATGGAGGAGAGGCAATGCCAGGCTATGAAGGGGGTGCAGGAGATGATCCTGCTATTGAAAAAGTCGCCATAAATTTTTTTTTCAATAAGTTATATAAATCGTTTATACAGTTATAACGTGTATTTTGTTTTTTGTAATATTGCTCGGTTTTAGTGTAATAGCTCGGCCTAAATCAGCCAGAACTGACAGCAGCTGGTAAATACATGTTAAATACATATAGGGTCCATTCACAGGTCTGTAAAATGGGTCCGCATCCGTTCCACAATTTAACGGAACGTTTACAGACCCATTGATTTTCAATTCCAGTGTGAAAAATTAGGCATTCACAGGATAAAGAAGTAAGTGTTGGCCAGTACAGGCCCCAAAAATTAGCCAACAGGCATTCAGCTGACAGCAAAGAACTTTGTATTCTGTGGCTGGAGGTACATTAGGCATTGACAGGATAAATGAGTGTTGGCCATTTCAGGCCCCAAAAATTAGCCCACATGTGTTCACCTGACAGCAAAGAACTTTGTATTCTGTGGCTGGAGGAACATTAGGCATTCACAGGATAAATAAGTTTCGGCCATTACAGGCCCCAAAAATTAGTCCACCGGTGTTCACCTGACAGCAAAGAACTTTGCATTCTGTGGCTGGAGATACATTTGGCATTCACAGGATAAATAAGTGTCGGCCATTACAGGCCCCAAAAATTAGCCGACAGGCGTTCCCCTGACAGCAAAGGACTTTGTATTCTGTGGCTGGTGGTACATTAGGCATTCACAGGATACAGGCCATTACAGGCCCCAAAAATTAGGCATTCAATGGACATAAAGGGCCTTTTATGCCGCTGTATTTACCTAAGACAGGTACCATGAATTTTAATGGGTGGTGGCGGATATTTGTGGCCTGTCATGAGGAATTTAAATCAAACATGGTCTACTGGTCACATGTGTTGAATTCCACCGAGATCCATGCCTCATTAATTTTAAGAAATGTGAGGTAGTCAACACTGTCGTGAGCTAGGTGAGTGCACTTATCAGTCACAATCCCCCCTGCTGCGCTGAACGTCCTTTCGGACAGGACACTGGACGAGGGGCAAGCCAACAGTTCCATTGCAAATTGTGCAAGCTCTGGCCAGAGGTCAAGCCTGCCCACCCAGTAGTCCAGGGGTTCATCACTCCTCAGACCATCCACATCGGCCGTTAACCTGATTTAGTCGGACACCTGCCGGTCTAGGCATTCCCTAATGCTGGATCCGCTGTTGATGGTTCAGCTGAAAGAAGGATCTCATATCTGAAGTGACCAAGACATCTTCAAACCGCCCTCTTCTTGCAGGCACTGTTGGATTGGTAGCCGCAACTGTTTCTCTGTGAGTGGAAATTCCTCTGCCAGCACACGCAAAAGCAGAATGCAGCATTTCTCGAAGCAAGGCCTGGAAGTGCTGCATTCTGACAGCCCTCTGTGATGGCGGTAACATTTCCACCATTGTTTTGTTTGTACTGGGGCTCTAAGTATGGTGCCACCCAATACTGGTCCTTGTCCTTGATCCCAGAAAGGTTTAAACATGCTCTTCTTGTTCCTCCTCATCCGCCCAAGGCACCATCCTCCTCTGACTCCTCTTCAGACTCCTGTTGTTGACTTGTCTCAGATGGAGTAGCTCCCCCTGGAAATGTTGCCCCCCAAGCATTGCAACTTCCTCATCTTCCTGCTTCTGCTCCTCAACGGCTATATCAATGACACGACGCAATGCACGCTCCAGAAAGAAGGCGTAAGGTACGATGTCACTGATGGCACCCTGGCTGGGACTAACCAGTTTGGTGATCTCATCCAATAACCGCAGAAGTATGCATGCGTCGCACATGAGCAGCCACTGACGCGGTGAAAAAAACCAAGCTCCCCAGAACCTGTCCTGCGGCAGAGTTCATACAGGTAGTCGTTAACTGCACGTTTCATCAAGCATATGCAAGATTGAGTTCCATCGCGTCGGGCAGTCCCAAATAAGACGTCTGACGGGCAGGTTGTGTCGCCGCTGAATGTCAGCAAGGTGAGCCATGGCTGTGTAAGATCTTCTGAAATGCCCCGAGATTTTCCTGGCCTGCTGCAAGACATCCAGGACCCCAGGTTATTTGACAATGAATTGCTGCACGACCAAGTTCAGGACGTGTGCCATGCATTGCACGTGTGTAATTTTGCCCTGTTTCAGCGCGCTCAGCAGATTGGCACCATTGTCGCACACCACTTTACCAACTGTCAAATTGTGCGGTGTTAGCCACTGATCTGCCTGTGAACGCAAAGCTGAAAGGAGTGCAGGACCAGTGTGGCTCTTGGCTTCCAGGCACAACAGACCCAGCACATCATGGCAACGTCCCACCTGGCATGTCAAATAGGTACTTGGGATCTTGGGCGGCGCAGTGGAAGAGACGGTAGCAGCGGAAAAGGTGGAGTCAGCTGAGGAGGAGAGGGAGGAGGGAGTAGGAGGAGGAGAAGTAGAGGCAGGCCTGCATGCAATCCGTGGCGGTAAAACCAAATCTATACGGGTGCCACGGGTTACACAATTGACGGCCGTCAGAAGGTTCACCCAGTGGGCAGCAAAAGTTATATACCTTCCCTGCCTGTGTTTGCTAGACCACGTGTCTGTGGTCAGATGTATCTTGGCACCGACACTGTGTGCCAGAGATACATTATCTTGCCGCTGAACATGGCCATATAGCTCTGGGATGACCTTCTGCGGGAAATATTTCCTTCCTGGGACCTTCCATTGTGGTGTTCCAATGGCCACAAATTTTTGAAAGCCTCTGAGTCCACCAGTTTTTATGGCAGTAGTTGGCGGGCTATCAGTTCCGACAAGCCAGCAGTCAACTGTTGGGCAAGAGGGTTATCCGGTGTCATAATTTTTTTACGCTCGAACATTTGGGCCACGGAAGCCTGCCTTTATCCAGAAAAATGTGAGGACGGCATGATGGAAGGTGGAGTGAAGGACAATTGTGAGGAGAGAGGAGAAGGAGAAGAGGCTGGACAGAGAGAGCCTGGAGTGTGGCTTTGTGGGTTCTGATGGCGTTGCTCCCACTGGGCTCGGTGATGGGAGTCCAGGTGCCTCCTTAAGGTGGTCATCCCTAGGTGAGTGTTGGGCTTACCGCCAGCCATTGACTGCATAGGCTGTAGATGGCAAAACTATTGTCAGCTGCAGAGCTATGTGCCGCTGTCCTGGGAGCCCAAGATGTGACCGTAGATGGTTGATGGCTCACTCCTGATACATTAGCAGTCTGGTTTGTCCCTCCTGTGCAATGTAAGTTCGGCCTGCTTCGCCTCCCTATCTGCTGGTCCATCTCTCCCTCTAAACTCCCCTCCTCTTCCTCTTGTGGGCACCCACGTGACGTCCATAGACACGTCATCATCTACGTCACCTTCCCCACCACTAACATTAGAGATCTCGGGGTAGGCAGCAACAGCGAGCACCAACCTCCTTGGGCTGATCTGATTACTGTCATCAGACTGCTGAGTGGCGGCTGTTGCTACCTCCTCTTCCTGATCCGATGCCAACAATGGCTGCGCATCGCATATGTCTTGTGATGGATCGGAAAGTAATTCCTGTGACTCAAGCGGAGGGTATATGGTGGTGGTGGTGTCTTTGGGGGTGCACACAGCAGAGAGTGAAGAGGGTGCCGATAGAGAGGATGAGGAGGGTGCAGAAGAGGAAGGCTGAGTGAGCCATTCAACCAAGTTTGGTGCGTCATTTGACGTAATCGAACGCACCTTCTGCAACTTCCCTCTTTAGCTCCGGCCTGGTGCTCCTGCCCTACCCCTACCACCCCTGCGTAAGGGCCTGCCTCTTCCTCTGCCTGTCATTTTTTAAATGACCCTGTGACAAAAGTCTCTAGAGAGGTGCAGTATATGTGGAAGAAGGTATATAACACCCCGCTTCAATCTGTCGTTTTGGGGGGCCACTGGTCTATCACACCAGTTATAAAAAAAAAGTTTAAAATTGAAAAGCAGCGCTATATAAAAAGTCCAGGTATAGGTAGGGTCCAGCTGATTGGTCTCCTTGAAGTGCCACCACCACCAGAGAGAGAGAGCAACCCCAATCACACTGCCGCTTACCGTCCCACTAATAAAAGAAGGCTCAAAGGTTCCACCAAACTGCTCCTCCAGAAATCCTCAGCGATTCCAGGATCAAGCCAATTAGGTGCGACTCCATACAGATGGTACAAGGCAGACTGATCACTCATATATACCAGAAAAAAGCAAAAAAGAAAACCATAGTGCAACACCTAATGAACCACCATTTATTATGCCAAATAATGCTTACAGGTAATAAGAGTAAAAAGAGCTTATCTGCCAAAAATGTTTGACCGCCAATGAGATGACCGCTGCTTCACTCCGTAGTGACGTCCGGCATCACAGGTCCCGCCCAACGCAGTGTTTCGTCCAATGTTAGACTTCTTCGGGGGCGTGGTCAGCGGGTGCCACCATACTCATTATATAGTTGGGACAAGCGGTATGTCACTTCCGTCGGAAATGTCACACCACACCGGAAGCAAAACAAAGAAACGCCATCTTTGACCAATAAAAGAGATGACAATCTGATATGGATCTAGTAGCGGTCTACAGTAGTCAAAAAACAAATCAGAAATCTTAAACAAAAAAGACCTCTGATAATATAGAAAAAAAGAGCAATTTCCCTATGCCTATAAAAATCTGCATAATAGGCAAACCTATGTAAATACATGATCTGTAGTGTTAATCACCATAGAAATCGGGAAACAGCGGCATCTTGTGGGCAATCAAGCAAATAACACAGAGCAGCTCATAACACATATAAAATAACACATATAAAATGCAAGTAAAACAACAATAAAAATGTACAGCTCACATGAAACATACATGCAGAAACGTAAGCTTGACAGCTAAAAAGACAGGAAAAAAAGGGAGGGGGGGGGGGAATATGAATACCTATCCATTTGCTATAAAGGCATTCACATCCCACTCCACATTTAAACCACGCGGAGCATAAGTCTTAGCCCTAGACTACCTAGGGGGTATGTCCATGTGCTGAAATGTCTCAATTGGCTGTCCTGTACCACCTGATGGATGTGTCATGGGTCAAAGTTCTTCACAATGTAAAAGAATATGGCGGTCGCGAATATTGCCATATGTTCACATGTTCGGCGAACAGCGAACGAGCAAAGTTCGACAAGAAACGACGGCTGGGCGAACTGCAAGGCCATCTCTAGTGCCCTGTACCCGATTTATGCTGTCTGTGTGTGACCAAGCCAGCCTGACATTGCAACTTGGCCTGCTATCTTCAGCACCAACTCCCTGCTTTCTGATTACTTTTGCTTAGGGAGGACACCTGCCCTGCTGCTAGCAAGATTTAAAGGCACTCGTGCCACTCTGCACTCCTGTGCCTCCTGTCTATACTATCTGGAGCCTCAAGTCAGAAATGTAAGATAGGCCTTCCTCATCATATCAGGCTCTGCTACCACGTACGTGATACACACTTTTGAATGCTCCGGAGCACCAGGACAATAGAAACACCTACAAAAGGACCCAATTTAAGCTAACCAAACACCCCAATGTACATCCTATGTGCTACAAAAGGCAAACAAGGGTGCTAAGTCACAGGGGTGAATGTGAAACAAAGCAATTTAATTGTATCAACTTACATGTAGATAAAACAAGATCAGCCTATGTGATGTCCGAGGTGGATCCCCACAGTGAAGCCATATGGTAAGTTGCAGGCTGTGAGGTCCAGGTGGCGGTTCTGTGTTGAAAGGAGCTCAGGATCTAGGCACTGAGCTGTACCCTGCAAATAGCAGAGGCTCCCTGGATGGGCAGCCTCCCTATCGTCCGCTGGTATCCGGAACCGGAAGTGACCGGAAACCGGAACCGGAAGTTACACAATGGTGACCTGTCGGCTCCTCCACGGAGACAAACAGGGATCAGAACGCTGAACAAAACATGGAAGGCGGGCCGCAACGTCGTTTCAGAGGACCACCTCCTCATTGCACTTAAATAAGGAACCAAAACAAAGGGACTGATTGAATGATTTGATAGGTCCAGCCACAATTAGGACCGGTCTCTGTATATGTTGAAAAGTGACAGACCAGCATGGAAATCTAGGAAAGGGGGGGAATGAGTAAAACTGGACCCTCATTGTGGGCTATTAGAAGGCGCCATAACTAAAAAGCAGGATCAAGGCACCTATTGTTATAAATAAAAATAATGTATTTAAGATAAAAATGGAAATGGGAATGGGGAAATTTTATTATATTAATACCACCATTAAAGGGGAACCCCCCACCTATGCATCACTAATCTAAGAGCTTCCCATCGCATATCATGGGACCCTACCCAGTAGTGGTATCTCAGCAAAGGTGCATATGATACGTGCATGTGTTACTACAGTTATAAAGTACCACAATTTCATAATGTTTATAATAATACTGAAATTTAAAAATTAGTAAATAAATAAAAATAAATACAAAATTAAAATATATGTATATATATTTTGTAATAAGGGATTCATTAACTACTTGCCGACCGCTCACATTGAGCGTACTGCGGCAAAGTGGCTCGTTATCGTCCAGCGACGTAGAACTACGTCGCAGGACTCCTCCCCTTGTGTATTCAGACACAGGAGTCGGGCCAGGGGAGGAGAGGCGGTGATCACCCAGTTTTGCTTGGAACATAATTATTTCAAATTTTTGGGAGATTATTTCCTCCAGGTGCATGGAACAGCCATGGGCGCGTCCTTCACACCGTCCTGCGCCAACCTCACCTTGGGTTGGTGGGAAGACACATGCATTTGGAGGAATAACCCCTTTGCTGCCCATTTGATCTATTACGGTCGATACATCGACGACGTAATAGTCATCTGGGATGGGCCTCCTACCACCATAGCTCCCTTTATTGAGTCCTGCAACAGCAATAACATGGGCATTGCCTTTACTCATGTGATTGACTCCACCTCCCTGGTTTTTCCTGGACCTGGAGTTGTCCCACAGAGAGGGTACGATTGTGTCTAAGACACATTTCAAACCCTCAGCTGGCAACTCATACCTCCACTCTGGGAGTTGTCATCACCCAAAGTGGATACCATACATACCCAAGGGGCAATTCACCAGACTTGGGAACAATTGCATCCTTGGCGAGGATTATGTGGTGCCGGGCCAAGTCCTAATTAACAGGTTCCTAGACAAAGGATATGATTCCACCCTGGTTTACACGGCTTTTGAGGAATGTAGACATCCCCGTATGGCCTAACCTGCATCAGAACTGATGGCTTCTGGTGAGGTCAAGTTCATAACTCAGTATCACCACGCCCACAAGCAGATGGAAAGCATCATCAGACACCACTGGGGGATCTTAATGCAGGATCCCAAATTGGCTCCAGTTTTACCAAAGCGCCCTTGAGTTATCTACAGGAGACCGAGGAGCGTCAAAAACAGTAGGATCACCAGGCCCAAGACGTCTCCACAGCCCCTCACCACCTTTTTTAATCTAGTGGGCATGTACTAGTGCAAGAAAATACTATTTAAAATGTGCCCTTTTGTCACACACAGACAGAGGTGTTTTCATGGTCCGCTGGGGAAGAAGTACACTCACAAACAATTCTACAGTTGTTCCAGCGAATTTGTGGTGTACTGCTTGACCTGTCCCTGGGGTCTTCTCTACGTGGGACGCACTATTCGCACAGTGCGTGCCCATTTTGGGGACCACAGGAGACTGATAGAAAAGGGCTCTACGGAACACAGTGTCCCCAGACACTTCCATCTCCACCACAACTGGTCAACCGAGGGGTTACGTGTCTGGGTCATTGAGACCATTCCCCCCTGTGATTCGGTTGCAGAGCGTTTTCAGTCCCTCTGTTTTAGGGAAACTTTTTGGATTTTTACCCTCAACTCTTTAGCTCCTGGGGGGTTAAATGAGGAGCTTGAAATAAATACCATCTTATGATGGGAACTCGAGATAACCATACCATTAATCCCCCTTTTTCTCTCCCCCCCCCCCCAGTTTGCCTCTCTTGCCACTCAATGAGGTTTTAATTAGGATTTTATTATATGAGTATGTAACATGTACAGAACAGGCACATGAATTTTGGTTTTGATTACATATATTTTTTATTTCTTAGTTCTGATCAGCCATTGAATGGCCATTTTACATCTAGATTCAATAGACACTGTTTTAATCTTAATTTTTAATTAATGGATCCCTTATTACAAAAAAAAAAAAAAAAAATATATATATATATATATATATATTTTTTTTTAATTTATTTTAATTTATTTATTTACAAATTTTTAAATTTCACTATTATTATAAATATTATGACATTGTGGTACTTTATAACTGTAGTAACACATGCACGTATCTATGCACCTTTGCTGAGATACCACTACTGGGTAGGGTCCCATGATATCCGATGGGAAGCTCTTGGATTAGTGATGCATAGGTGGGGGGTTCCCCTTTAATGGTGGTATTAATATAATAAAATTTCCCCATTCCCATTTCCATTTTTATCTTAAATACATTATTTTCATTTATAACAATAGGTGCCTTGATCCTGCTTTTTTGTTATGGCGCCTTCTAATAGCCCACAATTAGGGTCCGGTTTTACTCATCCCCCCCCCCTTTCCTAGATTTCCATGCTGGTCTGTCACTTTTCAACATATACAGAGACCGAACAAAAAGAGCTTACAAACCCACCGAAACCTATAGTAAGCACCCCCAAGCGCTTAATGAGGACTCTTATCCAAATAATAATATGAATTGCAATGCTGCTACTTAACAAAAAGAATATAAAACAATGGAATAATAGGTGATATTCAAAAAATACACTCTAAATAATCCAGTAGCGCAAAAGATAGTAACCAAAAGTCACTACTGCATAGATGTACAATCTCGACTGCTAATAAGCACCACAGTCCAAAAATAATCAACAGATGTCACAGAAGCAGCAGGAGCAATATAGTAATAGTGCTAATCAGTCCATGATCACTAAACATTAATCCTGGGATGTTAGGTAACCACGTGTAGTTTTCAAGGATCACCACCACCACCGTGCTCCAAGGGGGGAGGAGAAATGAACACTCACCAGCTGCTGTGGCTCAAAACACTCTCGTGAATGAGCAATATAAGCATGAAGTATAGGTCTCTGATCAGCAAACCCTCACAGGACTCCACACCAGATATTCAATCAGACTCGGCAGCAGAGGAGAAAAGCAATATCCCACTAGTGTGATACCGTTTGAAAACTTTATTGCACACATAAAATAAGTAATCAACTCACATGGTATCCATAAAACATCCGCATGTATCGAAATAGGAGGAGGGTACCCTTCGGGAATCCAAGTCCAGGCTCCACACCGTGGACCGCGCTCCGTCCGGGTGTCCTGAGCTCCTAGTCTGCAAGTATGGTTACGCCGCCTGGTCACGCCCGACGCGTTTCGTACTTCTGACTTCTTCACCGGGGGCGTGACCATGGCGGCTCAGCGGTAACCTAAATACCTCCGACAATCCGCCCAGTTGGGGCGGAGTCGGGGTGTACATCAGCTTCCATTGGTCACGTGCATCTTGCTCGGAACTGAAAACAGACTCAGTTGTCTTAGCAGCCCTCTTCATTACTTCCGTTTGGTCCACCACCCTCACCTATGCACCCGGAACCAAAATATTGCCCTGTAAACAGTTATATAGAGCATAGCTTCACCGTACCACGGTAAATGCACTAACGGTCGGGACTGGTTGTAAAAGGGCTGTTGGCTAATAAATCACATTCCCGTGAATAATACGAGCAAGACGGCACTTGATGCCAATGGGGTTATGCTTCACTAATAACAACAGAAAAAACCGACATCTCAATATACGGATCTGTGTATCTAAGTGGTGTATACATAACCTAGGGAGCAACAATAAATACAATAAGTATCTTACACCTCTAAATTAATAGGTAATAAATTACTGGGTAATAAATATCAGGTCACAAGCAGTAGATTAAATATATAATCAATAGATATATGAACAATACATAATCAATAAAATCAGGGTGAAGGCTGGGGTGAAGAACAGTTCACACACCCAGTCACTCCAACTAAACTAATAGCATACATTCCAAGATGTGTAGATATACCATAAATAAGTGGACACATCTAAGATAAATATGCCATACTAGTAAATAAAATATAGTTACAGTAAAAATTTACAGTAAAATGTACAGTAAAATTATAAATATCATAAAAGACCATAAAAACACTAATAATCACTAATAAAACAATTTAAGTCCAATTCTATGTTCAGTCCTGTCGGACTCAGGGACTGTGTCAGAAAGATCCACTTGGTTTCGCACTTAGATAACTCCCTCACCCAGTTTGCACCTCTCCATGGGGGTGTCACTCGCTCAATGCCCCAAAATCGCAAACAACTTGGGTTACGTTGATGGTGTGAGCGAAAGTGAGCCGGGACGCTATGTTCTCGTTTGCCTTTGATAATGTTAGTGATATGTTCACCGACTCTTATGGTTAAGGTGCGTTTAGTGCGGCCGATGTAAATAATTTTACAAGGGCACATCAGTGCGTAAACCACATGTGTAGTATCACACGTGATTTGGTGTTTAATGTCAAATTCCTTGTCAATAGCTGACACATAAAAAGAATTGCATCTTCTCCTATTTAAAAGAGTAAAGGAACACGACCTACACCTACCACACTTGTGGAACCCTCGTCGGCCTGGGAAAAAAGATGTATCAGGAGGGTTCAACACCTTCTTTACCACCCTATCACCAAAACTGGGGGCCTTTCGGTAAATGAACGATGGGACCTCTGGTAGAACAGGGCCCAACGTTGCATCCATCTGTAGTATGTGCCAATGTGACTTAAAAATAGTTTCCACTTTCTTGTAGTCCTCTGAGTAATCTGATAGAAAACTCCACTGTTTATCATCAGACTCTTTCTGTGATCTATTCACATTTTGTAAACATGTAGATCTTGGGATCTCTAAAATACTCTTAATTTCATTGTCAAGGTCCAGTTCACTATAACCTTTTTGGACAAACCTCTCCTTCAAGACACTTGTTTGGGAAATAAAATCCCTATCGAACGTGCAGTTACGCTTTACCCGCATGAACTGGCCACGCGGGATATTGCGTAACCAGTTCGGGTGATGACCACTCTGTATGGACAGGTAGCTGTTACGATCGGTGGATTTAAAGAAGACGGTAGTGCTTAACTTGCCCGACCGCTTACTAATATTCACATCCAAGAAGTGAATTTCCGTTTGGCTCCAATGGAAGTCCAGTTTGATGTTGTTAGTGTTTGTGTTTAGATGACTCATAAAGTTCATTAAAGATTGTTCCGTATCATTCCATATGAATATGATGTCATCAATGAACCTGCGATAAAATAATAACTCAGGTCTCTCTCTACAGAACACATATTTATCCTCCCATTCAGCCATGAAGAGGTTGGCAAGGATGGGAGCAAATTTTGCTCCCATTGCCACACCTCTCCTCTGGCTATAAAAGGATTGTTGATACCTGAAATAGTTATGCCCTAGACAAAAGTCTAGGGCATTCCGGATGAAAACTTTCTGGTTGTGTGGCAGATCCTCCCGTTTGCTTAAAGCCCAGTTAAGAGCTAATACACGTGGTTACCTAACATCCCAGGATTAATGTTTAGTGATCATGGACTGATTAGCACTATTACTATATTACTCCTGCTGCTTCTGTGACATCTGTTGATTATTATTGGACTGTGGTGCTTATTAGCAGTCGAGATTGCACATCTATGCAGTAGTGACTTTTGGTTACTATCTTTTGCGCTACTGGATTATTTAGAGTGTATTTTTTGAATATCACCTATTATTCCATTGTTTTATATACAGAGACCGGTCCTAATTGTGGCTGGACCTATCAAATCATTCAATCAGTCCCTTTGTTATGGTTCCTTATTTAAGTGCAATGTTGGTGGAGGGGCAGGCCTGTCTGATGAAGGAGGTGGTCCTCCGAAACGACGTTGCGGCCCGCCCTCCACGTTTTGTTCAGCGTTCTGATCCCTGTTTGTCTCCGTGGAGGAGCCAACAGGTCACCATTGTGTCACTTCCGGTTCCGGTCTTCGGTCACTTCCGGTTCCGGATACCAGCGGACTTAAGCGAGGCTGCCCATCCAGGGAGAAATATATATAAAAGGAGGTTGTAACGGCGCTACCTTAAAGTGAATAAGTGCTTATTATCTGTGCCAACTTAAAACAAAGTGCCAATAAGAAGAAAATAATGTGTCATGAAAAACGTTAAAAAAATAAAGTGCACTAGTGATTTGTGGTGTGACCAAGTTAGCTGATTAATGACCTGGGCCCATAAGGTGCAACTCAGTAAAGTGCAAGTGCTGTGCTGCATATACTTAATGAGTAAGAAACAATGGGTTCCCAATGTGCATTTATTTTGTGATGACAGTTGATAATTTCAGCAAATTAAGTTAAATACATAAATAAACCAGTGATTTAAAATACATAAAGCAGTGAACATAAATTCATCCGTGCTGTGCGTGGAGTTAGTATTACCACTTATGTGAAAAGTGTCAAATTAAATGAGAGAAAGAAATAGATAAAAAATGGGGTTGCAATTCTGTTGTACATCCACTAGATGTCGCCCCTAAGTATACGACCTGTGCTTGAGGAAAAATGGTCGGTTTCTTCTGGGGTTCTCCAGTGAGCCAAACTTGGCTTTTAGTACCTCAAGTTAGAAGAAAAAGACCCCATGATGCAATGTGTATCTGTGGCGTGGAAAAGAGAGCAGAAAACTGACGTTTGAGGCTGCCTAGGATCAGCGGTGATGGCCGGGAAGCTTCCGCGTTCCACGGCCCAGGCTCCGAAACCGGAAGTGACGTATTGACGTTGCGACTCCGCCCTGCGCGTTTCGTCATGTGACGTCTGCTGGAGCGGCGATCCAGGGAGTCTCTGCTATTTGCAGGCTACAGCTCAGTGCCTAGATCCTGAGCTCCTTTCAACACAGAACCGCCACCTGGACCTCACAGCCCGCAACTTACCATCTGGCTTTACTGTGGAGATCCCCCTCGGACATCACATAGGCTGATCTTGTTTTATCTACATATAAGTTGATACAATAAAATTGTTTTGTTTTACATTCACCCCTGTGACTTGGCACCCTTGTTTTCCTTTTGTATTAGATGACTGGAGGGATTCCCTACCTCTTGAGGAGCTGCCTGTCTTAACACTACATCCCAGCCCCCCCCCCCCCCTTTGGAGTTTGTGACTTTCATAGGAGAAGGACTTGTTGCTATTATGGACAACACTGACTGAAGATTCATGACTCTCGGATGAGGTTATTATATATGTTCCCTCTGTTCCAATGATGTTTCATTGATTTTTATTTCATTCTCATGTTTCCCTGTTACAGTTTGTCTTCACCATTTATGTTTTCAATTCCACCTACAGTGTGGTCTCCCCCATCCTGTTGATACAGTGAGCGCTGATTCACTGACTTAGGTCAGTGTGTTTTTCGTTTGTTGTCATTACATCCTATGAGCCATAATGAGTCTTTTGATCATGTCATTTTTCATTTTTTTCCACAAGAATTTTTTTTTTCCAACACACAAGTTGTCAATTTATAAGATACTTCAAAAACAACACAATATTCTGGAAAAATAAATGAAAACACAAGGGTTTTTATTTTATCTTTCTACTTTCTATTTATTAATTGCACATGTATGTGTACATGTTTATCACTGAAATAAAAAAACATATTTGTTTAACATAATTTAAATACAGATACATTGCATCCTCCGGGGAGCTAAAAACTCATGAAATAAATAAATTTTAATAACTAAAACAGAAGAAAAAAAAAAAAATTATGTAAACTACATATAGGTTAAAGATCGATATGAAATAAATAATTACATTATTATGATTATAAAATAAATAAATAAATAAATAAATAAAAATTATTTATAAAATTAAATAAAATATTCTATTTGCAAAAGTGAATGACTTCTGGCTGTGTTCTTCCTTTAATGAGCGAGTAACAGTATCTATGTTGTGTAGAGAGTGGGTCATTCATTTGCAGATTGAAGAGGAATCTCATCTGCTGGGATAAGCAATGAAGTCAATTCATGGCTTGTGAGTTTGTGATTATGGAATCCATTGTAGGATAGGTGGATGTCGAACAAATCCTAGAGTTGCAAATTTTAGGATTGTATTTCCTTGAGGATTAGAATGAATATCATACACCGGGCAGAAGCAGTTTATAATAGTTGAGGGATGAATACATACTGTCATATTTTTTGAAGTAATACTCTGTGTCCTTCAGTAGTAGGGTGTAGAAGGATATGTCTTTGATGAAAAAGTCCATGCTTCACTGGTACATTGTTCTTGTATATTCATATGAAAAGCAGAAGAGTTGTATCTGTGCTTGAATTTGGTAAGCTGAAAGTTTCTTTGATGTAGTTGTGTAAGTTAGTGGTTGAGAGCCCAACATGTCACATCTTCTACTCTCAGAGGGATAAGGCTAAGTATTACAGCCTCTTGGACACAATCTGGAGATGCTGCTTCCTTAAAATGCTGGAGATGATGCAGCCACAGCTTCAGCTCGGGTGAGGTAGGCTCACTGTCTTCTGGAGATCCTCTACAGACCATCAGATCATCTTTCAGTTTGAGGAAAAGCATAAGTGCCTGTTTTACAGTTTCAGGCTGATCAGACGTAGACATGTTAGTTAGAACCTCAACAGTTAGTGAGACGATCCCTCTGCGTAAGGTCACATACAGATGGTTTGTGTCTCAGCATTCTTCTGTAGCATCTCATTGCGTTGGTAGACATGTTCTTTTCATGATCATGTTGCAGCTCCTTTAGTGTTGTTATGTCAGAAGACGTCACAGATAAATAGCGGGATTTCGGGCAGAGTCTCCTGTGCAAGCGTCCACTTACTGCAACCAGTAAAATGCTCAGCACCACCAGCCTGATATCCATTTCTGTCCTGCTCAGTTGGATCTGGTAATGTGTCTTTGGTTGGTGATATTTGCTCTGTTACACTGTCACTCCACAGTGCTAGTCTCAGATTGATCTGAAGTCTTGTTTCCATGTTTCTTCCTTTATATTCCTTTTTGCACAAGAAAAATGTCCTTATTTTCATGATGTTGTGGAGTTCTCGTTCGTTCAAGACACAAGTAACAGGAGAGAGATTATAGCAGCTTTGGGAACTTCTAAATCACTTTCAGTTTCCTTTCTATACAGGTAAGAAGGTAACGTCAGATAGCTGGTAAGATTCTTCAACCTCATAGGAATTTCCTCCCTCCTGCTACAGGACTCTCCCTTGTATGGAGGACCCAGATGTATCATGTACATTATTGCATGCAAATAAACAAGTTTTTTTTAAAAATACATTTTATTTTCACCAAGAAAAAAACACACCACAGCTTAGTACATTTTCTGATCTTAGAAGTTTAGATACATAAAAAGAAAGATGAGAATCCCAAATCGTAATATACGTTTGCAATGGACAGTGGGGTCTCATTATAGTGGGGTCTCAGAGAACTGAGAACAGGTGCACGCTCTTAGTTCTTGGTTGCAAAATGATTTTACGTTCTCATGGAACAGAGCATTGTGTATGAGGACCTAATAAGGCATTTTCCAGTTACAAAGTGGTTGAAGCCCAATTACATTAAAAGAAATAGATATGCAGTCAGATTGACTTTGTATTTATTAATAATTTCAGATTTTATAGTTATACTTTGACTTTTCTTTTACAGCAGAAACAGGGAGACAACTAGAATATGTTGAAGGATGTCAGCACTGGTAGGCTTCAAATTTCCTTCTATTTTGTTTTACTTTAGAAAAAAAAAATCATTCTTAACCACTTTAATACTGGACACTTTTACCCCCTTTCTGCCCAGGCCAATTTTCAGCATTTAGTGCTCTCACATTTTGAATGACAAAATTACTCAGTCATGCAACACTGTACCCAAACTACATTTTTATAGTTTATTGAGTCAGATAAATTCTTCTTTTGGTGGTATTTAATCCACACAGTTTTTTATTTTTTTATTTTTTTGAGATATAAGTGAAAACATACAGAACGGTTTGAAAAATAAATCAACATTTCTCTTAGTTTCTTTTAAAAATGTTTTCAAATAAGTTGTTTTTCTTCATAAATATAGACCTAAATTTATGCTGCTACATTTTTAGGGTAAAATAACCTAAATCAGTGTATGTTATTTTGTTTGTGTGAAAGTTATAGAGTCTACAAGCTAATGTACAAATCATTGAAATTTGATCAATCCTGATGTTCTGACTGCCTATCTTATTTCTTACGGCCCTAAAATGCCAGGACAGTACAAATACCCCCCAAATGACCCAAAGTCAGTCCATGGTATTTAGTAAGAGACATTTTGAAGTTGTAATTAATTCCCACAATTCTTTGGAAAATTAAGAAATTAAATAAAATGTGTTTTTTTCTTTTTACAAAATTGTCATATTACCAAGTTCTTTCTCTCACGAGGCATAGGCATACATGCAATTACACCCCAAAATACATTCCGCTACTCCTCCCGAGAGGCGCAACATCAAAGGAACACCTTCAGGTGTTCAAGGGACATGAATTTCACATCTAATTTCTTGACTACCTATAACAATGCCAGGATGCGCATGCCAGCAAACAAGATAACACCTCTGGATGAACCTCTGGGCACAGGCTAAACATATTGCCTTTTGTGCTTGTAAGAATTGGACACTGGCTAATACATATGCGCATTTGCAAACTCAAGCCATTGCGCACTCTCGTTCACGCCGGCGCTTGCGTATACCTGTGACAAATGTTGGTGCCAAACAGACTATTTCAACTCAGTGCTCAGAATCAGTGCTGCTTTGTCTTCAGCCTCCTGTGTACATGTGATCGTGTGAACCTGTATCCTGTTCCACTGATCAGTTCCAGACCAGGCTGGTCTCCTGATCACATTCCTCTCTGTGCCCTGTACCCGATTTATCGTGCCTGTGTGTGACCAAGTCTGCCTGACATTGCAACTCTGCCTGCTGTCGCCAGCACCAGCTCCCTGTTTGCTTGGTGAAGCCATCTGATGACTTCTGCTCAGGTAGGACACCTGCCCTGCTGCTATCAAGACTTAAAGGCACTCGTGCCACTCTGCACTCCTGTGCCTCCTGTCTATACTATCAGGGGTTCCAAGACAGAGGGGTAAGAGAGGACTTCCTCATCATATCAGGCTCTTCTACCACGTACGTGATACACACTTTTGAAGGCTTTGGAGCACCAGGACAATGGAAACACCTAGAAAATGACCCGATTTAGGCAAAGCAAACACCCCAATGTAAATCATTCGAGCCATAATGAGTCTTTTGATCATGTCATTTTTTCCACAAGTTTTTGGAAAATGTGCAAATAAATGTATTTTTTTTTTTTTAACACAAAGTTGTCAATTTATAAGATACTTCAAAAACAACACAATATTCTGGAAAAAATAAATGAAAACACAAGGGTTTTTTCTTATATTTTTCTACTTTCTATTTATTAATTGCACATGTATGTGTACATGTTTATCAATGAAATAAAACATATTTATTTAACATAATTTAAATACAGTTACATTGCATCCTCCGGGGAGCTAGAAACTCATAAAATAAATAATTTTTAATAAATAAAATAATAGAAAAAATTTTAAACAAATAATGTAAAATACATATAGGTTCAAGATAGATATGAAATAAATAATTAAATTATTATATTATGATTATTAAATAAATAAATAGAAAAGTAAAAATTAAATACAGTAAATATTATTTTTGCAAAAGTGATGGACTCCTGGCTGTGTTGTCCCTTTTATGCACGAGTAACATTATCTGTGTTGTGTAGAGAGTGGGTCAGTCATTTGCAGATTGAAGAGGAATCCCATCTGCTGGGATAAACAATGAAGTCAATTAATGGCTTGTGAGTTTGTGGTTATGGAATCCATTGTAGGATAGGTGGATGCTCAACAAATCCTTGAGTTGCAAATTTTAGGATTGTATATTCTTGAGGATTAGGATGAATATCCTACACCAGGCAGAAGCAGATTATAATAGTTGAGGGATGAATACATACTGTGATATTTTTTGAAGTAATACTCCCTTACTTCAGTAGTAGGGTGTAGAAGAATATGTCTTTGATGAAAAAGTCCAGGCTTCACTGGTTCATTGTTCTGGTATATTCATATGAAAAGCAGATGAGTTGTATCTGTGCTTGAATTTGGTAAAGTGAAAGTTTCTTTGATGTAGTTGTGTAAATTAGTAGTTGAGAGCCCAACATGTCACATCTTCTACTCTCAGAGGGATAAGGCTAAGTATTACAGCCTCTTGGACACAATCTGGAGATGCTGCTTCCTTAAAATGCTGGAGATGATGCAGCCACAGCTTCAGCTCGGGTGAGGTAGGCTCACTGTCTTCTGGAGATCCTCTACAGACCATCAGATCATCTTTCAGTTTGAGGAAAAACATAAGTGCCTGTTTTACAGTTTCAGGCTGATCAGACGTAGACATGTTAGTTAGAACCTCAACAGTTAGTGACACCCGCTCCAAGGTCAGGATAAGACGATCCCTCTGCGTAAGGTCACATACAGATGGTTTGTGTCTCAGCATTCTTCTGTAGCATCTCATTGCGTTGGTAGACATGTTCTTTTCATGATCATGTTGCAGCTCCTTTAGTGTTGTTATGTCAGAAGACGTCACAGATAAATAGCGGGATTTCGGGCAGAGTCTCCTGTGCAAGCGTCCACTTACTGCAACCAGTAAAACGCTCAGCACCACCAGCCTGATATCCATTTCTGTCCTGCTCAGTTGGATCTGGTAATGTGTCTTTGGTTGGTGATATTTGCTCTGTTACACTGTCACTCCACAGTGCTAGTCTCAGATTGATCTGAAGTCTTGTTTCCATGTTTCTTCTTTTATATTCCTTTTTGCAAAAGAAAAATGTCCTTATTTTCATGATGTTGTGGAGTTCTCTTTCGTTCAAGACACAAGTAACAGGAGAGAGATTATAGCAGCTCTGGGAACTTCTATATCACTTTCAGTTTCCTTTCTATACAGGTAAGAAGGTAACGTCAGATAGCTGGTAAGATTCTTCAACCTCATAGGAATCTCCTCCCTCCTGCTACAGGACTTTCCCTTGTATGGAGGACCCAGATGTATCATGTACATTATCGCATGCATATAAACAAGATTTTTTCAAAATACATTTTATTTTCACCAAAAAAAAACACACCACAGCTTAGTACATTTTCTCCTCTTAGAAGTTTAGATACATAAAAAGAAAGATGAGAATCCCAAATCTTTGTTGTAATTTGTAAATAACTTTGCAATGGACAGTGGGGTCTCATTATAGTGGGGTCTCAGAGAACTGAGAACAGGTGCACGCTCTCAGTTCTCGGTTGCAAAATTATTTTATGTTCTCATGGAACAGAGCATTGTGTATGAGGACTTAAAAAGGCATATTCCAGTTATAAAGTGATTAAAGCCCAATTATATTAAAAGAAATAGATATCCAGTCAGATTGACTATATTAATCATTTCAGATTTTATTGTCATACTTTGACTTTTCTTTTACAACAGAAACAGGGAGACAACTAGCATATAGTGATGAGCCAAACACCCCCCAGTTCGGTTTGCACCGGGAACAGAGGAAAAGTTTGTTCGAATAAACAAACCCCATTGAAGTCTATGGGAGTCGAACCTCGAAAATCAAGCGGCCTCATTTTGAAGGCTTAAATGCAGGTTATTGCCCCAAAAAAGTGTATGGGGTGCGGGTACTGACCTGGGGAATATGCCCTCCATGCCCTCGCAGTTACTCTTGCTGGGTGCAGGAACGGGACCTGCTTGTAAGAATTACATACAAATTTGAAATTGCATGTGCTATACAGGTGCCAAAAATTGGGGCGTTGCTGTTGGTGGTGCCTGAACACCGTAACCATGCCCTCGTAGTTACTCTTGCTGGGTGCAGGAATGGGATCTGCTGGTAAGAATTCCTTACCAATTTGAAATTGCATGTGCTATACAGGTGCCAAAAATTGGGGCGTTGCTGTTGGTGGTGCCTGAACAGTGTAACCACTCACAGTTACTCTTGCTGGGCGCAGGAATGGAATCTGCTGGTAAGATTTCCATAGAAATTTGAAATTGCATGTGCTATACAGCTGCCAAAAATTGTACCTTTGCTGTAGGTGGTGTCTGAACACTGTAACCCCTCACAGTTACTCTTGCTGGGCGCAGGAACAGGACCTGCTGGTAAGAATTCCATACAAATTAGAAATTGCATGTGCTGTACAGGTGCCAAAAATTGGGTCTTTTGCTGTAGGTGGTGCCTGAACACCCTAACCCCTCACAGTTACTTTTGCTGGGTGCAGAAACGGGCCCTTCTGGTAAGAATTCCATAAAAAAATTGAAATTGCATGTGCTATACAGGTGCCAAAAATTGGGCCTTTGCTGTTGGTGGTGCCTGAACACGGTAACCAAGCCCTCGCAGTTACTCTTGCTGGGTGCAGGAACAGGACCTGCTGATAAGAATTCCATACAAATTTGAAATTGCATGTGCTATACAGGTGCCAAAAATTGGGCCTTTGCTGTTGGTGGTGCCTGAACACTGTAACCAAGCCCTCACAGTTACTCTTGCTGGGTGCAGGAATGGGACCTGCTGGTAAGAACTCCATACAAATTTGAAATTGCATGTACTATACAGGTGCCAAAAATTGGGCCTTTGCTGTTGGTGGTGCCTGAACACTGTAACCAAGCCCTCACAGTTACTCTTGCTGGGTGCAGGAACAGGGACCTGCTGGTAAGAATTCCATACAAATTTGAAATTGCATGTACTTGCTATACAGGTGCAACAATATTGGACCTTTGGTGCTGTTGGTGCCTGAACACTGTAACCCCTCACAGTTAGCAGGGCACCATGACAGGGCCTGCTGTTAAAAATGACATACGACATTTAAATTGTATGCACCTGTCATACAAGTGCAGAAAAATTAGGCCTTGGTGTTTGGCAGTGACCTAAACCGAAAACATTGTTAGAAGCTAGCAAAATCAACTGGAGGAATAGGATAGGCAGCATATGCAGTCTTCAAGGGATGGCAGACCCCTTGCAAATTCAATCAGTTACATCAGTATCAGGGGCTTGATAGCTCCTGTTGATCCAGGACTGGTTCATTTTGATAAAAGTCAGCTGGTCACAGAGTCTGTGGACAGACGCACTCTTTTGTCTGTCACAAAACCTCCAGCAGCACTGAACGTCCGTTTGGAAATCACACTGGAAGCAGGACAGGCCAGTAGCTCCATTGCATATTGAGCAAGTCCTGTCCATCCTCAAGACCCAGTAACCCAGTGGATGCTCAGCTGGAAAGGTCTTCTAGTCTGCTCTTGCACCTAGATAATGATGCACCATATGATGGAGACGCTGTCGATGGTTGCTTCAACCTAACAGCCCTGGGTGCTGCTGAGGACTAAAGAACTGCTTATAGGCATTGGTCAGCCGGCCACCTTCTCCACCGCTCCTCCTTTGGCTGAACGATGCCTCCGAAACACGTCCAAAAAATGTTGACCTCCCAGTGTCTGGAAAGGTGGTACACAAATTTTTTTTCAAGGCCTACTCAAGATGATTCATCCTCTGCTCCCTCTGCAAAGGCAGGATGAGCTCTGCGCATTTACTCTTGTAACGTGGATCAAGAAGGGTTGCCAACCAGTAATTATCCCTCTCCTCAATAGCACGAATCCTCAGGTCCTTTTGCAGGCTTTGCAGAATCAGAGAGCCCATGCAGCGTAAGTTGGAGTAGGCATGAGCTTCTGAGTCCTCTGGGTCACTAAGGATGACATTGTCAGCAGGAGAAACCTCTCCCTAACCACGTTCAACTCCTGGGGTTTCTGGGGAATCAAAACCCTCCCTTAAAGACTGCTGTATGCTATCAGATGCTGCCTATACCTTTGCCTCGTAGTTTCTTCCGCCTTCTGGACGGCCTAATTACGGGTTTCGTCTGGAATGGTAAACGCCCCCGCATTGCCCTGGCCACCCTGAAATGTCCTAAACACTTGGGAGGCCTTGGCCTTCCAGATGTGCGGCGCTATTACCACGCTATTGTCCTTCAGCGCATCCTCAACTGGCGCTTCCACACCCGCTCCAAGCTATGGGTCTCTCTCGAAAAGTTAATGGCGGGCAGGAATCTTTCCTATGCCCCCTGGCTTTCCCGGGAATACCGGGGGCTGTCAGACAATGTCTCCCCCCTCACGGTCCACGCGCTGAAAGTGTGGGACCATGTGAATAAGCTCCTGGACCTGGCACCCCCTGTGTACCCGCTGGCCCCCCTGGGGGGTTACCTCTGGTTCCCCCCGGGAGAACAGATGGCCTTTTTTGACCCCTGGGTGGACGATGGCAACACCAGTTGCGGGAAACTGATGGAAGGTGGTAAACTCCTGCCCTATGACGTCCTGAAGACACGTCACGGCGGGTCCACTATGAATTTTTGGAGGTACAGGCAGCTTCACCACTTCTTCGCTGTACACGGCTCGGCGATTCGTCCTCAGACATCTTTTACACCCTTTGAACGTCTGTTCATCCAGGACGACCCCATCCCTCACATGGTTTCTGAGTTGTACCAACTATTGGGAGCTGCATCCTCCGCTTCTGCGCCCATATGTACTAGGCTTTGGGAGCGGGACCTGGGAATACAATTTACTGCTGCCCAGCTTTCTCGCCTTTTCCAACTGACTCACTCTAAGATGCAAGAAACTAATTATAAGCTCCTGATGCGCTGGTACCGAGTGCTGGCAGACTTGGCACGCATCTACCCCTCGGCCTCCTCCGCATGTTGGCGAAACTGCGGCGGTACCGGTACCCTGCTGCATCTGTGGTGGGAGTGCCCGGTGATCGCCCCTTTTTGGCACGACGTCCGAGACCAGGTCAAAACTATCCTGGATCTGGATGTGCCATTTAGCCCCCTCCATTTTCTCCTGCACGTGCCCTGCATGCCGCTCAGCCGCTATAGACGTAGCTTGCTATCCCATCTCCTCAATGCTGCGAGGAGATTAATTCCCATTTATTGGAAGCGGCCGAAGGTCCCGGGCAGGGCGGAGTGGCGGCGGATGGTGGACACTATCCGAGATGCAGAGGACCCTTCCCGTAAACTGCCCTTGGCCCTCAGGTGGACTGGAGGATCCCGCGGGGGCGCGGCGTTGGCAGTGCTCCGGATTCTGGCAGGTACGCTCTTCTTTCTCCCTTCCTCCTTCTTCTTCCCTAGGCTCCTTTCTTTCTCTCCCTCTCCTTACCCTTTCCTCTGTTTTCCTCTCTCCGGTATCCCTGTTTCTGGATTCCTTTCCTTGTTCTTCTTCCCTACATGCTGCCCCATCTACCTCGAGTGGGCGATTACTGTTAGTGTTTTGGAGGGTCTGGCGGAGTTAGACACAATGCGTCTTCCTTCCCTTTGGCCCCTCCGCGTGCGGAGCTGGCCTGAGGTCGGCACAGCTCTTCTGTGTGGTCCCTCCCAGTCGCCTACTGCCCCCCCCACGGTTAGTTGGGGGAGGTTTGAGATGCCTGAGGGAGCACCGGCTGGGGTCGCCGCACTGGGGGCGGTTTGATGGAGGCTGATGCCCCCCTCCCCACGGTGGCGTGCTTCCGCTTGGGGCTCCCTCGGGCTTGCTATTGCACCCTCTGGGACCAGCAGACGTCTGATGTTGACCGTGACGCGTAGCACCCGGCAGGCCGCCCTCTTATTTTTTCCACTGAATGATGGCTTTTGCACTATGATGTGTTGATGCACGCTGCTTCTTTTTCACTATGTTATGTACCATATTGCACTTTTTATGCCCCCTGGGGTGCGGCTCTGTTCCGCTGCTACCCCTACTCTGTATTTTTGTTGTTGATGTCTCATTTTTGTCTGTACTCATGTAAACTAAATAAAGATTCATAAAAAGAAAAAAAAAAAGCCAAGCTCCCCTGACCCTGTCCTTGTGCCATACTTACACAGGTACTCATTGACGGCTCTCTGCTGCTTTATTTCAGATTTTATAGTTATACTTTGACTTTTCTTTTACAGCAGAAAAAGGGAGACAACTAGCATATGTAGAAGGATGTCAGCACTGGTAGGCTTCATATTTCCTTCTAGTTTGTTTTACTTTAGAAAAAAAAAAAAAAGTCATTCTTAACCACTTTAATACCGGACACTTTTACGCCCTTCCTGCCCAGGCCAATTTTCAGCTTTTAGTGCTCTCACATTTTGAATGACAAAATTACTTAGTCGTGCAACACTGTACCCAAACTACATTTTTATAGTTTATTGAGTTAGATAGATTCTTCTTTTGGTGGTATTTAATCCCCACAGTTTTTTATTTTTTTTATATTTTTGAGATATAAGTGAAAAAATACAGAACGGTTTGAAAAATAAATCAACATTTCTCTTAGTTTCTTTTAAAAATGTTTTCAAATAAGTCGTTTTTCTTCATAAATATAGACCTACATTTATGCTGTTACATTTTTAGGGTAAAATAACCTAAATCAGTGTATGTTATTTTGTTTGTGTGAAAGTTATAGAGTCTACAAGCTAATGTACAAATCATTGAAATTTGATCAATCCTGATGTTCTGACTGCCCATCTTATTTCTTAAGGCCCTAAAATGCCAGGACAGTACAAATACCCCCCAAATGACCCAAAGTCAGTCCATGGTATTTAGTAAGAGACGTTTTGAAGTTGTAATTAATTCCCACAATTCTTTAGAAAATGAAGAAATTAAATAAAATGTGTTTTTTTTTTTTACAAAATTGTCATATTTTCTTTCTCTCACAAGGCATAGGCATACATGAAATTACACCCCAAAATACATTCCGCGACTCCTCCTGAGAGGCGCAACATCAAAGGAACACCCTCAGGTGTTCAAGGGACATGAATTTCACATCTAATTTCTCGACCACCTATAACAATGTCAGGATGCGCATGCCAGCAAACAAGGTAACACCTCTGGATGAACCTCTGGGCACAGGCTAAACATATTCCCTTTTGTGCTCGTAAGAATTGAACACTGGCTAATACATATGCGCATTCGCAAACTCAAGCCATCGTGCACTCTCGTTCACGCTGGTGCTTGCGTGTACCTGTGACAGATGCTGGCACCAAACAGACTATTTCAACTCAGTGCTCAGAATCAGTGCTGCTTTGTCTTCAGCCTCCTGTGTACATGTGATCGTGTGAACCTGTATCCTGTTCCACTGATCGGTTCCAGACCAGGTAGGTCTCCTGACCACGTTCCTCTCTGTGCCCTGTACCCGATCTATCCTGTCTGTGTGTGACCAAGCCTGCCTGACATTGCAACTCTGCCTGCTGTCGCCAGCACCAACTCCCTGCTTGCTTGGTGAAGCCATCTGATGACTTCTGCTCAGGGAGGACACCTGCCCTGCTGCTAGCAAGACTTAAAGGCACTCGTGCCACTCTGCACTCCTGTGCCTCCTGTCTATACTATCAGGGGCTCCAAGACAGAGGTGTAAGAGAGGACTTCCTCATCATATCATGCTCTGCTACCAGGTACGTGATACACACTTTTGAAGGCTTTGGAGCACCAGGACAATGGAAACACCTAGAAAATGACCCGATTTAGGCAAAGCAAACACCCCAATGTACATCATACGAGCCATAATGAGTCTTTTGATCATGTCATTTTTTCCACAAGTTTTTGGAAAATGTGCAAATAAATGTATTTTTTTTTTTTTTTTAACACAAAGTTGTCAATTTGTAAGATACTTTAAAAACAACACAATATTCTGGAAAAAATAAATGAAAACACAAGGGTTTTTTCTTATATTTTTCTACTTTCTATTTATTAATTGCACATGTATGTGTACATGTTTATCAATGAAATAAAACATATGTATTTAACGTAATTTAAATATAGTTACATTGCATCCTCTGGAGAGCTAGAAACTCAAAAAATAAATAATTTTTAATAGCTAAAATAATAGAAAAAATTTTAAACAAATAATGTAAAATACATATAGGTTCAAGATAGATATGAAATAAATAATTAAATTATTATATTATGATTATTAAATAAATAAATAGAAAAGAAAAAAATATTTATAAAATTAAATACAGTAAATATTATTTTTGCAAAAGTGATGGACTCCTGGCTGTGTTGTCCCTTTTATGCACGAGTAACATTATCTGTGTTGTGTAGAGAGTGGGTCAGTCATTTGCAGATTGAAGAGGAATCCCATCTGCTGGGATAAACAATGAAGTCAATTAATGGCTTGTGAATTTGTGGTTATGGAATCCATTGTAGGATAGGTGGATGCTCAACAAATCCTAGAATTGCAAATTGTAGGATTGTATATTCTTGAGGATTAGGATGAATATCCTACACCAGGCAGAAGCAGATTATAATAGTTGAGGGATGAATACATACTGTCATATTTTTTGAAGTAATACTCTGTGTCCTTCAGTAGTAGGGCGTAGAAGAATATGTCTATGATGAAAAAGTCCAGGCTTCACTGGTTCATTGTTCTGGTATATTCATATGAAAAGCAGAAGAGTTGTATCTGTGCTTGAATTTGCTAAGTTTCTTTGAAGTAGTTGTGTAAGTTAGTGGTTGAGAGCCCAACATGTCACATCTTCTACTCTCAGAGGGATAAGGCTAAGTATTACAGCCTCTTGGACACAATCTGGAGATGCTGATTCCTTAAAATGCTGGAGATGATGCAGCCACAGCTTCAGCTCGGGTGAGGTAGGCTCACTGTCTTCTGGAGATCCTCTACAGACCATCAGATCATCTTTCAGTTTGAGGAAAAGCATAAGTGCCTGTTTTAGAGTTTCAGGCTGATCAGACGTAGACATGTTAGTTAGAACCTCAACAGTTAGTGACACCCGCTCCAAGGTCAGGATGAGACGATCCCTCTGCGTAAGGTCACATACAGATGGTTTGTGTCTCAGCATTCTTCTGTAGCATCTCATTGCGTTGGTAGACATGTTCTTTTCATGATCATGTTGCAGCTCCTTTAGTGTTGTTATGTCAGAAGACGTCACAGATAAATAGCGGGATTTCGGGTAGAGTCTCCTGTGCAAGCGTCCACTTACTGCAACCAGTAAAATGCTCAACACCACCAGCCTGATATCCATTTCTGTCCTGCTCATTTGGATCTGGTAATGTGTCTTTGGTTGGTGATATTTGCTCTGTTACACTGTCACTCCACAGTGCTAGTCTCAGATTGATCTGAAGTTTTGTTTCCATGTTTCTTCCTTTATATTCCTGTTTGCAGGAGAAAAATGTCCTTATTTTCATGATGTTGTGGAGTTCTCTTTCGTTCAAGACACAAGTAACAGGAGAGAGTTTATAGCAGCCCTGGGAACTTCTATATCACTTTCAGTTTCCTTTCTATACAGGTAAGAAGGTAACGTCAGATAGCTGGTAAGATTCTTCAACCTCATAGGAATCTCCTCCCTCCTGCTACAGGACTCTCCCTTGTATGGAGGACCCAGATGTATCATGTACATTATTGCATGCCCTAAAAAGGCATATTCCAGTTATAAAGTGATTAAATCCCAATTATATTAAAAGAAATAGATATACAGTCAGATTGACTATATTAATAATTTCAGATTTTATTGTCATACTTTGACTTTTCTTTTACAACAGAAACAGGGAGACAACTAGCATATAGTGATTAGCCAAACACCCCCCAGTTCGGTTTGCACCGGAACACCGGGAACAGAGGAAATGTTTGTTCGAATAAACAAACCCCATTGAAGTCTATGGGAGTCGAACCTCGAAAATCAAGCGGCCTCATTTTGAAGGCTTAAATGCAGGTTATTGCCCCAAAAAAGTGTATGGGGGTGCGAGTACTGACCTGGGAAACATGTAGCAATGAAAAAAAAAAGTTTTTAAAAACAATCGTTTTTTAAAGGAGCAGTGATTTACTGATTTTAATGAGGCTTAAAGTGAAACCATAAATATAAAAAAATCCTTCAAATATCGTGCCTGGGGGGTCCCCGTGATGTGCCTGTAAAATAGTGCATCTCTACGATGTATGTAGCCTGCTGCAGCAATACTGACATTTCTAAAGCAAAAAATGTCATATACAAATATACATACACATTTCAAATTACATGTACTTGTCATACAGGTGCAGAAAAATTGGGCCTTGGCTGTTGGTGGTGCCTGAACACCCCAACCCCTCACAGTTACTCTTGCTGGGCACAGGGACAGGCCCTGCTGCTAAAAATTCCATACAAATTTGAAATTGCATGTACTATACAGGTGCCAAAAATTGGGCCTTTGTTGTTGGTGGTGCCTGAACACTGTAACCATGCCCTCGCAGTTACTCTTGCTGCGTGCAGGAACGGGACCTGCTTGTAAGAATTACATACAAATTTGAAATTGCATGTGCTATACAGGTGCCAAAAATTGGGGCGTTGCTGTTGGTGGTGCCTGAACACCGTAACCATGCCCTCGTAGTTACTCTTGCTGGGTGCAGGAATGGGATCTGCTGGTAAGAATTCCTTACCAATTTGAAATTGCATGTGCTATACAGGTGCCAAAAATTGGGGCGTTGCTGTTGGTGGTGCCTGAACACCGTAACCATGCCCTCGTAGTTACTCTTGCTGGGTGCAGGAATGGGATCTGCTGGTAAGAATTCCTTACCAATTTGAAATTGCATGTGCTATACAGGTGCCAAAAATTGGGCCTTTGCTGTTGGTGGTGCCTGAACAGTGTAACCCCTCACAGTTACTCTTGCTGGGCCCAGGAATGGGACCTGCTGGTAAGAATTCCATACAAATTAGAAATTGCATGTGCTGTACAGGTGCCAAAAATTGGGCCTTTTGATGTAGGCAGTGCCTGAACACCCTAACCCCTCACAGTTACTTTTGCTGGGCGCAGAAACGGGCCCTTCTGGTAAGAATTCCATAAAAAATTGAAATTGCATGTGCTAAACAGGTGCCAAAAATTGGGCCTTTGCTGTTGGTGGTGCCTGAACACGGTAACCAAGCCCTCGCAGTTACTCTTGCTGGGTGCAGGAACAGGACCTGCTGATAAGAATTCCATACAAATTTGAAATTGCATGTGCTATACAGGTGCCAAAAGTTGGGCCTTTGCTGTAGGTAGTGCCTGAACACCATAACCCCTCGCAGTTACTCTTGCTGGGCGCAGGAACGGGACCTGCTGGTAAGAACTCCATACAAATTTGAAATTGCATGTACTATACAGGTGCCAAAAATTGGACCTTTTCTGTTTGTGGTACCTGAACACTGTAACCAAGCCCTCACAGTTACTCTTGCTGGGTGCAGGAACGGGGACCTGCTGGTAAGAATTCCATACAAATTTGAAATTGCATGTACTTGCCATACAGATGCAACAATATTGGGCCTTTGGTATTGTTGGTGCCTGAACACTGTAATCCCTCACAGTTAGCAGGGCACAAGGACAGGGCCTGCTGTTACAAATGACATACGACATTTAAATTGTATGCACCTGTCATACAAGTGCAGAAAAATTAGGCCTTGGTGTTTGGCAGTGACCTAAACCGAAAACATTGTTGGAAGCTAGCAAAATCAACTGGAGGAATAGGATAGGCTGCATATGCAGTCTTCAAGGGATGGCAGACCCCTTGCAAATTCAATCAGTTACATCAGCATCAGGGGCTTGATAGCTCCTGTTGATCCAGGACTGGTTCATTTTGATAAAAGTCAGCTGGTCCCAGAGTCTGTGGACAAACGCATTCTTTTGTCTGTCACAAAACCTCCAGCAGCACTGAACGTCCCTTTGGAAATCACACTGGAAGCAGGACAGGCACGTAGCTCCATTACATATTGAGCAAGTTGAGTCCAGTGGTCCATCCTCAAGACCCAGTAACCCAGTGGATGCTCAGCTGGAAAGGTCTTCTAGTCTGCTCTTGCACCTAGATAATGATGCACCATATGATGGAGACGCTGTCGATGGTTGCTTCAGCCTAGCAGCCCTGGGTGCTGCTGAAGACTAAAGAACTGCTTAAAGGCATCGGTCAGCCGGCCGCCTTCTCCACCGCTCCTCCTTTGGCTGAACAATGCCTCCGAAACACGTCCAGAGAATGTTGACCTCCCAGTGTCTGGAAAGGTGGTACACAGTTTTTTTTCAAGGCTGTGACAGGAAGTCAGGTAAATCTGGGAATGTAGTCACAGGCAGGAGATACATTTCCACCTGATTTAGAAAGTTCACCAATTACTATAGGGTGTTGGCTACAGAGCTAGCCAGCAGGAAGTTGAACAGACTTCAGCTGTTCAGAATGAGGAAATGAAGGCCTCTATAATTTGTCCAAAGGAAGTCCTATTGATTGCTGCCTCCGGAAGCTGTCTCCTGAAGCCGTGTGGGCTGGGAGAGGAGGACAGACAGATGAGTGCCTCCCGACAAGCTGGTGAGCATGGGAGAAGACCCACTGAAGTGATGTGCGCTAAGGAGGGTAAACCGCTGTGAAGACTTCACAAGGTGAGGGCATGGATTGTTTTTCTATGTGGAAAGAAAACAAAGGAAAGTTCTCTAGCTGGAGAGAAACCAAAGGGACATGTTTTCTATGTGAAAGGAAAGTCCAATGAACATGTGCTGTGAGAAGATAAAACATGGACTATTGATTGTCTGCTGTATGATCAGCCAAGTCTGCCCAACAGTAGGTTGGGGACAGACTCTTAGGTAGGTTCCAGTGTGTGAAGGTAGCCGCCCACCGTGGCAAGGATTTATTTTGTTTTATTTTATTTTGGCTGTTTTGATGCTTGCACTGGTATGAAGAAAAATTGCAAGAATAAAACTCATACACTGTTTTTGCAACCACTTCTCGGCTATCTTAATGTGTAAATGCACCCCCCCCAAGGGGTCATCCACGCCTACCACCGAGCTAATTCCTCACATATGGTGGAGGTATGCAGTGGGCAGAAGCAGAGATCCCTACAAAGAAGTGCATATGTTTGATGAACTTTGTCTGGTGCATGAGATTGCACAATCTATGTGTGCAGGAGAGAAGATCCTTAAAGAGAAAAAACGTGTTTTAAAGAGACAGCGGTCTCAAAATTTTTGATGAACTGTGTCTGGTGCAAGGGACTGCACAAACTGTGTGTACAGGAAAGGAAATCCTGCAAGAGAGAGAAAAAACTACTAAGTTTTAAAGAGACAGTGGTCTTAAAAGTTTTGCTGGACTTTGAAACAATTTTTTCTGGAGTGACTAAAGATGGGGCGATCAAAACGCCTGAAAGATGCAAGGATCGCTGAAATGAGAGACCGGATTCTATGGATGGAGGGGATGCTACCGTTTGAACCAGCCCCATCCATGCCTGAACGGAATCGGCTAAAGAGAAAAGTTGTTGTCCCTAGCAACGCTGGTGTAAATGAAACGGTTATGGAGACACAGTGTTCTCAGATGGAAAGTAAGGCCAAAATGGAGGAGATGTTGACACAACTGATTATATCAAATGCAGCTCAACAGCAGGCAAATGCAGCTCAACAGCAGGCAAATGCGGATTTTCAGCTGAGCTTTGCAGCTCAACAAAAGGCTCATCAAGAGAGCATGGCAGGCTGGAAACAGAGACGCCAGCAGCAAATGGAGGCCATCGGTATGGAGGAAACCGAGCATGTGTGCAGGGCTGAGCTGGCTGCCGTATAACGGAAAATGGAACAAAAGGAACAACCCCTGGGGGTACAGTTACAGTGGGAAGAAACCACTGCTCTTCTTTTTTCCGAGTTGAAAAACCCTAGAAAGCCTATAATGAAGAAAGATACCATCCTCATGGAAAAGGAAATTGAAATTCAGACTTTGCAGAAGCAAAGTATGTGTGAAAGGTTGGAGTTGCGTAATCAGCTGGAAAAAAGTCTTCAGTGTTTGGAAGCTACAAAAATAGACCTGCAGGGGGCTCAGGAACAGAATGTCGCTCTGAAAACAACATTGTCTCTCAGCGACAACGAGAAAAGTGAAAGAGAGGCTAAATTACTGAGTACTGTGTATGAGCTCACTACTTTGAGTAATGTGGTAGATGAATTGCGTGCGGACTGTGAAAGTTGGAAAGGGGAAGCCCAACATGTCCAGCAGCAGTTAAAGGAGAAAGAAGCCTGTGTGGCAGAATTACATTGTTATTCCCAGATGCTAGCCAGTGAGGTGAAAGCTCTTTTGCAGGGAAAAGGAGATTCTGAACACAAGAGAAAAAAAGTAGAGGCACAGCTGCAGGAATCGCAAGTCAAGGTGTCAGAAGGTGACCGATTGTGTGCTAAGCTGTCAGAGAAGGCAAAAACGACTGCAGGTTGAGCTGGACAATGTTACAAATCAGCTTTCTCAAGCAGACAGCAAATCTAGAAAAATTGCCAAGGATTTTTCTATCTTGGAATCGCAGCTGCAAGACACGCAGGAACTCTCACAGGAAGAGAGGTGTCAAAGGCTGAGTTTTAGCACAAAGCTGTGTGAAGGTAGCCGCCCACCGTGGCAAGGATTTATTTTGTTTTATTTTATTTTGGCTGTTTTGATGCTTGCACTGGCATGAAGAAAAATTGCAAGAATAAAACTCATACACTGTTTTTGCAACCACTTCTCGGCTATCTTAATGTGTAAATGCACCCCCCCAAGGGGTCATCCACGCCTACCACTGAGCTATTTCCTCACAAGGCCTACTCAAGATGTTTCATCCTCTGCTCCCTCTGCGAAGGCAGGATGAGCTCTTCAACTTTACCCTTGTAACGTGGATCAAGAAGGGTTGCCAACCAGTAATTATCCCTCTCCTTAATAGCACAAATCCTCGGGTCCTTTTGCAGGCTTTGCAGAATCAGAGAGCCCATGCAGCGTAAGTTGGAGTAGGCATGAGCTTCTGAGTCCTCTGTGTCACTAAAGATGACATTATCAGCAGGAGAAACCTCGTTCAACTCCTTGGGTTTCTGGGGAATCAAAACTCTCCCTTAAAGACTGCTGTATGCTATCCTCTACATCCATGCTGCCAAAATCCTCCTCCTCCTCTTCCTCCTGTGTGTCCCTGCAGGAATGATATCTGAATAACGGGGGCCTTGTGAGGAAAGGAAATCCTCCTCTTCCTCCCGCTGTTCTGCCTCAAGTGCCCTGTCCATGATTCCACACAGCGTGTACTCCAGCAGGTAGACTAGAGGGGTAGTGTCACTGAGGCATGCATCATCCCGGCTCACCATCCTTGTGGCCTCCTCAAATGGTGACAGGACGATGCATGCATCCTTTATCAAAATCCACTGGCGTGGCCAAAAAAGCCAAGCTCCCCTGACCCTGTCCTTGTGCCCTACTTACACAGGTACTCATTGACGGCCCTCTGCTGCGTGTGCAGTGCTGCAGCATTGCCAATGTTGAGTTCCACCTGGTGGGCATGTCACAAATGAGGCAATTGGTGGGCAGGTTGAATTCATGTTGAATGTCAGATAAGCGAGCACTGGCATTGAACGAACAGTGGAAATGGCCACAGACTTTTCTGGTCTGCCTTAGGAGATCTTGTAATCCCGTATATATGCTCAAGAAATGCTGCACCACCAGATTCAGAACATGTGCCAAGCATGGAACATGTGTCAAGTGTCCCTGTCGGAGGGCAGAGAGAAGGTTGGTGCCATTGTCGCATACAACCATTCCTGGCTCAAGCTGTCTTGGCGTCAACCATCAACGAGCCTGCCTCTGCAGAGCTGACAGAATCTCTGCACCGGTGTGCCTCCTATCCCCTAGACAGACCGACTGAAGCACAGCATAGCATCTTTTAGCCTGACTGCTTGCGTAGCCCCTTGAAAGCTTAGGGAGCACTGCTGCTTCAGAGGACAATTGAGCAGAAGAGGACATGCAGGAGGAGGAGGAGGTTGTGGAGTAGCCAGATGTGCTAGAACCAGCACCAGCTTTTTGGAGGTGTGGTGGCAAAGCAAGCTGCAAGACCAAAACCGGTCCTGCATCCTTCCCAGCTGCCAGCAGAGTTACCTAATGCGCCGAGAAAGAAATGTAACGTCCCTGTCCATGCCTGCTGGACCAAGAGTCAGCAGTAATGTGCACCTTCCTGCTGACCGCTTTGTCCAACGAGGCCAAAACACAACCTTCCACATGACGGTAGAGAGCCGGAATGGCCTTACGCAAAAATAAATGCCATTTTGGGACCTGCCACTGTGGTGCAGCACATTCCACAAATTTGTGAAAGGGAGCCGAGTCTATCAACTGAAAAGGCAGCAACTGTAATGCTAGCAATTTGGCCAAGCTAGCATTAAGATGCTGAGCATGTGGATGGCTGGGACAGTATTTCTTTCTACGGTTCAAATACTGGGGTAGTGAAATTTGCCGATTGTGCAGGCGCGGCATCTAGCCATGCATGCGCACCGGCTCAACAGGGGCAGGGGGGATCTGGGACGGCGCCAGCATGGGGATGCTCCTCCCAATGTGCCAACAGCCAATCGGTGGAGCATTGAGACAGCCAGAGGAACTGGCCGAATGTCTCCCCATGCTGGCACGATCGCGCCACCCAGGGGGAGAGACCTCCGGGAGAAAGACTGACAGTCAAGAACTGAAAAGAAATTAACAATAACACCATCAAATATTGATTCATAATGTTGCAGAAGGCATTACAATACAGTAGTACTACATATTTTATCTCAAATATATCAAGGCTGTGGAATCATATATAGCTGCAATAATACATAAGAAATACAATAAAGTAAAATAAAACAAAGGGGATGATAATAATAATGCATAAATCAATCATAACAAAGAACAATGAAAAAAAGAAAAGAAAAAAGCACAAAGGGAGAAGGGGGGGGGAGGGAAAGGGGGAAAAAGAAAAAGGGGGAGGGGGGAGAAGAAAAAAAGGGGGGGGGGAGGGGAAGAAAAAAGAAAACCCTGTTATATATGTTGTATGAGTTTTGGTCATTTAGGCACACCCAAAGTGACTGTGAGCGTGTGTCGAAAACTACCAACGCCCTACACAAACCAAGATGATCCAAAATATGTTATGTAACAGAGCTCCAATACCCAGCCTAGGTATCTCCGCTGAATAATCCTTGAAGCTACGAATTGAAAAGGATTAAGAGAGGTGCATGGAAGCCAGCCAGCCCCCAGTCTGATGTACTCACCCTCCAGTCTGCCACCAACCAAGTAGACCTGTCTCATGATATAAATAAAGAACAGGGGTTTAGTTGACACGCATTTGCAAACGCATGTGTAAGCTGCAGAGCCATGACATGGCACCCTGTTTTATCTGCAGTCCTAACACTTTTAAATTTGAGTGTCCCCACTCTGGGAGCTGCTAATGGATGGATAGGAGGCAGGTGAGAGGGAGCAGCCCAAACTTCCTCCAACCCACCTCCATCCATGACTGGTCTAATATCTCAAAACTCTAATAGAAATGTTCTTAAGATGGTACAAACTGAAAACAACCAGCTGAGAAGCATACACCTCCAACCCCTTGGTGGATGCAGTGTAAAACACAGATTGGGACTTTATATGAGGCAATTTGCCTGAATAGCACAGTGCCTCCATCCCTAATTTCATAAAATATTTGGGACTTTACATGAGACAAGCAGGTTATGCTATGGTCTCCATCCCTGTATATGAAAAAACTAGGATCAAATTAGACTGCATCCACCAAAAACGCACAAAAATCGCATGGTGGGACTTTAAATGAAACACCAGCCTGTAGGCAAGGTGCCTCCACCCCTGGTTACATAGACAATGTGGGCTATGTGGGACTTAAAGTGAGACACCAGCAGGTATGCCCAGCGTCTCCATCCCTGTATCAGAAAAAACAAATTGAAAAGGATTAAGAGAGGTGCATGGAAGCCAGCCAGCCCCCAGTCTGATGTACTCACCCTCCAGTCTGCCACCAACCAAGTAGACCTGTCTCATGATATAAATAAAGAACAGGGGTTTAGTTGACATGCATTTGCAAACACATGTGTAAGCTGCAGAGCCACGACACGGCACCCTGTTTTATCTGCAGTCCTAACACTTTTAAATTTGAGTGTCTCCACTCTGGGAGCACATGGCTGCTAATGGATGGATAGGAGGCAGGTGAGAGGGAGCAGCCCAAACTTCCCCCAACCCACCTCCATCCATGACTTGTCTAATATCTCAAAACTCTAATAGCAATGTTCTTAAGATGTTACAAACTGAAAACGACCAGCTGAGAAGCATACACCTCCAACCCCTTGGTGGATGCAGTGTAAAACACAGATTGGGACTTTATATGAGGCAATTTGGCTGTAGACCTTAGTGCCTCCATCCCTAATTTCATAAAATATTCGGGACTTTACATGAGACAAGCAGGTCATGCTATGGTCTCCATCCCTGTATATGAAAAAACTGGGGTCAAATTAGACTGCATCCACCAAAAACGCACGAAAATCGCATGGTGGGACTTTAAATGAAGCACCAGCCTGTAGGCAAGGTGCCTCCATCCCTGGTTACATAGACAATGTGGGCTATGTGGGACTTTAAGTGAGACACCAGCAGGTATGCCCAGCGTCTCCATCCCTGTATCGGAAAAAACAAATTGAAAAGGATTAAGAGGCGGGGCGGTAGTGAATAGTAAAGTCATATGGTTGTAACGCCAAACTCCAGCACACCAACCGGACATTGTCCCCTGCCACTCGGTTTAGCCATACCATCGAGTTGTGATCCGTGAGTAGGGTGAACTGCTGTCCGAACAAGTAGGGCTGAAGCTCACTTCCCTGGAGAAAAGCTTCCTGCTCAAGTAGGTTACGGGTTGTTCTCTGCCATCTTTTCCAACCTGGCTCAATACTGCTTCCAATCCAAACATTGAATCGTCTGGACCTCAGAAGGCCAGTAGGTCTCCGTGATGTGGGCCTGGGATCTGGACTGGCAGGAACACTGAGGGCAACTGGCCTAGGTCGTTCCCCAGTAAGATGTCGGTGGGGAGCTCCCGTATCAACCCCACATCAATCAGACCTGACCCGGTACCCCAATTCAAGTGGACCCTCGCAGTGGGTAGGCGGTGTACTGCTCCCCCTGCCATCCGTACCACGACTGAGCCTCTGGTTCGGGCGGCATCTGGGACCAGGTGTCGCTTGACCAAGGTGAGAGTGGCTCCCATGTTTCGGAGACCTTGCGCGGGCTTTCCATTTAACTGGACCGATTGTAGATGGTGCTGTCGGTTCTCCGTAGCGGCTTGCACCGGGTTAGCTTTGTGAAGGGTACCCATTTGCTCCTCGGTGGGTTTGAACCTGGGTACGACTGGGGGATCGTTGTCCGTGCTGAAGGGGGTGACCCTGATCGGATCCATGCAGCTTGGTTCCTGCTCTGGGTACAGTCTCGTCGATAGTGCCCAAACTGCTTGCACCGGTGGCACTGTACCCCACTGTGGGATGGGTTTCTGGGTGTCTCTGGTGTTTGGAGGAGTTTCGCCCCCTCTGTGGTAGTAGTGGTCCTGTTCAAAACCATGAAGCGTGGTTCCAGTTCTGGGTGCAGTCTCTCTGATAGTGCCCAAATATTTTGCACAAATGGCACTGCACTCTGTTGTGCCCGTAGTACCGCTTTGCTGGGGAGTTAGGGATTAGTCCTGATCGTTGTGGTGCTGGTGAACCTGGGTTATTGTTCAGCGGTCTGGGGCTTGGTCTGAAGCTAATCTGTGATTGCCTGCGGGCATCCTGATATTCATCGGCCTGCCTGGCCGCTTCAGGGAGAGTGGTAGGTTTGCAGTCCCTTACCCACTCCTGTACCCCTGGGTGTAGTCCGTTTTAGAATTGTTCCAGCAAAATCAGCTGGGTGATCGCTTCTGCTGTGATAAAGGCATCCACTTGGGCTAACATTGCCTGTACCAGCTCTATTGAGGGGTTTTCTCCATAAAAAGCTAGCCCGCGTTTCACTTCTTTCTCAAACTCTGTATCCATGGCTTCCGTAGCCATACTGTGTGCCCGATCCTCCTCGGTCACTTTGCAATCAGCGTGGCTTTGGTTTTATTGCTGGCGATCTTCCCTCTCGCTTCCAGCAAATCCTTTAATGTGGCTTGTTTTAATCCAGCGTATTTAATCTCTATTCACACTTCCATTCGTGTAACCGAATTTGTACGAACTGCTGTTCTCCCGTTGCCGTTCATGTATCCAAATCCATACCAATGCTGCTTCCTCTTGCTGCAAGGCTTGTATCCCACCGCTTGCCACCAATGTAATGGAGCTCCAATACCCAGCCTAGTTATCTCCACTGTATAATCCTTGAAGCCGAGGAAGTACTAAAATATCCAAGGCAAAATCCCCCCCCCCCCAGTAACTGGATGACACACAGTTCTGGGAGTCAACTAGAATGAACTCTTTATTGAAACACAAGAGATCTACACTCTAGGAAAACCCCTCCCTCTTTGAGCAATTCCACACACAAACATACACATCCCATAATAAGCTTATTTAAGGCAGACAGGAATAATAGGACAATGGAATGCAGGTATTCAACAATAAAAAACCCCACCCCACTAGCCTGGGTCTATGAAACACTTCTGCCATATTTTAGCAATCTGCAATACATCCCCACACATCTCCTGAGGGACACTGCTCAGAAATATTATGGTCCCAAGTGAAAGAGTCCCTCACTCTTTCAACACAAACCACACTCTCAGTGTCCATTCCGCTACATGTTATATTTGAGAAATGAATCCCATTGAATGTAACCCTTATTGGGTTTTGCCAGAAGCAAAACCCTTTAGGGAGGGAACATAGAAAATAGATTTGTTTAACCCTGGAGCTATGGTGGCATTTAATTTATATACCCATCTCTGTTCTAGTTGTAATAGAATTTTTTTTTCCAGTCGCCACCGCGATCTGGAATGTGGACACGATCTAGGGCTGTAAAGGTTACCTTTGGCATCTTATGATGATGTACTGACGCTGCATGTCTACCCAGAGGGAGATACTGGTTGCCAATTTGCATACTATATACATGCTTGGATAGACGTCTCCAAAACTCTTGTTTCATCTTACCGGCGTAGAAGGAGCCACACTTACATTGGAAAAGGTACACGATACCGCGTGTCTGATAGTTAGCAAAATGTTTCGGGATAAACAGTTCCCCATTTGGAAGTTTAAAAAATTTCCGTTTTTCAATGTAAGGACAATGGGAGCAGTGTCCACATGGAAACGAGCCCATGGTTGGACAATGTTTGTTTTTGCTTATGTCACGGTATTCACTGCATGTGAGTTTGTCTTTTAGTGAGCTGGCTCTTTTAAATGTGATGGATGGAACTGTAGGCACAAATTTATTGATTTTTGGATCATCTGTCAAAATTGATTGTTGTCCAATAATATCTCTGATTGCCGAGTGTTGGCGAGAGTAGCGCATGATAATGCGTGATGGATCCCTCTCCATGCCTTTTAAGACCTTTGATTTTTTATTGCCGAACAGTATTTCATGTCGTGATTTCGAAAGAGCCTTATTGTAGGCCCTTTTTAGGCATGATCGACTGTAACCTATTTCGAGTAGTCTAAGTTTTCCGGCCTCTCCTTTGAAGGACCCATCACTCGAGCAGTTCCTCCGCAAACCCAGATACTGCCCGATGGGGATTGAGTTCTTCAAAGGAGTCGGATGAAAGCTTTCTGCATGTAGCAGGGTGTTACAAGCTGTGCTTTTTCTGAAAAGCGTACTACATAGATGGCCATCTGGTGTGCGTCCAATTTTGACATCTGGAAGGTGATGACATTTTTATTGTATGTTATGGTGAATTTTTTATTCAGGTTGTTTTTGTTCATGAGTTCTAGACATTTCAACAAGGCCTCCTCTGATCCCTCCCAGATGACAAAAATGTCGTTGATGTATCTTAGCCACGTGGAAATGTGGCCAGTATAATCGACAAGATTCTCATCTGAGAGAAAGGTATGTTCCCACTCCCCCAGGTACAGATTGGCGTACGATGGGGCACAACATGTCTCCATTGCCACACCCTGTACTTGGAGGTAGTGGGAACTATTGAACAGAAAAACATTGTGGTGTAGGATATAGTCTAAACCGTTAACGATAAAGTGGTTAAACAGTTTATTGTGTATCGAGTGTTGGCGCAAAAAGTTTTGTATTACTGCTAGACCTCTAGAGTGTGGGATGCTGCTGTATAGCGCCTCGACATCCAAGGTGACGAGGTAATCTTTTTCCGAAACTGTCAATTCCTCTAACATCTGCAAAAAATGTATAGTGTCCTTAACAAATGAAGTTAGGGCACACACATGTGGTTGCAGATGGGAGTCGATCACTCGACTAAGATTTTCAGTTAGACTCCCATTTCCGGAGACAATGGGTCTTCCGGTAGGGTGGAGGGGATCCTTGTGGATCTTGGGAAGGCTATAAAACGTTGGAATTCGTGGATATTTGATTTTGATGTAGTCATTCAGGTCTTTTGTAATAGTGCCTGCCTGGTGGGCTTGATCAACAAAGGAATAAAATTCCGTGTTAAATTTCTCCACCATCCTAGCAGGTAAGGATCCATACCATTCCTTGTTATTTAGGATTTTATAGCACATATCTTTATATGCTGAATTATCCATCAGTACGACGTTGCCCCCCTTATCGGAAGATTTTATTACGATATTCTTGTTATTTTGCAATTCTCGTAGTGCTGATTGTTCCTGAATAGAAAAATTGTGTGATTTCAGAAAATTTTTTTTACGTTTTTTTCGATGTTTTTTCTAATTTTGCAATGTCCCTAAGGACCTGTTTAAGAAAAATAGCAAAATTGGGATTTGTATTCAATGGGGGAAACTTGGTAGAGGGCTTTTTGAAGGAATTAGATGAAAGGGATGCATCCACCTCCACACTATCAAGTAATTCCTCCAAGTCTATCCGATCAATTAGATCTAAGGTATTGTTTTCCTCATATAGTAAAGGTCAGGTCCCGTAGGGCTTTGAATTCAGGCATACTGTACTTTGACCAATCAGTAGTATCGATGTTACTGCCGATTTGTCATACATACACCTTAGTAAGAGTTTACGAGCAAAAAGATGTAAATCTGTTACTATTTCAAATGGATCAAAGTCTTGCTCAGGGCAAAAACGTAATCCCCTCGCGAGTACCTGTTTTTCAATTGTGGTCAATGTGTACAAAGAAAGATTGACCACATTGAGCTTGTTGCCTAGGTTCGGATTAGGTAGGGTTCTAGGCCTCTGCCTCCCGTGCCTCTGTGAGAGGGACCGGTCCCCCGCAGGGAGTTTAAAGGCCCATAAGCACCTAGGGGGTGGGATGACTGACTGGTGTTACTGGAAGTATCGGATAGGGAGGATTCTATTTCTGTTGATGGTAGAGTAATTGGCTGGGTCGAATAATTTTGTACTGACTGTTCAATGGATTGAGCAGTATAGGCATAATCTGAATCCATTTCAACAGTGCGTTTTTTGGTTTCTTGTTCAAAAGACCCTTTATTGTTTCTCGTTCTTTTATGTTTCCCACGACTTCTTTGTGGTGGCTCATGATTCAGGGGCCTTGTGGTTCCTCCGCCACCATTGGAGGGATTAGTGTGGTTGTCATGGTAAAAGGGGTCTCTGTATGAATGGAATTTCTTTGGCGCAAAACCCTTCCGAATTATTCCACTTATACGCCCTACCAGCCGAGAAAGCTGTCTTATCTCGCCAAAATTTCTGCTCCTTTTTTATGAAGGATATTTTTATTGTAGGTGGCCAGATTGTCTTGTAGTTTCTTTTGATGATTGCAATACGTGATGTGTTCTGTGAAAGGGGCTAAGGCTTGTTCAAGACTTTTGATTTCTATATCCAAGGAAAGAGTTTGCTTTTCATATTCCTTGGTTAGGAGGGCCATCATGGTTTTTGTAGGTTATCTTCCCACGCCTGTTTGAACTCGTTGCTAATTTGTTCAAGGTTAGGGAACATTTGAATGCATAACCCAAGGGGATTAATGGATTCCATTGTGTATCGGTCAAAAGATTTAATATGCCAGTATAAGGCTGATATCTTTTTTAAAACTTTGTGTAGTTTTTGAAAAAGAGAAGAAATTTGCATCTCTACCTGGTCTTTCTGTTTAAAATCCGTTTCATAGCCTGCCATTAGGTTGGCCCACTGCTCACCTTGGTATTGACTCATATTTGACCCTTATTGGTGTCCAAATCCTTAGGGAAATGATGCAAAACAGACAAAAACCGAAACCAAACAAAAACAAAACAAAACAATGACAACAAAAAAGAAAGAAAAGATGAAAAACAAAAAGAATGATAATATGCAAAAAAATAAAGAAAATATGAGGTAAAAAAAACATGCATACGTGTGCCCAAGAAAAAAGGGGGGGCTCACTAATGCTCACGAAGGCATGCACATTGGTATACATATATACATAATAAGTTTACAACTATATATGACGTGAAGAACAATCCACAGCTCATAAAGTACTGCTCCAAAAGTGTTGTCTGGTAGGGGGCAAAGAACTGAGGTGTTTAACCACCAAGAATGAATAGCAAAGGGAAAACAACACATGTGATAGAGAGGCTGCACAACCCAAATAGGAGCTAGAAGAAGGAAGTACAAAAGTACAAACTCCCCGGGTTTTTTTTTAGCAGCAATAACTCTATAGGTAGAATGTATGAGACTGTAATTTTATCTAAAAAATTCCTTTATTGGTAAATAGAAAATGTAAAAAACACACATGATAAAAAGGTAAATTATGAGTTCTGGTTACAAAAATGACATAATGTTACAAAAGTAACAATCGCATAATGAGATCATCACATTGAGATGCAGAAACTCCGACGCGTTTTGACCTATATGGTGAGGTCTTCCTCAGGGATTTCTGTGATGAAATTTTTTTATATTTTATATATATATTTTCAGAATTCTTTACATTTATATTTATTTTCATTTTTATTTCTATTTTTATTTTTATTATTATCTTTATTCTAATTTTATTTTATTTTATTTTTTTCACATTATTATAATTTTTTTCATAGATATATTTTTTTATATATTTTTTTTCATATTCATTTGTATTCTTATTATTATCAGAATTTTTACTATATTTTAAACTATGTATTTATTACGAATTTTCAAAACTCATTTCTTATTCTTTATCACTAGTACATTGAGAGATCAGTGCTATAGTAATCAATACACAACAGTCCTTTGTTTTATTTTATCCTAAATTATGTTATATTATCATATGTCCTATATATAGCTCTTTCATTTTAATATTATGAGTATATACTATTTTTATATTATTACATCGCAGTCTGTATGGGTCTGTTTTCCTCTAATATGGCCTCCATGTAATCCCATTGGTCGCCTGTCCTTTGTACACTCCCATTCACAAATTGCGTGTATATAATTCTCCGGCTCTGAGCGGTCTCTGCATCAACACTTGAGAAAAGAGCGCGCATGCTCCCCATGAGCTTGGCGCATGCTCTGAAACGCGTCGTGTGCACCCTGACCTTGCTGACGTCACGCGGTTGACACTGAGTCCCAGCCTGCCACGAGAGCCGGTCCCGGAAGACAGTAGCCGGCATCTTCCTGTCCTCCATCTCCATCCACCGGATAGGATTTCTCCATCTCATCTTCCCTCTCGGCATTGGCGTTATGGACAGCTGACCTCCTGACTCTGCATTGAGCCGATTGTCATCTAACTTCCTGTGAGTTGCTATGTAATTGTATGCCTAGACTTTATTAAACATACTGCACTTAGAGGTGCTCCGCCCGTTTTTTTTTTTTTTTTTCTTTAGCCTTATTCACAGATTGACTTCCTGTGTGGTAGAGCCGGCCCTCTGTGCAGATTTTCATCCATTCCTCTGCTCACCATCCTTATGGTTAAATCCACCTCACGGACTCCACCTATCTACTTCAAATTGTCATTTAGGTAACCTGCTATTATTGTGTTAATGCATCATTGACAATTTGTTATATCCTCACATTGACCGTATCACACTGGACCAGAGCGCCAGCTAATTCCTAATTCTCTCATCTCTAAATCAGGGAACTGCCCTAATGTTAGATTTTTCACATGACTGCAGTCTCCGCCTGGTCCTGGGCATTGATGAGTGTGTTCCGTGCAAAATATACCCCCTCGTGCAGAGCAAGTAGGCCCCGTACTAAAGGTGCCCATTCCATACGCACTAATACACTAGTATACCATCAGAGATGCAGGCTTTTGAAATGAGTGCAATTAACATGCCAGGTGGTCCCTCTCCTCCTTAGTCAGGAGAACACAGCACCCATGGTTGCACCCATGGTTGCTAAAAGAATTTAAAATTTCCAACCACAGAACAGTTTTTCACAAGCCATTTTAAATAGGCTTTGTCCCAGCGTTTTTGGATCATGTTCGGACATGGCTTTTTCTTTGCATGATCGAGCTTTAACTTGCATTTTTAGATGGCACAGTGAACGGTGCTCACAGACAGTGATTTTTGGAAGTATTCCTGAGCCCATGCAGTGATGTCCATCACAGAATCATACCTGCTTTTAATGCACTGCTGTCTGAGGACCCGACAATCATCGGCATCCAATATTGTGTTTTGGCCTTGTCCCTTGCACACAGAGATTTCTCCAGATTCTCTGAATCTTTTGATGATAATATGTAGAGTAGATGATGATATATTAATTGCAAATTTATGTTGAGAAACATTATTTTGAAATTGTTAGACAGTTTTTAGATGCAGCTTTTCAATGAATGGTGAACTTCTGCCAATCTTTATATTTCAGACACTCTGACTCTCTCAGGTGCTCTTTTTATACCCAATCATGTTATTGACCTGTTTCCAGTTAACCTAATTACTGTACTTGAAAAATATTCTGCCAGCTACTCCTTTGTTAGTACCACTTACTTTGCCATCTTTTTGTTGTCCTGTCTAAACTGAGATGTGTTGCTGCCATCAATCTTAAAATTACCTGATTCTTTTTCTTAAAATGGTACATTTTCTCAGTTTAATACATTGGACATGCTCTCTTTTTTATTGTGAGAAAAAAATGTCTTTAGGATATTTGCAAATAATTTCATTCTGTTTTTCTGTTTCTGTAGATTTTACACAACGCTCCAACTTTTTTGGTGTTGGGGTTGTATATAATTTTATATGATGCTGCTCAGAATTGGGGAATGGAGGGGGGTCCAGTCATAATTATCTGCATATATGCTACCTCATTTCTATGAATTATTTTTGTACTGACAGTCGGTAGTTTGTACTCACTTCACAACTTCACCTAGAAGATCAACAAGTCAGCTGAACATCAGTCTTTCCATTTATATTGATAAATTACTCTCACCATATAATTGCTTTAAAAATGTATCTACTGTATATGCAAAACATAGATGTGTAAAGTTACTCTGTGTAAACCCAAAGTTATGTATGATTTGATTGCATATTGTTTATATACAGGATTATTTGTGAGTGAGTTGTTTGGTATTTCACCCCAGTTTTTACCCTAATATTGACCTGGGTATCTTATCTGGTTATACTATGTATGCACCTGTTTCCTGTTCCCCGTTTTGGGTATTGTATTTCATTATATTATATTTGTTAACTTTATCTGCTATCTCCATTTTCATGCATACACAATTTTGATATACAGATTTGCACTCTTATATGTCTGCCTTTCTGTTGAAATAGTGGAGCATATTCCCATTGTGCTTAAGTGTTTTCCTGCTCGCGCCACTCACTGCAGTGTGATGTGGTAGATAACTACCCGTTTACTATATACAACCAGCCCTGAGCCTTGGTGTAGACACCGCTGTACGGTGGAATCTATGCACTACATTCAATTAGAGTGTACTGTTTTTGTTCCGGGAGCAAAGGCGGGGAGGTGGATAAACGGAAGTGGCATAGAAGGTTGCTAAGACAACTAAGTTTGTATATTGTAAAAAAGGTGTCTGATGCTAAAAAAACGTCAACCACCCGCCCGGCGCTAAAATATAAAACAGTGTGAGGTGTATAAAATCAAAATGTGTCTACTAAAACAATGAATAATACGTAGTAGATAATAAAATCATGTAAAACATGTCACTCTGTGCATCCTTTAAATACACTAGCTGCCACTGTAAAAAACAAACTTGCAAAATCAAACGTATAATAATAGCCCAGTCCGTGCGTCTCAGTCCAATATATTATACATTCAGCGGCGCTTGTGCACATACTAAGTGCATGTGCAAGTGTTATTGATCAGTTCCTGAAATGGTTCAGACCCTGCCAAGGTAGTATAGTCCACACTTCACAAGGTAATTAGTCACAGCCAGCAAAGATTTCTCCTCAGATGTTCAGCACCAGTGATTGCACACACAGTATCACTAAGCCTTCACCCCACCGACTGTGCTCCCCTATGGAGTGGCCACTCACCAAATTGCCCTTGAAATATCGCCTTTATGCATAAGCTGCATGAGCCCTTGCTTCTGGTCAGTCTGTCGTCTCCAGAGCACGTCCAGATCCTGTCCGTCCACCAGGGGTCATTAACAGGCTGCGTATCTCCTCAGTGCAATTTGTAAGTAAACAACATGAAGCGGAAAATAGCGTAATACTGCTTCAACTTTTATTAGTCAGTTAAAACTTCCCTCCCCTTCAATATATGTGCTTACATTTGATCAACCCTTTGCACGCATATCACAATAGACAGAGGCTTGGAAGGTACCGCCGCTCGCCGTCCGCGAGCTATTCCCTGCTAAGGGCTTGAGCGCTCCTGCGGCTGACAGGCGAGATCCGGAACTCCAGCGAGCACCTCCCTTCGTCTCCACGGCAGCAGCATACGTGCGTGCCGTGGAGACGAAGGGAGGTGCTCGCTGGAGTTCCGGATCTCGCCTGTCAGCCGCAGGAGCGCTCAAGCCCTTAGCAGGGAATAGCTCGCGGACGGCGAGCGGCGGTACCTTCCAAGCCTCTGTCTATTGTGATATGCGTGCAAAGGGTTGATCAAATGTAAGCACATATATTGAAGGGGAGGGAAGTTTTAACTGACTAATAAAAGTTGAAGCAGTATTACGCTATTTTCCGCTTCATGTTGTTTACTTACAAATTGCACTGAGGAGATACGCAGCCTGTTAATGACCCCTGGTGGACGGACAGGATCTGGACGTGCTCTGGAGATGACAGACTGACCAGAAGCAAGGGCTCATGCAGCTTATGCATAAAGGCGATATTTCAAGGGCAATTTGGTGAGTGGCCACTCCATAGGGGAGCACAGTCGGTGTGGTGAAGGCTTAGTGATACTGTGTGTGCAATCACTGGTGCTGAACATCTGAGGAGAAATCTTTGCTGGCTGTGACTAATTACCTTGTGAAGTGTGGACTATACTACCTTGGCAGGCTCTGAACCATTTCAGGAACTGATCAATAACACTTGCACATGCACTTAGTATGTGCACAAGCGCCGCTGAATGTATAATATATTGGACTGAGACGCACGGACTGGGCTATTATTATACGTTTGATTTTGTAAGTTTGTATATTGTGGAGACCGTTCGGAGCAAGAAGCATGCTGCCAATGGGTTGCTACGTACACCCCGACTCCGCCCTAAGGGCGGGAGGTCAGAGGTATTTATGTTGCTGCCGAGCCGTCATGGTCACGCCCGCGGTGAAGAAGTCGGAAGTACGAAACGCGTCGGGGCGTGATCAGGCGGCGTAACCATACCTGTGTACAAGGAGCCCGGACACCCGGAAGGCGCGCGGTCCACGGCATGGAGCCTGGACTCGGATCCCGAAGGGTGCTCATCTCCTACATTCATATATGCGGATGTTTTTATTGGATATATGTGAGTTAAATACTTACTTGTTTATTTGTGTGAATAAAGTGGTCAAACGTTATCACACTAGTGGAGTATTGTTTCTCTCCCCATATGTTGCTGAGCTTGATTGATTAGCTGTTGCTGTGCCTAGTCGGGATTGCTGAGTAAAGGCTTTCACTACAGGCTTGTATTGCTCAGTCACGAGAGTGACTGAGCCAGTGTAGCTGGTGAGTGTGCATTTCTTCTCCCCCTTCAAGCACGGTGGTGGTGGATATGGTGATCCTTGACAACTACACACGGCTATTAAACATCCCAGGATTAATGATTGTGGACTGATTACTATTATTATTATTCCTGCTGTTCGGGTGATATCTATTGACTGCAGTTGGACTGTGTTGTTTATAAGCAGTCAAGATTATACATATCAGATGGTGACGACTGGTTACCATTTTGCGCTACTGGATTATATATATTATATATTATCTATCATTCCATTGTTTACATTATCTTCTTTTAAGTAGCAGCAGTGTATTTTATACCACCTTGGATATAGTCTTCACTAAGCGCTTGGGGTGCTTACCATAGGTATCGGGGTTCCTGTAAGCTCTTTACACATTGTTTATATACAGTTCAGGTCAGATGATCAGCTCTCCATCAGGTCAAATGCTAGGACTTTTGATGTTTCCATGATGCAAGTTTTTTTTTTAAATTGCCAGTATAGGATAAAATCCATACAGACGGTAACTCATTTCAGCCGGGCAAGGGCGGCCTTTCTGGAGCACCGTCATATGACGTCCTCCCAGAACGAGAGTCGCACTGCTCCACCGTCATTTGGCGATGGGCGGCAGCAAGTAGTTAAAACGGAATACGAAGACATATACTAACAAACACTAAAATAGTTAAAAGCATATCAATCCACAATGGACCCAAAGCAACCAGGTCATCGGGACAGTGTTCAGCATGCCAGAGGACCTTCCAAATGGCTGACGCGTCTGGAGGGGAGATCCCTGAAGGGGCTCTAAAGAAGAGGGTATCCCCCCTCTAAATGCGTCAGCCATTTCGAAGGTCCTCCGACGTGCTGGACACTGTCCTGATGTCCTGGTTGCTTTGGGTCCATTGTGGATTGATACGCTTTAACCATTTTAATGTTTGTGAGTATATTTCTTCCTATTTCCTTTTAATAAACTCTATTTGGGTAATGCACAAGGTCGGTGCGCCCTCTTTTTGTTCTTTGTACAGTGTTTCCATTGAGTTTCCCCTGACCCCAGGAGGGCAGCAAAATCTGTGCTTTTGCCATAGAGTCCTACTGCCGCCACATCTCTGGTGAGCGCAGGAGAATTTGTTTGTCTGTATGCACAGTTCACCATGTAACAGAACAAACCATTAAATGCCAGGTAATCGCAAGAGAGATGCTCTGCATTTTGGTAATATATAAAGATCAAGCTACAAAATAGCAGCATTTTTGAAGTTTCCACAATGCTAGTTTATTTCTTCATAGTGAGTACAAGATAAATACCAAACAAACACCAACAGAAAAAGACATAGCACAGCATCAGTCAGTTTCTTGACACATCAGCTCCTCATGGTTAACTAGGTAAGTGACTACAAATTGATGTGGTATGTTTCGTAGGGTTATTATTTTGTTAATTTTATTTTTAGTAACTTATCATATTTATGATTTTATTATTTTCATGTATTAATAGTACATGTCCATAGTTAAAATCCCTCACTATTAGAGAAACACAGATCAAATTGCTTACGAGATGGTATTTAACACCTCTTAAACTACACGCTATTTTCCCTTCCGCTCCCTCAAATTGTTTCAGAGGCTGCTCCTCTCCTGGTTCCCTTACCCACATATTTTGGTATTGTGATAAAATTTCTTTCATCTGGCGCCAGTTGGAAATTTTTTCTTCAAAAACCGCTGATACAAACATCACCCTCACTCTATCTAATTGCTTACTTTTTTCACCAATTATTAATTTATCCATACCTCACACTAGATTAATTCACACTATCTCAGTTGCTATACAATGGCTGATTGCTATACATTGGAAATCAAACTCTTTTCCGGTTTCACAACTTAAAACAAGAATAAACTCGATCTATATTATGGAAAAAAATTTTCATACTATTTACAACTCTATTAAATTTCACACTAATAAATGGGACCCATGGATTACACACTCAGATATTTTTTTTTCTAATTACTGTACAGGTGACTAACTATTTAAAACCCTTTTATTTGACACCGTGTCTCCGGCCTAACGCTTAGTGTTATGGAAATCTCTTTCTGCTCTGTACCTATATCCAGGAACTATATTCTTGATACCCTTGTTGTTATTTTGATATCAAATTCCCATTTTGAATAGAGTTAACTTGAAATGACTTAAGATTGTTATATCTCTGTTTACTCTATGTGATACCAATATTTGTCATATTATTGTACCAATTCTCTTTGTACCACCATCTTCTGTTTCCTTTCAATAAAAGTTTGTATACAAAAAAAAAAAAATTTACCTTTGCTTTGTTTTTATGTGTATAGACTTACAGTAAACAGCATACATAAAAGTACATGGGTATAATTTGTGTTGGTCAGCTATTCTCCTGGAACATCAACTACATTCTCCTCTGCATCAGGTGAGGATGAGGTTGTTAAATTATGTTTGGAGCCAGAAGAGGCCAGTAACATTATTAAATAATTAGAAGACTCATGGAAACAAGCTAAACAAATAATGATGTACACTGGAATTTGGTTTTAGCCTTTATTCTTTGAATACTCCAGAGAACTTTAAAAGGAAATCAAAGCACGTGTGATGCAGAAAACCGAATATTTTTACAATTTTCTATAAAGCTAAATTCCAGGAAACAGCTAATTCCCTTTGTAAAATACAGTACATATGCCTTTGGTCAGTCTTGTGACCCAAACACTCTTGGCGGAAAGAACAGTCAGCCCTGGAAGATCTCACTGTAGACTGCACTGCATTTAGGCAAATCAGCCAAGTCCAGGACCCACCCCAACCTATAACTAGACAATGAGTGAGGAGCAGCATACTACCGATTTTATCTCATCTCATCACTCTACCTTAAAGTGGAGTTCCACCCATTTTAGTAACTTTAGATGTATGTAATCCCCTTTAAAACGACTTTTACCAATGGAAACTTTTTTTTTTTTTGCTAGTAAATGCCTTATTTTCTGCTTTATTTATCCTCTTCTCATTTCTGGGTCTGGTCGGCGATTACGTCATTCGGCGATTCACAGGGTGTGCTGGGATGTATCTCAGGGCATGAAATCTCGCATTATTACACAGGAGATTAGCTGTACTGCGTGCTCTGCCCCACCTCCGCCCCTCCCCGCCTCCTCTCAGTGAGCTGTACTGTATGTATTGTATTGAGCCCATGCTCCGCCCCGCCTCTGCCCCGCCTCCTCTCAGTGAGCTCAGTGAGGATATAATGCTCTCAGTCCTCGCTAACTGAGAGGAGGCGGGGCGGAGCACGGCCTCAATACAATACATACAGTACAGCTCACTGAGAGGAGGCGGGCGGAGGCGGGGCAGAGCACGCAGTACAGCTCCTCTCCTGTGTAATAATGCAAGATTTCATGCCCTGAGATACATCCCAGCACACCCTGCGAATCGCCGAATGACGTAATCGCCGACCGGACCAGGAAGTGAGGAGAGGATGAATAAAGCAGAAAATAAGGTAATAACTAGCAAAAAAAAAGTTTCCATTGGTAAAAGTCGTTTTAAAGGGGATTACATACATCTATGTAATCCAACTTATTAAAAATCTGTGGAACTCCACTTTTAGCAGGGCATAGACAGTGCACATTTCTTGACAGGGGAATCTCTTCTGGCGGGAGAAGAGAGGGCATAGACAGTGCACATTTCTTGACAGGGGAATCTCTTCTGGTGGGAGAAGACAGTGACAGTGATTATTGTTAGCGGCTATAGCAGCCATAAGCGATAGTCGCTAGTGTATCCAGCAGGCTGGTTGTACACAAGTTGATCCATCGATCAACTTGGTACATTCAGCCTGTCCATACACACACTGTTCAGCAGGAACCGACTGAGATTTGAACCATCTATGGCAGGCCTTAAGCCGGCCATAGATGGTGGGATTTTTTTTCCTGCAACCACTCGTTTTCCTATTAACACAGTCAGTGTTGATGGGGGTAATACCTCCTTGCCGGGAGAGCACGGTGATTAATGCTAGCAGCTACAGCCACTGGCAATAATCACATGGGCATTCTGACTGATCCATCAATGTGGGTACAACCAGCCCATACATGGTTCGAATTTCAGCTGGTCCCTGCTGAACCAGCTGACATTTGAACATGGTCGGCTTAACTGTAAACATGGTCACATGTGGCTTTTTCAATATCTGCCTGGAGTTTAGCTTTACAATGTTTAAAATTAGTATCCAGCCTTATGTTCTTTTATTGGTTCAGTTATCTCTCTCATCAGGTCTGTAATGCCTGGAAGAAAGAGGCAGAATATAGCATTGAATGTGAACTGGCATGGGAGCACAGAGATGCCCTAGAGCAGTGATGGCAAACCTTGGCACCCCAGATGTTTTGGAACTAAATTTCCTATGATGCTCAACTACACTGCAGAGTGCATGAGCATCATGGGAAATGTAGTTCTAAAACATCTGGGGTGCCAAGGTTCGCCATCACTGCCCTAGAGCAACAAGAAACTGCATGAAGACTTGGAAAGAATTCATGGAACACAAGATTCTAAATTACTCAGCTCTATTTATGAATTAGGAAATCTCCCTTTATCCAAATTATATATCATTCAGAAGAAGCTACATGGCAGCTTGGAAAGAGTTAAAACAGTCAGGATGAAGAAGTGGGTGCATGACATTTAACTATGACTGGGTTTTAGCACACATTATTTAAAGGAAAAAAGACAGAAAATAAACTTTTTTGTGTTATAAAACTTTGGAAATAAATAATCTTTCTGCATAGATTTAGTCCAATATATATATATATATATATATTTGGAAAAGAAAAACAACCCTGATGTCCTGACTGCAAATCTTATTCCTTCAAGTCCTAACATTTCAAGACATGGATTGCATGGGTTGTTACTGACGTGTGGTAAAAATTGTATGTCAATAGCACCTTTAGAAATATATTTACCTAGAAACATGGTGATGTGTTTAATACTTATTTTACCCACTGTATATATTTGAACACACAGAGCAAAACCATAGCTTCAAAGACACATGATGGAAATGCGGTTCTCAGTTAGTTTATTTTTAAAAAATGCTGACCGTCTGTTGAATAAGTTGAGACATGTAGAAGCATTTTGTGGATGTCCGAGGAATCTTATCTGCTAAGATGAATAATCGGGTTGATTTATTGTGATAGAATCCCTTATAGGATAGATGAATGGTGGACATCAGTTAGTTGCAAACTTGATAAACTATTTTTTCTTTTAATGGTTATGATACAATTGCCATACCATGTATAAACAGATTTTATTAGCTGGAGGATGAGTAGATGCACTTTTTAATATGAGCAGCAGTACTGAATGCTTAAAAAGTCTATCCTTATCCTTTACCTCAATGGTCTTTATTGTTCTTGAACGTTGACACAGAATATAGGAGATGTTTCTCTGCTTCAATACAGTGCGCAGAAGGTTTTTTTGAGGTAGTTGTGTAAATTACTGGTTGAGAGGCTAACAGGTCATATCTTCCACTCTCGGAGGGACAAGACTGCTTTGCAGATGCCCACTCACTGCAACATTTAAATGTTCAACACCACCAGCCTGATATCCGTTTCTGTTCTACTGAGTTGAATCTGGTAATGTCTTTTTGGTCCCAGGAATTTGTCCTGTTACAATGTCACTCATCTGTGTTGCTTGCAGAATGATCTGAAGTCTTGTTTCACTGTTTCCTTTTTGTTCATTTCATTTTAATTCATTTAAAAGGTTAATTCGATTTTAAAGGATTTAAAGGCTTTCATTTAGTTTTCTTATTATTGAGTTCACTGGTTTTGAAGTTCATCATTGTATGATGTGCATGCAAGTATTTTTAACATGCTTTCACATGCACACAATCTAGGATCCTTCCTCTATCTAGGTCAGCAACTTACTAGAAGTCAGAATTGCCACTGTTCCAACCTAGTGCCTCTCCAGTTTGCAGTTAGAACGTTGTTACCAATTCTTATTAGAGGTCTTCATAAGGGAGGCTAATAATTTCCATCGGAAGGTCGCATACAAGTTCCTTTTATCTCACTGCTCTTTCCTGGGGCTTGACGTTCTTTAAACTCTCACTGTCTCTCTCTCCTTGATCGCTTTCAAGCCCCTGTTCTACAGTTGTACCTTTACACAACTCTGCTGATAAGTAAAATAGAGGTAATGGATATTATAGAAAGTATAAATTGTAGTCAGCGTCTATTATTTACAATGATTTGCAAGCTAATTTTTTATTTATTTTTTTATGTTGGGAGCCATGGCTTACCCATGCTTTTTCTTATTTTAATGTTTTCTAGCCTGAGTTACCTCTAAACTTTTTTTGGTGAGCAAGTCTGTAGTGGGAGGCATTTTGAGTGGCCCCTTCACCCTGCCTATCTCCTTGCCTACTCTTTGTTTCCCTACTCACACATTTCTCCCTTTGTTGCTTATCTCTGCTTCTCTTTTCCTTCTGCCTTTTTCTTCCTCTCATTCTCCCTTATTCACTCCCCTTTCTTTCTCTTTTTCCCCTACTTTACACCTTTAGTGTGGAGTCTGGAAAGATTGTTTGTATTGGATGAACACAATAGGGCCCATGTGTGATTTCCTTTATGTCTTGAATGACTATAAACTGTAAGTGCCTGTGTATGAATTCTATTACCTTGATTGTTATCTTTACCATATGTTCTAGCCCCTGCGTGGCTTCATTGTTGTAATTTTTCCCTCTATAGGACTAATAAAAATGATCGAAACAGAAAGAAAAAAATATAAACTGTATAGTGAAAAGTCTCTTTTCAAGATGCAAGCATGACATTTTGTTAATTTGTCTTAAAGCCCAACTCTGAGATGTATTTAAATTTACCCATGCAGGGTATTGGGGGGGGGGGGGAGGGCGACTCTGATGGGGACCCTAATGTAAAGGGGACTCTGATGGGGACCCTGATGTAAAGAGAAACACTGATGGGGACCTTGATGTAAGGAGGACTCTGATGTATGGGGAAATGTTGATGTAAGAGATACTCTGATGGGGATTTTGCTTGCAAAGATTTGTAAAATATACAATGTGGCTCTTGTACTGAATAGTTTGGAGACCCCTGTCCTATCATAAGGGTATATATATTTTATTAATTTAAACAACTATTAGGTTAACTAGTATACTATTATTATACAGTACGTAATGGGTCTTAGCAGAGGTCATATCATTTATGGACACAAGATGGCGATGTAATATACTTTGGCTGCTCTCCTGTACTAAGTTAGAAGAATGTAACAATCTGAATGACCACTAGATGGCAATATACATATTGAAATGAAAAAAGGAAGTTAGAAAGGCTTTTTATGGGGAATGTGCAACAAGCAGCGGAGTTTAATATCATCTGACTCCTAGCCTGAGTAGGCACTAATATATATATATATATATATATATATATATATATATATATACATATATACACACATTTCCATTTGCTAACACAATTGTACATCATGTGACTATAGTAGCATAATTGCCTAATGAAGTTATATGATCATATGGTGATTGGTGGTAACCCCTCTAAGGAATTTTTTTTTAGACAATGATCCCTTTCATTCCAAGGTCCTTATCTGGAAATGACTTATACAGTGCATAGAATGTAACATTCTTGCATTGAGACTTGAGATGTCTCATACTGTATACAGAAAATAAACAACTTGCAGTTTCAGCACTCTTGTTCTCTTCCCATAAAGCAGTGTTAGTTTATTGTTCGTCGACTAAATTAACACTATTTTAGTCGACTAAAATACGACTAAAACTAAAACAATTCTGATAAATATGACTAAAACTAAAATTACATTTTAGTCAAAAGACTATGACTAAAACTAAACTGAAAATTGACATAAAAATGAACACTACTCCGCTGGCCATTTCTAAATCGGCAACACAATTTCATCCAGAGCCTCTAATAATAGCACATTAAAGTTTAAACATGTATTGATCTACTGCATAAGCATAAGTAAGGGGCATCTACTAAACTGCTGAATAAGAAAAAAATAAGAAAAAGGCTTTTCTTATATTTTTTCTTAATAATGAATGTTGGTAATATATTCAGGTAATATGTGCAGTGACATTACAGCTAATAGAGTTTACATTTTTTTGTATTTTAAAGTTGCACTTCTGTTTGTCAAAAAGCAATATTTTTGTTTGTTTATGAAACTTGGTTTTATTTATAAAGACGTTATTTATCACAATGGCTAAATATATGTCTTTAGTGCATGTTCAAACCTTAATACCATAAATAATGCCATACTCTTACACCAGGAGTTTATAATTAGTTTGGAAATTCTAGAGAAATGTTTAAATAATAGATTACAATTAACCTAAACTCATTTGATTTGTAGTTGACTAAAATGTCTAAGATTTTAGTCGACTAAAATGTACTAGAGATTTTAGTCGACTAAAATACGACTAAAACTAAAACAATTCAGATGACTAAAATATGACTAAAACTAAAATGGCATTTTAGTCATTAGACTATGACTAAAACTAAATTGAAATTTGCCGCCAAAATTAACACTGCCATAAAGAGACCTTGCCATGTAATAAATGGGCATAGAGATGGCCATTTCGTCTTTAACTACCATTTCACTTCAATGCTTGTCTTGTTCCATGGTAGCAGCGGCAACCCTAATTTAGATGAACTTTGCTAACACACCTACGTGTACAGTGGGAATACACTAATTTTATGGATAGTAGTTGTAATTGTTTTTTTTAAAGTGATTTTTTTTCCTTTCAAATAACAAATGTTATATTTACATTCTCTGTGCAGCCCTGATCCTCCTCTACTCAGGTCCCCCGCTGGCGCTCTTGGCTCCTCCCCCCCAAGCTGCTTGCTTTGGGGGCACTTGTTGACACAGACGGCGGGATTGGGCCTCACTGCTGTCTCTGAGCCAATGAGGAGCGAGAGAGCAGACAGAGTCTCTGCTTTAATGCACATCGCTGGATTGAGATTGGGCTCAGGTAAGTATGGGAACTGTATGCAGAATGTTTTTTGCCTTAATACACAGAATGCATTAATGTATACAAGCCTTCTGCCTTTAGAACCACTTTAACCAGTTCTGGACCGGAAGGATTTGCCCCCTTAATGACCAGGCCATTTTTTGTGATTCGGCACTGCGTTACTTTAAGTCTTTATTGTTATGGAAAGCACTATGCTATACTATATACTTTCGTCTGAGTTTCTGTCTAGAATTACTTGGATATGTTCAAGCCGGTCCTGGTGTCTATGTTGATTACCATTGGAGGGGAAAAGCGGGTTTGACCTTCCCATGAACTATTGGGTCCATCATAGAAGATGAAAGTCATTGCATGGGGCGTTTAGAAAGGGGGAGCACTAAGAGGTGGCAAAGCACAGAATTGGGAATATTGTATTTTAGTACTTACTGTAAATTTCCTTTCTTGGCTCTCCCTCATGTCAGCATACAGTATGTATGGGGTCAGCTGCACCCTTGGATCCCAAAGGACAACCCCTCAGTAAGAATACAATAGCTTAGCAGAAGTGATTCCCCCAATCCACATCAAATCTGTGGATTGGGCAATAGGCACATTTTTTTCATTCAATACAGTTTTTTTTATTACAAACACTACAGCATGCATGCTTCATTTTCTTAGATGCCCCATTCACTGCATACTTACAACTGGTGGTGATGGTGAGTGAAGGTAGTGAGCGGGTGGGGGGGGGGGGGGAGCATGCACACTGAGTAGTGGTAGATGAGCTGCCTGTTTACTGCATGCACACCTGTACACATAGGGACAGACTTGGGAGTCGGACCATCATGAAGCTAGGCCACCTGTAGTTGGTAAAACAGGCAGGAAACCAAGGCTGCGAACTGTGTATCTCTTCCCTGAGGTGTGCACGCTCCCACAATGGCTATGTGTGTCCATTGACCCCCACTCTTTCCTCACTGGCTGTGATTGACAGCAGCAGGAACCAATGGCTCCCACTGCTGCTTCACTGTCCAATGAGGAGAGGGAGAGCCAAGAGAGATGCTGCTCTTGTGCACATTACTGGATCAAGATTGGGCTCTGGTAAGTATTTAGGGGGGAGCTGCATGAAGCAGGTTTATTTTTTTTTTTTTTTATCCTAATGCATGGAATGCATTAAGGTAAAAACCCTTCTGCCTTTAGAAAACCATTTTATCACTACCCTACCCCTCAGACTGACAATGTTGCTGTCTGCTGTGCCTCATTTTCTCATTCATCCAGAGTTGTGTCTCACTAACACTGGAGATGTGCTGCTGGCCAGATAACCAGGAGAAAAGTATATATTTGTTACAACAGTGGATAGAGGTAAAAGGGAATGTTCATTATTTTGTACATATTTTTTTCTTTTGTTTATTAGGAAAAGTATTATTTCATACTATCGAATATTTACTATTTATGCATTTAGCTAACGGTGTCCCTTTTTTATCATCATTGTTGGTTTATGCACTAGGCCTAATGAAAAGAACAAACTATTCTGAAAAGCCTACATACATTTTTTTTGGAATGGAAATTTTCATTTTTCCTGCAGGAATGTATTTGCAGATTTATTATCCTCAGCATTCTCAGGACCCTTCAAGAGAACTGGTTGAAATCAACCATTTCTATGCATTAGGGTGAAAACCCTCTGTACTGTAGCTCCCCCAGACCAGCCCTTTTTCTTACCTGATCGGATCAAGCAATGTGCATGAGCGCAGTGGCTCCAGCCGCTGTCTCTCTCCTCATTGGACAGATTGATAGCAGCAGGAACCATTGGCTCCCACTGCTGTCAATCAAATCCAGTGACATGAGAGCAGGGCCAAATCCCGCTGTGTTAATGGACGCAGCCCCTTTCTGTGGGGGTAACTAATGAAGAGGAGGGGGCCTATACCGGTGGCGGGGCACCCCAGAAGAAGAGGAGTGGGTAAGTATAGGCATGTTTGTTATTTTTTATAAAAAAAAAAAAAAGAGAGTTTACAGCCCCTTTAAGGATAAGGGAAGCGAGTGGGCAGAGGAGTGTTTAGCTACTATACATAGCTCAGTTGCTGTAGGCTGGAAGGTATCCTTTAACACAGGGGTCCTCAAACTTTTTAAACAGGGGGCCAGTTCACTGTCCCTCAGACCATTGGAGGGCCGGACTATAGTTTAAAAAACGATTCCAAATTGCTATTAGTGAATATATATATATATATATATATATATATATATATATATATACATATATATACATACATATATACACACACAGCGCTACAAAAACAATATACCAGCAATAACTTTTCCCGCACAGAGACATATAGACTGCACTGCCCATCAATGTCCATCAATGTAGCCTTACCAGTCCACATCATTTCAGCCTCAACAGTGCCCATGTTGGTGGAACTCTGCTTTTACCCCAGGCTCACACTGGTGCAGTGCAGGAACAGGCTCTGTAATCGTACCGGTTCCCGCACCATATTTCCAGTTCACACTGCCCTGTGTGAACTCGCACAGGAATCTAATCGCATGGGTGATAAGACCCATGCGATCCGATTCCACTGCAGGAAAAAAGAAGGCACGTGTGCCTTTTTTCTTCCGAATCGAATGCAAGTTCAGCCATACAAGCATATGGCTGAACTCGCACTGCTCAGAGATCGCAACAGTGTGAACCGGGGCTTACACAGCACACAACATCATACAACTGAATAGCAATCAGAATATAAATGCACTCACTGTCAATTAAATTGGGTTTTCTACTCCTCGGCTGTGTGTCACTGACCAGCATGGGAGAACAGCAGGCAGCCCCTCTAGAGATCACAGCGATCACTTTACCACCCCTCTATCATTTACATAGAGGTGCGTGTGCTGGGGATCTACATCCCCAGCACACAGGAATATCACTGGGGGTGGAGCCGAGGGGCAGGTGAGGGAACTGAGGGAGAGAGAGCCAGTCAAGCGTAGCCAGGGGAGGGCTGGCAGCCTTAGGTCTGGGGGGCAAATCCAGTCAAGTAGCCCATTGAACCATTTTTCAAACTGTTTGTTCTCTGCGCTATGGGGCCTCAATAACCCTTAAATGCAGCTGCTCCTACCTATGTGATTACTAAAACAACTTTTCAACACAGCGCAAAAAAGGTGAAAATTAAAAAAGATGAATAAATCAATATGCAAATACACAAAAAAATTATATCAAAAAAGATATTATGGGATATGAAAAACTCACTACAAAATTCTTAACACATGTGATCAGTGACTTTTTTCAAGGTGTGATAAAGTGCTCAACAATAAGTTTGAAATAGGTACAAAAATATACTAATAACCCTAATTCCCAAAAAGCTCCAAAAAAAAAAAAAAAAAAAGCAAGTGTCCAGTGAAAGAAGGTGCAACGTGCTCTGTGCGGTCTTCAAAGAACACAACTAGGTGCCACTCCGTGAGATGACGTGGGAATTAGGGTTATTAGTATATTTTTGCACCTATTTCAAACTTATTGTTGAGCACATTATCACACCTTGAAATAAGTCACTGATCACATGTGTTAAGTATTTTGTAGTGGGTTTTTCATATCCCATAATATCTTTGATATCATTTTTTTGTGTATTTGCATTTTGATTTATTCACCTTTAATTTTCACTTTTTTTGCGCTGCATTGAACCCTTTGCCATCGCAGCCCATTTGGTGCCCATGGGATGTAGGGGTCATCTGGTGTGTCAGGGTCTGTCTCACCTCAGTCTTGATTGAACAACCTCTTCAGGGGGGGGTGGGGGGAAGAGGCAAACTTCCTCCAAGCTGCCTCTGCTCTGTGCTGTGCTGTGATGCTCTGTGAAGTCTTCTGCTCTCTCTCTCCCACGAACGAGCGCCCGATGTTCACTGCCAATAAGTCAGCACGCAAGTCACATCCAGCCAGCCCCTCCCACATGCCCTGGCTGCCTCCAGGTCCTGGGAGGTGAGAGTTGTAGTCCGGCTGCGCTGTTCGGTTCCTCTCACAGCCAGGAGCTTGATTGCGGCCAGACTACAATTCCCATGATCCAGCGCTTCAGCCGGCCAACCAGTCGGCAGCCGCTGCCCCCTCTCCCTCTGCCACCAATGATAGGCCAGCTGCCGGACCATCCGTCTCTAATGTTGAAAAAAGAAAAGTGACGGGCAGCGGCGGCAAAAACACCCGGCGGGCTGGATAAATGTCTTTGGCGGGCCACATGTGGCCCGCGGGGCGTAGTTTGAGGACCCCTGCTTTAACATCACTCCAATAACATAAAATATATCATGAAATACCTATTTTCCTGCCCTCTTCTGTATATTTGTAATTATTGCTGAAGATTACAGAGTTAATGTAAACCAATCTATGGAGCGTATAGTTGCCAGGTTAACTGCTTGCCGATCAGCTGCCGTACTAATACTGCGGCAGGTCGACGAAAAAACGTACCTGTACATCGTCTCGCGGGACCGCTAGTGGAGGCCCACGCAAGCGCCAATTGGCTACAGGGGCAGCCAATCACCGGGTCCGGTGGTTGCGATGTCCCCTGGGCACCCGCGATCGCTCGAGTGAAGACAGAACGGTGGTCTGCCATTGTAAACATGGCAGACCGCTGTTATGTCAGGAATGAACACAGGAATCCTGTGATCCTCTTATTTAGGAACACAAGTCTCTGTGTTCATTCAGCAAGCCTATCCCCCACACAGTTAGAAAGCACCCCCCTAGGGACACATTTAACCCTTTGATCGACCCTGGTGTTAACCCATTCCCTGCCAGTGTCATTACTACAGTAACAGTGCATATTTTTAGCACTGATCACTGTAGTAATGTCACTAGTCCCCCCCAAAACTGTCAAAATTGTCTGTTAGGTGTCCGACCTTTCCACCGCAATGTCGCAGTCCCGCTAAAAATCGCTGATTGTTGCCATTACTAGTAAGAATAAATAAATAAAAATGACATAAATCTTTCCCCTAGTTTGTAGACACGATAACTTTTGAACAAACCAATCAATATACACTTATTGGGATTTTATTTTACCAAAAATCTGTAGTAGAATACATATTGGCTTAAAATGATGAAAAAAAAATATTTTTTCATTTTTTTATTGGGAATGTTTTATAACAGAAAGTAAAAAATATTGTTTTTTTTTTTTTCAGAATTGTCGCTTTTTTTTTGCCTATAGCGCAAAAAATAAAAATCGCACAGGTGATCAAATACCACCAAAAGAAAGTTCTATTTGTAGAGAAAAAAGGACATCAATTTTATTTGGGTACAGTGTCGCACGACCGCGCAGTTGTCAGTTAAAATAACACAGTGCCAAATCGCAAAAAATGGCCTGGTCATTAACCACTTTACGACCAGTCACTGTGCCTCTACTGCGGCACAGTGGCTCGTTCCCATCCAGCGACGTAGACCTACGTCGCTGGACTCCTCCCCTTGTGGGCGGCACTCGCGCGCTGCCGGAGGCTCGCTTCCGTTGTATTCAGTCACAGCGGGAGTCGGGCCAGGGGAGGAGCAGCAGCGATCGCCGCTGCTCTTCCCCGATCGTCGGGGAATCGAGTGTGGAGATCCGCCCGCTTGTGTACATGCGAACATGCGATCTGTCCCTGTGTCACTCAGTCACCTCCCCCCCCACACGTTAGTAAGCACCAGGCATACATTAACCCCTCCCTCTCCAATAAAATTAACCCCTTCCCTGCCAGTGTAATTTTTACAGTAACAGTGCATATTTATAGCACTGATTACTATAGTAATGTCACTGGTACCCCCAAAAGTGTCAAAAATGTCAGTCAAGGGTCCGATCTGCAATGTCGCAGTACCGCAAAAAAATCGCAGATCGCCGCCATTACTCGTTAAAAAAAACACCAAAAATGACAGAAATCTTTCCCTTAGTTAGTAAACGCAATAACTTTTGTGCAAACCAATCAAAATACGCTTATTGTGTTTTTTTTTTACCAAACATAGGTAGCAGAAAACAAATTGGCCAAAAATTAAAAAAAATTTAGATTTTTACATTTTTTGGGGGGAATTTCATATAAAAAAATTTGAAAAATATTGTTATTTTTTCAAAATTTACGCTCTTTTTTTGTTTATAGCGCAAAACGTAAAAATCGCACAGGTGATCAAATACCACCAAAAGAAAGCTCTGTTTGTGGGAAAAAAAGGACGTAAATTTCGTTTGGGTACGGCGTCGCACGACCGCGCAATTGTCAGTTAAAGTCGCACAGTGCCAAATCGCAAAAAGTGGCCTGGACGTAAGACAGCAAAATCCTCTGGTGGTAAGGTGGTAAAGTGGTTAAGGGGGAAACTCTTCCAGTCCAGAAGTGGTTAACACTCTGGTTATCATATAACCTTCTGCTTGTTTTATATTTAGCCATAAGGAGACATCTGACCTATAAAACATGTCTGACCTGTTCCTAAAGTTTATACTGTCTGGACCATAAAGCAGAGTATGTGATTGCTTTACAAGCAATTTACCTAAAGATAGGGCTGCTCTAATTGTAGGCTATATATGTCAGTTTAATCACTCCTTCACATGTAAGAAAGCATACATACTGCAACCATTACAGATTGACATCATCTGTTTACAATTGCCATATATAGTAGTCTCAGATATACTTCTCTTCATTTTCAATGAGGCAGATGTCCTTCACTTCTAGCATGTACCATCGGGCCAGGTTCACATCTATCTGTGTCTGCTTTTGTCTGTATTTTCTTCATTCATTTTTAATGTGCATTGTATGCTGTATATGCATTTTCATGTATTTTCCTTATTCTTTTTTCTTCTAAAAAAAAAAAACAGACATGAATTATTTTCACCAGTGCAGCACAACTCAGTGCAGCAATGTGAATAGCCTCATTGAAGTCAATATTTATTTAAGGTACTTATATAGCGCTGTCAATTTACGCAGCGCTTTACATACACATTGTTCATTCACATCAGTCCCTGCCCTCAAGGAGCTTACAATCTAAGATATATTTTAATGATACAATTGTTTTTGTGTGTTACAAAATACATAAAAACTCAATAACTAGTCCTAATTAATTATTGTTATTTTCTACAGAGTTACTAAAGATTGTCATCGCATTATGGTAAGATGAATCCATTTACTTAGATCCCTTACACTCTTGGTGCCCAAGCTGCAGCCCAAGGGCCACATGTGGCCATTTCATATTTACTGAGTAGCTGTCAGGCACCAGCAGCCAGTAGTTAGTGCTTACTTTGCCTAGGGCTCACTCATGGACAGTAAAGGCAAATTTAATAAAATGTATTGTTTTTACATCTTTCCATGTATTTATGCAGTCTAACTGTCTATATGAATCCAGGTGAAATGAAAATGAATTTTTCCACCAATTTCAAACATATAGGGGTTGATTTACTAAAACTGAAATTTACTAAAAGAAGCTTTGTAATAAATCAATTATTATCTGCAGGGGAACACTTCAATGGATTTGGCATTTGGCAATCACAGCATTGCTTAAAAAACATGGAAATAGCCTCACACTGCAGACCTGTAACAACTCACGCAATTTTTTATATGGACCTCAGCTGCAGAAGTCAACCACTCAGTAATGAAGCTATGTTTAATATTAGGTTTGGTGATACAGGCTACAATAACATCACGGTGAGACCTTTAGCAGAGGGAACAATTTAGGATCAAGGCAGTATACTTGCTGTTTGCTGTATTAATGGTAGCTGCAGTCAGCAGATGTTGTAGTTCACTGTTCTGCCAGTAGATGGGGCAGTGATCCTAGTACTGGTGTGAGAGGAGGAAGGACGGATGGCAGTCCGAGTGGAGACAGAGAAATGAAGAACGGCTTGCGGGAGCTGCTCCTTAGAGTCTGCTGTGTTGCTGAGACGCCGGGAATTTGAAGTTGGTGCCTTAAGTTGCAGATGGGCGGAGTCACATGGTACGCTGACAGATCCACGAACTGACGCATGGAACAAGGTGAGGTAAGTCTGTTACAGGACCCCCCCCCCCACAATGGAACCCACCCTGGGGGTTCACGGTATCCTCGGGTTTATGAGGGTAACGTGAGTGGAACCGACAAACAAGTTGGGAGCATGTACATCTGAAGCATCCTCCCATGAATCCTTGTGAGGACCATAGGACTTCCAGCGGATTAAAAACTGTAATATTCTTCTTCTAATTCTAGAATCCAAGATGGAATGAACAACAAATTCCTCATGTCCAGCAACTAGAACCGGAGTCATAGGGGGTAGTGTCCTATTTGGGAATGAATTTGCTTTATGAGGTTTGAGTAGTGAAACATGGAACGTCAGGTGAATGCTTACGTGAGCGGGAAGATGGAGACGCATAGCCAATGGATTAATAATCTTTTGTATAGGAAACGGTCCAATAAATAGAATGCTGAATTTCTTGGAAGGTGTATTGAGGCATACATTTTTTGTGGCTAACAACACCAAGTCCCCAACTCTATAGGGAGGTGTAGGTCTCCGTCTGGCATCATAATATCTTTTTTGATGGAGTTGGGTTTGGGAAATACTCTTTTTAAAACGCTGATGGATACCCTGTAGGAATTGCAGATAATCCTGAGATGCTAGATTGTTGGAGGGTAATATTTGAGATGGGAAAAAAGATGGACGATAGCCATACTTTGCAAAGAAAGGTGTTTTTTTCTGCAGTGCAGCTAATCGTGTTATTGTACGCAAACTCCGCAAGAGGAATGAGTATATGCCAATCATTCTGTAGATGAGTGCAGTATCAACAAACGTATTGTTCCAGAACTTTATTAAGCCGCTCTGTCTGCCCATTCGTCTGGGGAAGATACACGCTGGAATATTGATGCTCAATTAGGAGAGCAGAACAGAGAGATCTCCAAAATTTGGAAATGAACTGTGAACCTCTATCAGAGTGTAAAAAGAGAATGGAAGACCATGTAATCTCACAATTTCTCCAATGAAGGCATTTAAAAGTGATCATGTGAACATAAAGGCTGCATTTACCATGAGGGTAAGCATAACATATAACACAAATGCACTACAGGGAACTACTGCAGTGTATCTTAATGCACACAAGGGCATTGGTCTGTGCATGCTAAGGTGCTTAGCTCCATGTACATACAGCCACTGTTCACCATAAAGAAAAATGTACCCTATGGGTAGGTGCTCACATGCTTGTAAGACATCAGAGAGCACAAGACATTAGGATGAACTTGTATGGATTTGGTAATGTGCCCAAGGTGATAACATTAAATGTGTGTATTGTATAGTGTGAATGCCATTGTTATCTAAAGGAAGCAAAAGCTATCATCAGGTAAATTCCACTGGAACCAATAGATTCCAATGAACCAATATATAAGTGAAGTGCGCTGTCATAAAATAAATATCACAAAGGAAATATGTGTAAATATATAGTGCAATATCATTCATAACTCATATAATCATATGCACCTAAACATCAGATGATAATATGTGACAACATACATATAACTGAAGTGCAATTGGAGTGCAAATAAAACTGGATGCACAGAATAAAGTTCCAAAGAGCTACAAAAATACAGATAGTCCAGATAGTGTGATTTTGAATGATGCTAAAGGCTTGTTCCTTCAAAATGCTGCATGCATCACCGCCGTGCTCAAGTAATAAATTGGCTGCTTACCAGACCCAATAGGGTCAATGAGCATGTAAACTGTTTGGGAATCAATCCATGATGACTATGTGGGACAAAGGAGGACTAATAGTGCATTATCACTTAAAAATCATTGTTTATTTTAAAAGAAAACACTTACAAACAATCATGGAGATAAAGCACGGGTTCTTGTGGTGGCATGGCCGCCTGCAGTGCAGTCCGTGCGTGCTGACGTCACGGCTGTCTCCACCCCACGCTTTTCCCCTCAGAAGGCATCAACTAGGATTGTACCTGAGCTTTTTAATTGATAATGTACTATTAGTCTTCCTTTGTTCCACATATTCATCTGTGACCTCCTCAGAGATGATGTCAGTTTGACACACTCATTGACCCTATTGGGTCTGGTCAGCAACCAATTTATTACTTGAGCATGGTGGTGATGCATGCAGCACTTTAAAGGAACAAGCCCTTAGCACCATTCAAAATCACACTATCTGGACTGTGTTGGATTTTTAGCTTTTGGAACTTTATTCTGTGCATCCGATTTTATTTGCATTTCAATTGCACTTCAATTATATATACTGTATGTTGTCACATATTATCATCTGATGTTTTGGTGCATATGATTATATGAGTTATGAATGATTTTGCACTATGTATTTACAAATACATTTTTCCTTTGTGATATTTATTTTATGACAGTGCACTTCACTTATATATTGGTTCATTTTTCTCCCGGTATGCAGGGAGTCTCACGTGCAGCAGTCTTGATTGATTATAGGCCAGCACATCTTTTTTTTTTTCTTTTATTTAATAGATTCAAATTGGCTGGTTGAATTTTAACACAGAATGACTTTTCTGTAATAAGTAAAACATTTAATCTTACCATTTTCTTTTCTGATCATGTAAACTGTAGTTTTGTTCTATTGGATTACAGTACTTTGCATAAGTAATCATTCTCTTAAACCTTTCCACATTTTGTAGTGTTAGAATCTGTAATTAAAATAAATTCAATGGTGGTTTTATTTCCCCAATCCACACAAAAGGGAATTTAATTGAAAGTTTCCCAATTCTCTAATTAGAAAAAAAAAATCCCCAGAAAATTCAGGTTTGCAAAAGTGTGCACTCACTTTGCTTTTATATACAGTATCTCACAAAAGTGAGTACACCCTCACCTTTTTGTAAATATTTTTTATCTTTTCATGTGACAACAATGAAGAAATGACACTTTGCTACAATGTAAAGTAGTGAGTGTACAGCTTGTATAACAGTGTAAACTTGCTGTCCCCTCAAAATAACTCAGCACACAGTCATTAATGTCTAAATCGCCGGTAACAAAAGTGTATATATACAGTATTAGCTAGTACAAGCCAGTTGCCTTCAGAAGTCAGATAATATTGAATGGAGTTCACCGGTATGCAATAAAACTGCCCTAATAAAGATAATCTACTGAAGGTGTTGAGAATGTTCACACATGATTTACATGATTTACACACATGATTTACCAAAGGTTTTGAGAATGCTGACACAATAAATTGTTTGAATAATAACTTTATTTATCCAATCATGTAAAGATGAAGTAACTAAACAGGAATTTGCTTTTCGTATAACTGGCTAATTAATATGAACATTTACACAATTTATTGTGTGAACATTCTCAAATCCTTTAGCAAATCATCCTCATATCTCCAAATTAATGCATACATTTTTTTTTGTGGTGGAGTGCACATCTATACAAACTGCATCATGAAAATCAAGAAATTATCAAAAAATTTCCAAAATAATGTTCTGCAGAAACACCAATTAGCATTGTGTTTGTAAGAAAGTTCAAACTTTAATCACCATAAATGGGGAAATGGAAAGAATAGGGCACATTTGTACCTCCTTATAAAAACATTGCTAGGGTAATATTGGGAACAAAAAAAAACTACTGAGTGTCCCAGGGTGTCAAAATACACCCACAATGTATGAAGTGGGGGGTGTGTGTCACCTGTTGATTTTCATACCATACGGTCAATGTGCAGACCGGGTAGCCCAGCAACCAGTCAATGAGGACCAAAAAACCAAAGGAGGTTGCAAAATTATGGCTCAACACTGGTTTGTGAAAAAATGCAAAAAATCTTTATTGCGGAAACAAATACATAAAAAAACAATCACAAATATAGTGCCTGGTAGAACAAGAAGACCTGTGAGATCTCTCCCAAAATTAACACACGTCCATACTCAATAAAAACACACCATGAGCTGGATGTCACTCCACCCCACACCAGGGCCACACCGACCATCACTGATAGCCAGCTGTATTGCCTCTGCACTGGAAATTGGGATCAATGCTAAAAGTATTCCATAGAATGATTATGTATGCTGAAAAAACCTCAGATTGAAGTACAGATTTTCATGTAGCTTTGATCCCTTGGCCAGAGTTCAGACTGCAGGGGACTACTGGCTCTTGGCTGGGAGGTGATATATAATACAGCAATGAAGTGGATGAATGATATCTCCTGTGGGTGAGACCATGGGGATACCCTAGCCCCTAGTCTGGAAAGGTAGTGTACCGTAACCAGACTGGGACAGTATGCAAAGGTCAAGACCTCCCGGAGACAAAACAGTGATGTTTATAAACAGTGTGGAATGAAAGAGACCAACTCCAGGTATTCGGATCAGAGCTCTAATACATCCAGTCACTTAGTCCAGATTCTAGGCTCCACGGGTATTGGCTCGATGTTAGAACTGTAGAGTCCATTCATCAAATTAAGGATCAAAAGATGAGACTCCTAACCCTGCTCACACCCTGCTAATCAGTCCTCATTATCTGTACACTCCACAAAACAATACGAAATAGTCTCCAGCATGTTTGAGATATGTTGGTAACTTTGACAATCGCGGCATAGACTATGAATAGATAACCAGCCACTTAGTTCAAGGCAGTCCAATGAGCACCTGGCCCATATAATTTAGTCCAGCGTACCTGTCAAGATGTTGCAACAGTGTGTTGTGTAAATATCTCTTACCAGACCATAGCAGGGGAGACAGTGAAGACGTCTATCTGTAGCCTTGTCAGTGTTACCGTTTTTTGCAGAGCAATTGCTGGTGATAGATGCTCACTGGGTAGTCACTGAAATGAAATAAGGGCTAAGTTGTGACTGGTGGTTTCAGACAAACATGGCCATCGATGCCGGTGCCTCCAAGCGCTGTAGGCCAGTTGGTTTGTTCCCGAGTGTTGGCCGGCTCTGTAGGAAGGCATGCGAACCCGGGCGCAGGGTGGAGCGACAGGCTCAATGCGTGACGTCATAATATTGGGCTCTGGGACCTCAATAGTAATGGTGCTGAAGTTTGATTTAAAACTACATTCAAAGAAGTCTTTTTTTTACATTTCTTGCAGGATGTTTATTGTAGCTGATAGCTTTATACAGACATTGTAATTTAACAGTAGCACAACTACCATAATAAAAAAAGATATGTGTAAAACTGCTATACAATAATTTTAAAGCTTTATCCATTAGGAATGTATCTAAAGGTCTTCATTATCTGACTGTTCAAATAGCCAAACCAATATTCTCACTTGTTGCCTTGGTAACCGATGCATTTTCATGTCTGCCCTGTTCACATCTCTGTCTTTCTCTAACATTTCTTTTATCATTTAATATTGGCATTTAGCTTTCACTAATGTCAAGTGATTCTAGCATGCATTTAATCAGGAGAGTTAATACTTACGATGTTGGCTTTTTTGTTAATTTAACTCTCTAAAGTGTACATATGTTTTGTAAATCAAATGGTACATATTCCAGGTAAATCCATGTTAAAACTGCACTACAACACTGATTACAAAAGTTACAAAAAATATAATTAAAATTGAAATTTCTCAAAGAAAATTACAAAAATACATTACAAAACTGAAAATGTCAAAGGAAAGGGGTGAATAGCATTTTGTACAATTTGAAAAAAGGGGGGGGGCTCTCGCTCTGTTGTGGGTGAGATGTGCATAAGAGAGAAATATATGGGTGGTGAGGCTGCGGCTAGCACTGAAAGCTTATCCTTAAACTTATATGATGTGGTGTAGTGCTGCGCTGCCTCTTTTCACAATCTGACACTGTGGCACAATAAATGAATAAATTATATTGAAGAAATAGATGAATAAATGAAGCCTGATGAGCATAATAATCTGATCAATAGCAAAAATAACTGATAAATTTTTTTTTTGTTAGATGAATATCAATAGAATGAAAAGAATTATAAATAGAAAGTAGTAGGCGTATCAATCATGTAAAGTGCTATAGATACCAATAATCAATCAAAATGCAATGCATTACAAATGAGAATACATACATATTAAAACAGAATCATTATAATATGAATATGCAAAATAAGGTACTGAAACAAGGTGCTGAATATTGATTATTAGTGAAAATAAATAGTGCACTTATTCAATATGTGAAGGAAAGATCACTTAAAAGTGATATAGTGAATAAACCTATAACAGATTAAATTTTATATTTGACCACATAAAAATATGCTACAGTTTCAAATTCAAAAGAATCATATCCAGAAGCAATATATAGTGGAAAATAAATGTTCTTGCAAGTGGTGAAAAAAATGGTGAAAAAAATGGAAATCCAATAATTCTATAAATGAAGAAAAAACTCCTCCAACACTCCTTCAAAAGTGTTTAAAGTAAACGTAGGTGATAAACAACAGGTGATGTGAAAAGTCCAAAAAGATTCAATTAAAGTGGACGTGACTGGAATATCCCTCCACCTGGTGAAATTCCTCCTTACCCGGCGGAAAAAGGTAAGTACATTAAGTATGATCCAGCTAGAGTTATAATGGCCAATCATTTTGTCTATTTTAATAACCAATAACTGCCTTTTAATATTAATTTTTCTTTTTTTTTTTAAATTAACTGTCATGCCACGTCCCCATAAATGAATGTCAGGTACATTTTATGACCTGCCCTTCATTTTTTTTGGTGCCGTAGGCAGAACTCAAATAAAAGAGGAATAATTAAATAACCAATATATATTAGATTAATATTACAAAAAATTGACACTGCAACTTGCATTGGTAAAAACGGCCACGGCCTTTATTAAAAATTTTAAATATTTTTTAAATACCTTGTGAGATTAAAACATAGTATAGCTTGGCCCTAAAGCCCAAACTATCCACAACTGAAATATTTAACATATACATATATACCGTAGGCTAGCCAAAAAGCTCAGACTACACCAACAACTGAAATAAAAACATCCCACACGCCAAGCCCATTAAGGGGATGGCACCACCACAAGGCCTAAGGCCATCTCAATGCAAGTTTGAAGGCCAACATTAAAAATATCATTCGCCACGTCCGACAAATGAACCAAATCACTTCTATAAAAAACGCTTAATACACCTTCAAGGTCAGAGTGTCTATAAGATAGTCCGCCAATAGAAGGCATAAATTTAGCCATGGATCGATTTATACGTTTGCGATTTTACTCCAAAAATACTTGACCTTCAGAGAACCACAGCAAACGCGAAACAATTTCTGAAAAGACTAGTTTACAGGAAGGAAAAACTGAATTAAAATACAAGAAATCAGCTCTGATCTGCAAAATAACATCAATATTTTTGCGAAACCCCAAATCATTACCACCCACATGTATAATAATAACATCAGGAATAGGCCACTTCCCACAAAGATCAGAAAATATAGAACGGATGTCAGTCCATAGAAGACCACGAACACCAAACCAAAAAATTTTCAGGGAAGTAGATGAAAATCCTAGATCACTGCCATATGTTCTCAAAATAGCTCTTCTGTGGGCCCAAAAAATATAGGAATGCCTGACAATCCATATAACTTTAGCACTACCTGAAATTTTAAAAAGAAAGGTTAGGTCTAACATACGATTTGAAAGCATTTGATCTCCACCTGCCAAATAGTGCCGCCAGAAAAACCTGCAATAGAAGCAGAAGTTGCAGCTCCAATTCTAAACCAATGAGACGTGATTGGCAAATGGTCCAAATGCAAATGGGCCAAACATCTTCTTAAAATAGCACCAAATTGAAAAATGGTAATAGGAAGTCCATTTTGGTGAATGAAAAATTGGGCAAAAGACACAGGCCTTATTTTTAAATACCGTTCTACCAGCCACACCACACAAATGGAAGCATCAGCCTGTCTATTCAAAGAAATCAAAAAACCTTGTCCAGTTTGGTCAGTTTTACTATGCCTTAAGCAAATTCTCAAAGATCCGCCAACCAAAGAGACATCATTAAAAAGCAAACCATTCCCCGCTGTAGAAGAAGAAGCAAATAACTCAGAGACTCTAAAGGCTCCAAAGTAACAGGTACAAAAGGCAGTCTGGAATAGTAATGATTCAAAATCCGAAAAACAGACTGAAGAGGTAGCACCACACAGATCCTTCAAAATAGACAACGAGATGGCAAACCTCTTGTCAGGAAAAACATGAGCTTTACGATAACCACGCAAAACAACCTTTACAGAAAAATGACTAGCACAGGATGGATAACCACTCAACCGTGCAAAAAAGGAAATACCAGCCAAAGTTTTATTTACATGTGCAAAAGAAAAATTCCTACCACATAAGTCATTCAAAAACAACAGGACAGACCCTTCATCCACAGGAAGAACAGCCCTCCCTCTGGATAACCAGAAGGTGGACCATAACCCCCATGAGGACAGATAAGACGACCAAGTAGAAGGAGCCAACGAATTCCGAATAGCAGAAGCAACTCTAGTCAAACTAAGGTCCACAAGTGGCTTGGGCAGGACAGGCCAATGGGAGCTGCAGTTGGCGCCAACATCCGAAATCTGTCGAACTGTAGGCAGGACAAAGAGTCAGCTATATCATTTGAAAAACCTGGAATATACTTCGCCTTTAACCAAATATTTAATTGAAGACATTGCAAAACTAAGAAACGTAAAAGAGAAATGACAGGTAAGGAACGAGAGGACAAACAGTTCACAGCAAAGACAACGCCTTGGTTGTCAGAATGCAAAATAATCCTCTTATTTTTAAAATGTTGTCCCCACAATTCTAATGCAACAAGCACAGGAAACAACTCCAAAAGTACTATACTAGAAGTCAAACCTCTACTAATCCAATTAGGATGCCAGGAGTCAGCAGACCAATTGCCATCCCAGTAAGCTCCAAAACCGTGGCCGGCAGATGCATCTGTGAACAAACTAAGAGCAGAAGCAGAACACAATTCTTCCTGCCAAACAGAAGAACCGTTAAAGTTATCTAAAAACTTTAACCACATCAACAAATCTTCAGCTATGGCAGAAGAAATTCTAACAAAATGAAAAGGGGAAGAAAAACCAGAAATGACCCTATACAAATGTTTACAAAAAACCCTGCCCATAGGCAGCATCCGAGAAGCAAAGTTTAAAAGCCCCAAAAGAGACTGAATAGTTCTCAACTGGACTTTTTTCTTACACAAAATGAATTGCAATAAAATTTTAATCTTGGAAACCTTGGAAGCTGGGAGACGAAATTCCATCAAGACTGTGTCTATTTCAATACCCAAAAATTCAAGGTTGGTGGTAGGGTACACAGTCTTCTCAACAGCCAAGGGAATTCCAAACTCATGACAAACAATTTTGAATTCAGTAAAGATTCGCAAACAATCTAGAGAATCAGCACTTCCAATGAACAAGAAATCATCAAAGTAATGCAAAAGATTACCTGAAGATGCTCTACAGGACACTACCCATTCAATAAAACAGGAAAAAAGCTCAAAATAAGAGCAGGACAATGAACACCCCATTGGCAAACATTTGTCGTAGAAAAACTGATCACGAAAGAAAATCCCTAAGGAGTTGAACGCATCAGATTTTGCCAACAAAGCAGAGACCCCTACACCCCTAATTTTCTTCAAAGCATCCTCAAATGTTGAATAGGAGACTGAACAAAGAGAAGGGTCAATCTCATCATTAAGAGACAGCCCATCAGGGTAAGATAAGTGATGGATAAGGCGAAACTCGCCAGCCTCTTTCTTAGGGATAAGCCCCAATGATGAAATGCGGAAATCTGGAAAAGGGGGGGAAGAAAATGGGCCAGCCATCCTATCAGCCGCAATTTCTTTAAAAAGTTTCTCTTGAACTAAATCAGGGAATGCATTCACGGAAGGCAGATTACCAACAACAAAACAACCTGAGCCAGAAAATGGAGGCAAAGAAAAACCAAACCTAAAACCCTCATATAAAACCAAAGCGTTGCTACTGTCTGGGTACTCCATGAGCCAGGGAAGCATTTTTTCCCAGCTCACCGGAGTTGCCGCTCTTTTGAAAGAGCTGATCCTTTGCTGAAGGAACAGAAGGCGGATTATTCCTTTTAAAACAACGGGAAATAGGGTGATTACCTGCACAATGGGAACACTCATGTCTAAATTTACAATGAGAACGAGTGCACTGGCCTTCACTAAAAGCAAAACACACCCCTTTCCTTAGTGGTCCAAAGGTGGAAGATCTGGGAGGAGCAGAAGACCTTTGTGGCAATAATAAATTAATTCACAAGCCCACATCTTTTACCCCTCATTTCAAAGAGCTATGAATGGAAAGTTTTAGACAATATCAAGGTGTTGAAAAAGACCCGAACATAATTCAGAAGTCAATAATAACTAACAATAGTAATAAACTTTCTGTAACAACTTGGTACTGTATTTCCAGTAAGTTGAATCTGTTTAAACAATTTAGAATGGTAATACTGTCAGTAAAAAACAAAAGCCAGCTTCTTCATAAAAAGGTATACAAAATAAAGAGATAGGAGTTTTATTTTAGATTTTAATTTTTTTTTCTGTAACATAAAAATTGTTTTAGGCTGAGCTATATTTCATTCAAATATTTGTTTATCTTCATGTATTAATGTTTAAAAAAAAACATTATCTTTTGATATAAATAAACTGAAACCAATTAGATGCTCTGCCTTCTTGTATAAAAGGAAAAGGGTGTTAGGAACAGATCTTCTATAAGACACATGTGTAAACCTAGAAATGTAAAGTACATGGCCTGGAGCTGAGTGAAACTAGGAGGATGGCCAGCATGACTGGGGCCTGCAGAAGAGGTGGAGTATTAGTTGGGTGATTTAGAATGATGCATTCTGTTTACCATATTGAAGAGTTCAAGGCAGAGGGAGTGTCATGTAGTGGGTAGAGAGGACGGGGGGTCATGTCAGAGCTCAGTCGGAGATCATCACAGCATCAGACAGTTTTCTCCCACCCTCCCTCCCTTGTGTGTTTTGGTTTGGGGGAGCCTCCTACTGTCTCAAGGTGCTGGAGGTATTATTTATTGGGTTTTCGGTTCTTATGTTGTTACCTTGCTATTCAATGTCTTGGTCCTTTTTATTTTCTTGCCGTAGAAGCAGGCAGGGGGTCTATTGGGTCTTTGAAGGCTGTGCTGGTTAAATAAATGTGGAAAATTGTGGGTTGGGCCCATCTGAGGTATGGGTGTCCCTTCCCAACAATATGGTGGTAACATCGGGGTATTAATTAGGTTATATCTGGCAGTACATAAGTAGTTAATTGTCCCTGAGCTGGTTTAATTGCAGCTGGGGGCCTTTGATTGGATGGCAGATACATCCATCAACAACAACAATCGTGATACAACAACAATCGTGAGTATATAGGCCTTCAAAGCTCTTAGACTAGGTCAAAGCTGAGGTTGGTTTATTTGGTATGCATTGACTGTATTATATGCATTAAACTTGTTTTCTTGTGAATGTTGTATTTAATGGTTTGTAATAAAAAGGTTGCTATGGCCATTCGACTCCAAATAAAATGTGTTGTCTGGTTATTTTGGGGGGACGGGTCAAGTGTTTCATGTTTTATAGATAACTAGAGCCTCGTCATTCTACAGGTCTCTCAGTCAAGGTTTTTGTACCTTCTTTTTGTGTTATGGTTGATTCTTAGGACTTTGTAAATAGTCATTCTGTTTATTATATCTTCTGAAAATCAGCAAATATTCCAACATTATTTCATGTCCATAGGTGATGTATGTGTGGTATAACCTGTAATGGATAGATGGCGCTCTAATTCCTGTTTGAATTTTGTTTATCATTACCGTCTTTTTTTCTGATATAAAGAATACAAATGTCACTGCTAAAAAAGCCTCTTTGTGTGAATTACATGTAGTTTATGGAACGGAGTAATAGAATATATATATGTGCAGGGCACTTATAAGAATCCTGTAATCCTGTAATGGATAGATGGCACTCTAATCCCTCTTTGAATCCTGTTTATTATTATTATCATAGTTTTTTTTTTCTGGTATAAAGCTTAAGCATGTCATTTATAGAATGAAGTCAAAGAATATATACATTTGCAAGGTACTTACTAGAATATAATAAAGTGGCTCTAAAGTTAAAATGTTTCTTACCTTAATGCATTCCCTGCACTAAGGCAAAAAACCTTTTACCAATTGTTGTACCCCCCCTCCCTAAACACTTACCTGAGTTCTCTCTCTCGATCCAGTCAGTACTCTGCCTGGCTGCAGCTCTTCTCTCCTCTTTACCTTGTCAGGGAGGCTCGGACCGCAGCTGGAGCCATTGACTCCTACTGCTGTCAGTCCAATCCTATGAGGAGGGAGTGGGGGAGTTGCTGAGCTGCACTGTTTGCGTCTATGGATGCACACAGCCCAGCTCTGGAGCTCACTCACAGGTGTGCCCCCATAGCACATGGCTTTCTATGGGGGCACACGCAGAATGGGAGAAGTGGACAGCACTGGCAGGGGACCGCGGAAGAAGTGGCTAGGGACCGCTCTATTGCACAGAGCAGGTAAATATAAACCTCTTTTTTTATTTTACCTAAAAAAAAAAAAGGCTTTACAAAGCACTTTAATATTATTCTATTATACTGTACAAAGGTATTGGATCAAAATGAATAGTCCGTGTTGCCATGCTTTGTATATGTATGCAGTATTTTGGATGTTATAGTTAAGCTGTAGGCTATGATTTGATTAATCCTTAACCACTTTAAGACCGAGCCTATTTTTGACACTTTTTGTGTACAAGTTAAAGTCAGTATTTTTTGCTAGAAAACTACTTAAAACCCACAAACATTATATATATTTTTTTTAGCGAGGACTTATCTTATCCTATTTATTTTTTTTTTATTTTAACACAGGTTTAAAAAAAAAAAACAAAATCTAATCACTTTTATTGCTGTCACAAGCAATGTAAACATCCCTTGTGACAGCAGTATGCAATGACAGGTACTCTTTATGGAGGGATCGAGGGTCTAAAAGAACGTAGACCCCTCCACTACACTTCCATGTACTCAAAATGCCGAAAACTGCATTTTTGAATAAACTCACTTTTTAAAATTGCCGCCTTTAGCAGCCGAGTAACCCGGATGTGACGTCATGGATGCCGCCTCCGGGTTACGCCATTGGAGACCTGATCTAAGCCGCATCCGGCTTCGATCGGGACTCCATCCAGACAGGGGAAGCGCCGGCTGGGAACTCGGGTCTCCTGGTGGGACAGGAGACCTGGGCAGAGCTGCGGAAGGCGGCGGGAGGCATCCCTTCCTGCTCGCAGGGGTAACGATCGAGCGGCTCCCGAGCCACATCGGTCATTACCGCCAGAAAGCCGACCACCGGCTCTAAAAACAGTACTGGGATGATGCCTCTAGCTAGAGGCGTCATCCCGGTACAACCACGCAAAATCAGCCGACGTAGGTCTACGTCGCTGGTCGTACACCGCCTGAAACCTTAGTCAACATTTTATACCATATATAAAAATGGTTAGATGGGCTTTTTCTGTGGTGAATGAGCAGAGTTGTATAAAGTACTCGAAACCCATACTTGAGTAAAAGTACAAGTGCTCGATCAAAAAAGTGACTTGAGTAGAAGTGGAAGTGCTCGATCAAAAAGTGACTTGAGTAGAAGTACTAAAGTATTCAACATTTTTTGTACTTAAGTATTGCAAGTAGTTTCTTTTTAAATTTTGCTACTCAAGTACTGAAAGTAAAAGTACCAGTAGTTTTGAAAAAAAAAATTGCTACTCAAGTACTGAAAGTAAAAGTACAAGTACTGTGTTATGTAGTTATTAAAGAAAGAAGTAAAAGGTTTGAACATCATATTGTTTTTTATTATTTCAAATGCAGCTTTTATTTATACATACAGTAGCTTTTATTTTCGTATGCGCTGATAATACACACGTTTCTAGCTTCATGAAACCTGCCATCTACTGTTCTGGCAGTGGTAATTTTTATAATTGTAACGAGTAACTATGCAGCACAAAAAAAAATATAGGAGTAGAAGTATTGAAATCATTGAAAAAATGTAGTGAAGTAAAAGTGGAAGTAGGAGAAAAAAATTCTACTCTAGGAAAGTACAGATACCGCCTTTCGATACTTAAGTACAGTAGTGAAGTAGTTCTACTTAGTTACTATACATCTCTGTGAATGAGTGCATTCTCTCATAAATGTTTATGGTGGGATTTGGATTTATAGAAATGTTTAGGCCTCGTGCACACTGGACGTTATAAAATCGCCAGTAAAAAGAAGCCGTAGAAGGAGTTTTTCAGCATTTTTTTTTAGCGTTTTTCAGCTGCAGCGTTTTTTAGCTTTTTTTTTAGCAAAAGTATACTTTCACAAAAGCTTATGGCTCAAAAATGCTGATAAATTCCGAATAGCTGCGGTTTTCAGCGTTTCTTGTAATTTTTCAGCATTTGTAAGCTTTTATGAGAGTTAGAGTGTTTTTACAGCTTCTCTTAAAACCCACTAGTTCTGTTTTTTTTTCAAGCTAGAAGACACCCCTGCCAAAAAATGCTGATAACAGCCTATGTGTACATGGACACATAGGATAACATGCTGGGGAGTTTATTGGCTGCAGAAAAAAATGTTTGAAGGCAAAAACAGCCGCTGTAAAAACAGTGTGCATGAGGCCTTAAAGTGGTAGCATACCGATTTTTGTGACTTTTACCTACAGGTAAGCCTATAATAAGGCTTACCTGTAGGTACAATTAATATCTCCTAAACCTGCACGGTTTAGGAGGTATTTGCACTGCATGCAGCCGCTGACGCTAGCGGCGCATGCGCTCTGAAGGTCCGGCGGACCTTCAGAGTTCCTTGCCGGGAAGTTGCCGGAAAGTTAAAACCCTGCGCGCATGCGGCTTCGGCCACTCACAGCGCCGGAACTGCCGAACCCGGAAGAGACGCCGAGGGATCATGTCCGGTGTCCGGGGGTCCGTGTCGGGACTTCGTTTTAAGGTAAGTATTTCATTATGAGCTAGTATGCGATGCATACTAGCTCATTATGCCTTTGTCTTTGAGTATACTACCGCTTTAAACCTTTTAGGAAATATAAATCTATGATTTTAACTTTGATTGTTGTCTCTATGTGTACCTGTAAAACCTGACTTTCTGTGAAATATATTCTATTTTCTTTATGGGAATTAATTATTTAAAGACGTAGTTCTAGTGCTGCCTCTGTTTTAATATTTTGTTTTACTTTAAGGCCTTGTTCAAATTAGTGCTATTTCTCCTGTGTGTGCAGTCACACTGCTATGGCTTTTTACATCAATACAACATGGTGAAGTGTAATTTTTAAAAATTATGCGACTTTGAAAACTTTAATTGGAGTGCAACTTCACCAAAAAATGCATGTAAAAATGTACTACAAACACGCACTGAAAACTAGCCTATAATACTGGAGATTTTATCCTTTTACCAGTGACCAATAGATGGCATTGTAAAGCCTTTGCTTACAATTCTGTCTGTTTATAGCTGTGCTAGTCGTCATAGAAATGTTACTCCCACTATTATCGAATCCAGGTAAGGTAACGCTATAACGGCAATGTTTGTCCTCAAAATAAAAAAGCACCCAGTGTCCACTTATGTCCTCTTCCACACTAATTTATTTATTTTTCTATTTATTTCAGGTACTTATATAGTGCCGTCAATTTACGCAGCCCTTTACATACATACATTCACATCAGTCCCTACCATCAAGGAGCTCACAATTTAAGGTGCCTAACTCACATTCATACATACACATACTATGGCCAATTTAGACAGGAGTCAATTAACCTACCACCATGTTTTTGGAGTGTGGTTTGAAACCGGAGTGCCAGGAGGAACCCCACACAGGCATAGGTAGAACATGCAAACTGCAGGCAGGTAGTGTCATGGTTGGGATTCAAGCCAGCGACCCTTTTGCTGCTAGGCAAAAGTGCTAACCACTACACCACCGTGCCACCTGAGCTCACTACGTGCTTCAGTGACACCCTCTCCTGACAGGGCACTCATTCACCAAACTGTAATGCCTCTCATTTTCATGATAGGTAGTTCTGAATTGAGTCTTGTGCTTCTGGATGTCCAGTTTCAGGCCTTTACACTGGATGGGGACAATTTCCGGAGAGAAGTAAACTGGGTGTGGCTCTTCTGCAGAAGTAATCAGGGCTAGCTGTATGGCAACTGGGAGTAACGTTATACGCTGCACCGGGAGTGACTTTGTTGTTGAGTATTTCTATTGTAAGGGGGAGGAGCCAGCTGACGATTGACAATTGGTGCATAGACAAATGTGTAATTAGCTTATTATGAAAATGAGAGGCAATACAATTAGGTAAGTGAGTGCCCTGCGGGGAGTGGGTGTCACTGACGCACGTGGGGAATTGTGGAAGAGGACATAATACATGGAGAATTGTCTTAATATTATTTTATAATAATTTCAATCACAGCGAGTGAGCCAATCATGAGATGGAGGGGGTAAGGCCGAACCACGGCTCAGTGTTTTAATGGACACACAGAGCCCTGGGTCAACAGCGTGCCTGCTTGGGTGCTCTCACAGCAAGCTGCTTGCTATGGGGGGCATCTGGCAGGAGGGAAGAGCCAGTAACACCCTTGAGGGACCCGAGAAGAGGAGGATCCGGGCTGCTCTGTGCAAAACCACTTCACAGAGCAGGTAAGTATAACAAGTTTTTAATTTTAAAAAAAAAAGGCTTTAGTATCACTTTAAATGTACAAGTGGACACTGGGTGCTTTTTACTGAGGACAAACCATGTCGCTATAGTACTACCTTACCTGGAATCGGGAATAGTGGGTGTGAATTCATTTAGATTTATGGTGGCAGAAATAACTTATTTTATCTGTGAGTACCTGAGTATCTGTGAGTACCTGTGAGTACCTGAGTATCTGTGAGTACCTGAGTATCTGGGAGTACCTGTTACTACCTGAGCGTTGTGCGTCTGACCGGGCTGTGCGACTCGGGGTTGTGCGTCTGACCGGGCTGTGCGCCTCGGGGTTGTGCGTCTGACCGGGCTGTGCGATCGGGGTTGTGCGTCTGACCGGGCTGTGTGACTCAGTGTTGTGCGTCTGACCGGGCTGTGCGACTCAGTGTTGTGCGTCTGACCGGGCTGTGCGACTCGGTGTTGTGCGTCTGACCGGGCTGTGCGACTTAGTGTTGTGCGTCTGACCGGGCTGTGCGACTCAGCGTGGTGCGTCTGACCGGGCTGTGCGACTCAGTGTTGTGCGTCTGACCGGGCTGTGCGACTCAGTGTTGTGCGTCTGACCGGGCTGTGCGACTTGGTGTTGTGCGTCTGACCAGGCTGTGCGACTCAGCGTTGTGCGTCTGACCGGGCTGTGCGACTCAGCGTTGTGCGTCTGACTGGGCTGTGCGACTTAGTGTTGTGCGTCTGACCGGGCTGTGCGACTTAGTGTTGTGCGTCTGACTGGGCTGTGCGACTTAGTGTTGTGCGTCTGACCGGGCTGTGCGACTTAGTGTTGTGCGTCTGACTGGGCTGTGCGACTTAGTGTTGTGCGTCTGACCGGGCTGTGCGACTGAGGGTTGTGCGTCTGACCGGGCTGTGCGACTGAGGGTTGTGCGTCTGACCGGGCGGTGCGACTCAGTGTTGTGCGTCTGACCTGGCTGTGAGATTGTGAGTGTTGTGCAACTGAGTGTCAAGTGAGTGGAGCGGAATACCAGAGGGTGAGAAGGTAGCGTTAGGAAGCCAGGAAATAGCCACATAGGATAGGCTTAAATTACTGAATCCCCATTAGATTAGATAGTAGGTACAATGCCCGGCGGGTGTGGAGATGCGACTCGGTGTACATCTTGTGATATGTATGCGTTCCTCGGTCATGTGATCGAAGGCGAATACAAATGTGCAAAATGTGAGCACGTTGCTTCCCTGGAAGCTCAGGTCCTGAATCTAGGGAAGCAGCTGGCAACACTGAGACGAATGTCCATGCCGGAGGAGAGCCAGGATTGTACCAATCAGGTGCAGGCAGGGGTCTGCACAGAGGTGGGCGGAGTATCGGAGGTGCAGGCATCAGAGCAGAGTAGAGGGGTGACAGTTAGGAGGGGTAGAAGGGAACAAGGCAAGGAGGCTGATCCTGGGCTGGAGCACCCCAATAGATACGCCCCGTTGTGTGATGTTGGGGAAACCAGTCAGGGACCAGCATTGCTGGAGCAGAGCGACGCCCCTAGCTGCCAGGGGAAGAACTCCTCCAGTGAGGCTGGGAGAAAGGGAAAGGAAAGACAGGTGCTGGTGGTAGGGGACTCAATTATTAGAAGGGCAGACAGTGTAATCTGTGACATAGACCGTGTGCGCCGAACAGTCTGTTGTTTGCCGGGCGCTCGGGTTCGGCACATAGCGGATCGGGTGGACAGATTATTGGGTGGGGCTGGGGAAGACCCAGCTGTCATGGTACACGTGGGTACCAATGACATAGGCAGAGGAAGACGGAGAGTCCTAAACGATTTCAGGGACTTAGGCGCTAAGTTGAGGACTAGGACCTCCAAGGTAATATTTTCCGAAATACTACCTGTACCTCGAGCCACACCAGAGAGGCAGCGGGAGATTAGGGAAGTTAACGAGTGGCTGAGGAGCTGGTGTAGTAAGGAGGGTTTCGGGTTCCTGGAGAACTGGGCCGACTTCTCAGTCGGTCACCGGCTCTTTGGTAGGGACGGATTGCACCTAAATGGGGTGGGTGCAGCCGTACTGGGTGCGAGGATGGCCGAAAAGTTAGAGGGGCTTTTAAACTAGGGAATGGGGGGGAGGGTACAGATGTAGAATTACCCAGTGGAAAGCAAGTTTCAGAGGGCAGAAATGGGGGCATTAGCGATAGGGTGTGCGGAGCTCCTATACCCAGGGTGGGTACGGGGAAAAATCAAGAGAGCAGCCTAAAAACATCAAAAGAGGATAAATATAACCGATCAAAATTACGAGGTTTGTATACCAATGCCAGAAGCCTGGTCAACAAGATGGGAGAGCTGGAGCTGCTGATATTTGAGGAGGACTTAGATTTTGTGGGGATAACTGAGACTTGGTTTGACAGCTCTCATGACTGGATGGCGACCATTCAGGGGTATTCCCTTTATCGCAGAGATAGAGAAAGTAAAAAAGGGGGAGGGGTATGTTTGTATATTAAGAACAGTATACAGGTAAATATGAGGGATGATATTAATAATGGAGCTATGGACAAGGCAGAATCCCTATGGGTAGAGCTTCAAAGGGAAGGCACGGCGGGGAAGGTAATATTGGGCGTATGCTATAGGCCCCCCAACCAGAGGGAGGAGGGTGAGGCGGACCTCATGTTACAGATAGGATTGGCAGCAAGGATGGGAAATGTCATTATAATGGGGGACTTTAATTATCCAGATATAGACTGGGCAGAAGGAACCGCACACTCAGCCAAGGCTCGGCAGTTCCTAAATGTTTTGCAGGACAATTTCATGGGTCAGATGGTGAATGCACCGACAAGAAGCAATGCGGTACTTGACCTACTGATTACCAACAATACAGACCTGATCACGGATATAGAAATACGGGACAACTTAGGGAACAGTGACCATAGGTCAATTGGTTTCAGTATTAATTACAGTAATAGGAAACACAAGGGTAATATAAGGACGCTGAATTTCACAAGAGCCAATTTCCCTAAACTGCGCTCGCTGCTAGAAAATATCAAATGGGATAGAACCCTGGGAACAAAGAACACGGAGGAAAAATGGGAGTGCTTCAAGAGCATACTTAACAAGGGAGTGGGCCAGTGCATTCCACAGGGAAATAAATTTAAAAGAGCAAAACTAAACCCTGGGTGGCTAAACTCCAACATTAAAATGTATATTAGAGCTAAAGAAAAGGCCTTCAAAAAATACAAGACTGAGGGGTCATTGGCAGCATTTAAGCACTACAAAGAGTGTAATAAGAAATGTAAAGATGAAATCAGGGCGGCTAAAATAGAACACGAGAGACATATAGCGGAGGAGAGCAAAAAGAACCCCAAGAAGTTCTTTAAGTATATAAACAGTAAGAAAGCCAGGCCAGAGCACATTGGCCCCATAAAAGATGATAAAGGAAAAATGGCCACTGAGGACAGAGAAAAGGCGGAAGTGTTAAATAATTTCTTTTCTTCAGTCTTCACAAAGGAATCGGGGGGCTACACGAAACCCGCTTGTAAGGCCGAACTAAATAATACACCTCAGGAAGTGCCGCCATGGCTAACAGAGGATAGACTTAGAGCTAAACTAGAGAAACTTAACATAAATAAATCCCCGGGACCGGATGGCTTGCACCCGAGGGTTCTTAATGAGCTCAGCCAGGTGATTGCCAGACCATTATTCTTGATCTTTAAGGATAGTTTACAGACGGGTATGGTGCCAGCTGATTGGAAAAAAGCCAACGTGGTACCAATATTTAAAAAGGGGCCGAGATATATCCCGGGTAACTATAGGCCGGTCAGCCTAACATCAGTAGTCTGCAAAATTTTGGAGGGGATGATAAGGGACCACATACAAGACTTTAGTAATGAAAATGGTATTATAAGTAGAAATCAGCATGGATTCATGAAAAATCGTTCGTGCCAAACCAATCTGTTAACCTTCTACGATGAAGTGAGCTGCCACCTAGATAAAGGTAAGCCTGTGGATGTGGTGTATCTGGACTTCGCAAAGGCCTTTGACACCGTTCCTCACAAACGCTTACTGTACAAACTAAGGAAGGTAGGTATGGATCATAAGGTGAGTACCTGGATAGAGACCTGGCTCCAGGGGAGAGTCCAGAGGGTGGTGATTAATGGGGAGTACTCGGATTGGGCGGGTGTGGAAAGTGGGGTCCCCCAGGGTTCTGTCCTGGGACCAATCCTGTTTAATTTATTCATAAATGATCTAGAGGAGGGGATATCTAGTACAATCTCAGTATTTGCAGATGATACTAAATTAGGCATGCCAATATCTTCTATGCAGGATGTGGAAATCTTGCAAGCAGACCTGAACAAAATAACGGGGTGGGCAACCACATGGCAGATGAGGTTTAATGTAGAAAAATGTAAAGTAATGCACTTGGGTGCCAGAAACCAGAAAGCAAGCTATTCACTAGGGGGTGAACCTCTGGGTGAGTCTAGGATGGAAAAGGACTTGGGGGTACTGGTAGACAACAGGCTTGGCAGTGGCATGCAATGCCAAGCCGCCGCAAGCAAAGCCAACAGAATACTGGGATGTATAAAAAGGGGGATTCACTCCAGAAATAAAGAGATTATTCTCCCGCTCTACAAGACTCTGGTCCGGCCACATCTGGAGTATGCTGTCCAGTTCTGGGCACCGGTCCGCAGGAAGGATGTGCTGGAACTGGAGAAAGTCCAGAGGAGGGCAACAAAAATAATTAGGGGAATGGAGGACATCGGCTATGAGGAAAGACTACAAGCACTGAACCTATTCTCTCTGGAGAAGAGACGATTGAGGGGGGATATGATATCAATGTACAAATACTGTACTGGCGACCCTAGCATAAGGAACAAACTATTCAGAGAAAGGGAATACAATAAGACACGTGGCCACTCACTAAAACTTGAGGAAAGGCGGTTTAACCTTAAAGTGCGTAAGGGGTTCTTCACTGTAAGAGCGGTAAGGATGTGGAATTCTCTTCCACAAGCAGTCGTATTAGCGGGGAGCATAGATAGTTTCAAAAAACTATTAGATGTACACCTTAAAGACCACAACATACAGGGGTACACAATGTACGGTTAAAAGCAAACACACACGCATCATGGGTTGAACTGGATGGACTTGTGTCTTTTTTCAACCTCACTAACTATGTAACTATGTAACTATTTGTTCAAGTATTGGTTATTTGTGGTATTTTTTCAAGGGTGCAGAGTTCAATTTGTTGAGTGTGTGCATGCAACATATTTTGCGGTTAAAAAAACATGTTACTATTGGCATTATTTATCCAAGTTCCAAGTTGCATAGCATGAAGCAGCCAATAAGATTCACAGCTGCACTGGAAAATTATAACTGGAAAATTAAAGTTTCAGTCTAACGGGGTGCTACGAGACATTACAGATTGTTAGAGGCAGTGCTCTCCTTATTGGCTGCATGTACATGTATGTCAACCTGCATTCTCATAGATGCCCACTTCAGCTCACTCAGTGACTGTCCCAAAGTTCAAATCCCCCTGAGGAAGACACTGAGGGTTCCCTGTGTCGTCACGCGTAGGGGAAGGGCAATGACGGACGGAGCGATACACTATTGTCTAGGTGAGGCTGTCCGCTATCGGCGCACACTGTGGAGACCGGTGGCGCTGTGCAGTCTCTCCCACTATACCACTACGATTTCCACCATATACTTGATGCTATTGTCCAAGTGCATGTGTTGCACCTACAAATGTGAGTGAGATTTATCCACCTTTATTGTTTAGGGATTTCATACACTATTGCAAGTCTTTTTGTTTGCATATATACTGCATTGATTGACGCTGCAACTCCTGTGAATGAGAGGAGCCCTGAAGGATATGGATGGATGATTTTTTTGTGATAACAATCTATGCGCTCTTTTTAAGGATTTAAGGTGAGCACCCATTCACAAGGGGGTGCACGGCTGGCTGTCCACTGTGACACTCTGGTCACTTCTCTCTGGGAGCACAGATCACTTTAGGATTACATTTTGGACTTTGTTTATTGGCTTTTTGCACTTTGCACACTGGACTTTTATATCTATATACTGTATTTTCTCTTTTCTATGAGTATTATATTATATTATATTTACCACTTTATTAGCACTATTGGCACTTTAATATTATGTCACATATAAATATTTTGGGTTTTTAATAATTTAAGCACAAATTAATTAATTTAATAATTTTTTATTTGCGCAACACTATATATTTATTTCAATTAAGCACACTATTATGAGAAGTGGAGTGTCTGCGGCAAATAACTGATCGATTTAGAGCCTCAGGGTCGCTCGCAGGACTTATTCCTTATACTAAAGAGGAGTTCTGCCCCCCACAAAAAATTAAAAGTCAGCAGTTACAAATACTGTAGCTGATAACTTTTAATATTAGGACTTACCTGTTCAGGGTTCCCCCTTGATGTCTTCACCCAAAGCCGACTTTCAAATCGGCTCTCGGGTTCTGCCGCTGTCATTCAAAGTAAGGGAAACCAGCAGTGAAGCCTTTCAGCTTCACAGCCGGTTTCCTACTGCGCATGTGCGAAGCACGCTGTGCTTTCTAATTGGCCCGGTGGTGGAGGAAGGAGGAGGGGGCCGAACTTCCGAGGGACGGCGCCCAGAAGTGGAGAAGGGTACCTGTCAAAAACAGGTACCCATTCCTCCCTCCCCCCTAAAAGGTGCCAAATGTGATACCGGAGTGGGGGAGAAAGCATATAAGTGGAAGTCCCACTTTTGGGTGGAACTCTGCTTTAAGGACAAATCACTAAGTACAATGATGAAATGCATGTATGAAAGCTGGTATAGGTGTATCACCCTCCTAGGTAGGTTCTAGGAAAAGCATATTTGTGGCCCTGTCTGCTTATCAGGAGGGCCTGATGTATTAGTGTAGCCTGTCACATGTTTCCAGGTGTGATTCAATGGGTCTGAGGGAGTGTCCCCACTGCAGCCAATGAGGGAGCTCATTGGACAGTGGAGGAAACCCAGCCAGTGGCACACTCTGTTTTATGTCAGTTCCAGTGGGAAGGCATTCCTGCAATGCATCCTGGGATTGCACATAAATAGGAAGGGAGCATGAGCCATTGTCTTTTGGCGGGAGCATCAGTCCCGGAAGGAGGTGATGGCTGTCCCTCTTCCTGTAAAAGTGAGAAGGTGGTCCAGGCAGTCGGCCTAGGGACCCATGGTTGAGCTGGGCTGCAAGAGATCCAGAGTTGCTGACCGAGTGGAGCTGCTGGGCAGAGATCTTAAGGAAAAACAGTGTCATGAGTACTCAACATCTGCCAGGGGGTCTGCCTAGGAGAGGGGATCACTCCAGAGAGGTCAAAAAGGGATCCAGGAGCCAGCTAACCAGGAGTTTACAGTAAAGGGGGTGCCAAGTAGTAAAGCCCTGAAGTTTAGGGAGTAAAGAGGGCACCAGGAAGGGCCCTGAAGTGTTCAGCAGTACAGTTTGCATTAAAGTCAGCTACCCCAGGGAGGAGTACTTTGGGGAGCTTAAAGGGACTTTTCCACAGTGGGAGGTGAAGTTCTAGTAACTGACCTAGCTGAGGCCAGCATCAGTCAGCGTTAACCAGCATCAGTCAGCATTAACCAGCATCAGTGAAGCGTTAACCAGCGTCAGTGAAGCATTAACCAGCATCAGTCAGCGTTAACCAGCATCAGTCAGCATTAACCAGCATCAGTGAAGTGTTAACCAGCGTCAGTGAAGCGTTAACCAGCGTCAGTGAAGCATTAATCAGTGTCAAGCAGCATTTCTCTGTCGCTCATTGACAGACGTAGTCCTCGTTGATTAATAACAACTCGGGTTATACTGCCCTCTACAGGAGTAGGATTAGACAGGAAAGAAAACATTCTGGCCACAACTTAGGGGCAGTCTCAGAGGGTATATCCTCTCTCTCTCTGCTACAGCAAATCAGTTTTTTTCTGTCTAGTTAGGAGTAAGGACCTAGATGACTTGCTAGGATCTTCGGTCCTGGCAGGAATTTTTCTTAGAAAGATTTTTTTTTAGACAGCTTTTTTCTCCAGTGTTCCTGTGAGATCTTCAAGCAAGCAAGCTGTAACTGGGCGACGGGCTGGATGTTGAGATCCAGTGGTCACCCCCAGTTCAGCCTACGAGCGCGTGCAGGCCATAGCTCCGCGCTGGGTCGGCCGCGACATAGTCCCACTGGACGGGGACTGACCCTGCGAGTTAAACGTCTCGCCTGAACGCCAATGACCAACAGAGTCACGGCGTCCGTATTGGTCGACAGCCCCCCCACCCTGGTGGAGAGGGGTTCTGTCAGGAGTGGGCGCCCGCCTGGTTCCGGTATGGTGAGTAGTGTGTTCCCCCTCCCCCCCTGTCGGGTTTGTGGTGGACGCGGGCCCCTCTCTGGAATGGTAGGATGGGTCTCCCCTCTATCCTATAACAGGTCACAGATCCCCCAATTTGAGTGTGATTTTTTTGTGAACAGAAACCAGGAGGCTTGGTTTGGGAGCTGACTATCTAAGGTCATTGCAAAACTGTAAGGGTGACTGAAGTAAGTGGCAGTACTATAAGAGGCATTACTATTGAAGTAAAAGGTATCCTACATGTCAGAGGTACACAGGCCGATGCCTATGCCTGAGTCACTGCAGTCCAGATCGCCATTCCTCCAGCAAACGGTCACTTCGGAAGGACAGAGGGCTGCCTCCCGACGGCCCACGGACCGCATGCGGCCCGCCAGGGTCCTGTACCGCCGGCCAGGCTTATCACCATTCAGGGTGAAGGTTGTGGGGCCGAGATACTCCCGCAGGCCGCCAGACCGAACATAGACATCCCGCAGGCCGCTACTAGCCGCCGATATCCTACACAGGCCGCCGCCATTGTCTTGCAGATCGCACGAGGCCGCCATATTGGCGTAGCCTCGTGTCTCCAGCATGGGGGTGGCCATGTTTGAGGTGACCAAACACCTCGAGGAGCTATGGGGAGGCGCCGGAAGGCGTGTAAAGGGACGGAGCCGCCTCCTTTTACCCGGCGTAGCCTCGTGTCTCCAGCATGGGGGTGGCCATGTTTGAGGTGACCAAACACCTCGAGGAGCTAGGGGGAGGCGCCGGAAGGCGTGCAAAGGGGCGGAGCTGCCTCCTTTTACCCGGGAAAGCCAGCCAAAGACTTCCTGTCTGTAATAGACAGTGCTGGAACTGGTTGAATTGAAACTTCTGAGCATCAAGTGGTGAGCCTTGGGGTCTCTCTCTCTCTCTCGCTCTGTAGGGGTCCCTAAGCAGGTAACACTGAGGGGCGCTGTGGCGCTGGGGGTCTAAAGAAAAAAAAAAAAAAAAGTTTTTTTTTTTTTTTTGGCAAATTAATTTTTTCCGGCAAGTGTCTGGAATAATCATGGACCCTGCCACACAGGTACCCCCACCTGTTCCCCTCGAGGTGGCCGCAGGACCCTCCAGTTCACAGAGTATGGATGCATTCACAGCAGTTTTGGAGTCTTTGGTGTCTCGGGTGGAGGTGGCCTGTCAGGGACGGGGGTCAAGAAAGCGACCCCCGCCTACCCCTATTTCATCTGATACTTCAGATTCAGATTCTGAGATGGTCATTGCAGCTGCAGGTCCCTCTGAAAAAGGTAAAGTTCCCTCAGACAGTGGGGAGGACGTTCCTGCCTCCGCCATAGCACAAGAAGAAGCATTGGTGGACGCACTAGTTGTGGCGGTCCGGGAAACCTTAAGACTTGAGGTTTTACCGGCAGAGGCAACTGAGATGGAAATTCCCTTTGGTCCTAGTAAACCTACCAAGACGGCGAAGGTTTTTCCCTTACCCAAATGTTTTGGTAATAAAATTAAAGAGGAATGGGATCATTCAAAACGTACCTTTACTGTTTCCAAGCGCATTGCTAGACGCTATCCGTTTGAGGAATCCCTCATTAAGAAATGGACGGTACCACCAGTGGTGGATCCACCTATTTCCAGACTGAATAAAGCCACTGTTATCCCGTTGGAGGACGCTCCGTCCTTTAAGGATCCGGTGGATCGGAAGATGGAAGCGGAGTCCCGCACTATTTTTTCCCTGATAGGGTCAGCCTTTAGACCAGTGATTGTCATTGGTTTAGTTTCACAGACATTAACGGAATGGGCAAGATTGGTACGCCATGACCTAAAGGGGAAAGGTATCCCCCAGGCAGCATCTGATTTGATGGAACAAATTATACAAGGACTGCAGTTCGTTTGTGACGCAGCCCTGGATGCCACCCCCTTGTTAGGGCATGCATCTATGTCAGCGGTAATCCTCAGACGTGTGCTGTGGTTAAAATGCTGGTCAGCGGATCTAGGTTCCAAAAAAGCCTTGGCGAATCTCCCCTTTCAGGGGAATCGCCTATTTGGGGCCACCCTAGATGAGATCATTAAGGATGTCACTGGGGGCAAGAGCACTTTTTTGCCGCAGGCTGCTAAAGCTAAAGGACCTCGTAACAAGCGTGGACCTTTCTTTGCCGCTCATAAAGGGTTCGTTCGCTCCGCTGGGGCGAGCGGGAAAAGCAAAGCCCCTCTAGGAGGGTTCAAGAGGCGCTCATACGATCAGGACACAAGATCGAGTATCGATCACTGCTACCGGTGCGATTCTTCCCTTCCAACATTTAGGTGCTACAGGGAGCGGTAGTTCCCGTTCCCTGAACAGATCATTTTCTTTACCTTTTCCAAAGATTAGTCTCAGTTCCCTACAGGAATCGGATCCGGTTGAGCAAACAGACCAAGGAGCCTCTAGTCTGGTGACTTCGGTCTCTAATGCTCAACCAGGAGAAATCATCACTCCTGATAAGAATCAAGTTTCTGATAAATGTGTGGGAACAGAGAGCGATCAGACTTTGTCGGATTGCCTGGACCAGGCAGCTCTAGGGCAGCCTGGTTCGGATCCAGTCAGACAATATCAGGGTGATGACTTAGGTCGATCACCAAGGATTTCACCATCTGTGTCTTCATCAGAGCATCCCGGAGGTGGATCTGTTGGCATATCGGCTCAACAGGAAGGCGCGGAGGTTGGTAACGCGCGCCCGCGATCCTCTAGCGGACGCAGCAGACGCGCTGAACGGCCTATTAAGGCAGTATCAGCTACTATACGTCTTCCCCCCTCTCAAGTTGCTGCTGAGATTTCTCCGCAGGATAGAGATGGAGGGAACTCCAGTTATCCTGGAAATTCTAGGCTAGCCTCGTCAGGCCGGTCAGGCCGACTTGGACATGCTAGTCGCGAACACTCCTTGGAGACCTCCTCTCAGGGAGGATCTGCGGTCTCAAGGACCGATCTTCCATTGTGCTTTACAGTCGCTGGTTTTAATGGCCTGGCCATTGAGACCCAGGTACTGAAGGGCAGAGGGTTGTCAGCTTCAGTTATTCCTACTCTAATTAAAGCAAGGAAAGCGACTTCCAGCAAAGTCTATTATCGCACATGGAAGACGTATATTGCGTGGTGTGAATCTTTGGGATTTCCCCCACGTACCTATTCGGTGACCCGAATCTTGGCTTTTCTGCAAAAGGGAGTTGAGCAGAAACTATCCTTGAGCACCATCAAAGGTCAGGTTTCAGCATTAGCAATCTTCTTTCAGAAGCCTTTGGCTACTCATTCCTTGGTGCGGAATTTCATCCAGGGGGTGCGGCACTTGGCTCCGCCAGTCCGCGCGCCCTTACCACCTTGGGATCTTAATTTGGTTTTGTCGGTTCTGCAGAATCCTCCCTTTGAAAATATCAGGGAGATTCCCTTGTTTACATTATCCCAGAAGGTGGCCTTCTTGGTGGCTATCACTTCTGCAAGCAGGGTGTCAGAACTGGCTGCATTATCATGCCATTTCCCATATCTAGTGGTTCATAGGGATAAGGTAGTTCTTCATTCGAAGCCATCCTTTCTTCCTAAGGTGGTTTCAGACTTTCATCTGAATGAAGATATTGTGCTACCTTCCTTGTGTCCTCAGCCCAATCATCCTCAGGAATATGCGTTGCATTCCTTGGATGTGGTTCGGGCAATCAGGGTATACCTGAAGGCTACGTTCCGTAAGACGGATTCACTTTTTGTGATCACGGATGGCCCCAGAAAGGGGTTGCCTGCATCTGCCGCGACTATCTCCAAATGGATTAGACAGACGGTGGTACAGGCTTATTCTATTAAGGGTCGGAATCCTCCGTTCCCTGTTAAGGCGCACTCCACTCGAGCGCTCGGTACTTCCTGGGCCTACCGCCATCAGGCGTCAGTGGTCCAGGTGTGCAAGGCGGCCACCTGGTCGTCGGTACATACCTTTACGAAATTTTATAAAGTTGATGTGATGGCATCGGCGGATGCCTCATTTGGCCGCAAGGTTTTGCAGGCCGCAATTTGAGGAGACCGGTGGTCTACCTCGAGGGTTTTTTTCCGTTGGAATTTCAGTTGAGTCTCATCGTGTGATTGATGAGCCTTTAAAACTTCTAGTTGGCACCGGTTGGGCCTTCTAGATTGGATTTTGATTTCCATTTTCCCACCCCTCATTTGTGGTACTGCTTTGGGACGTCCCGAGTTGTTATTAATCAACGAGGACTACGTCTGTCAATGAGCGACAGAGAAAAATGGATTTTTGTAAAATCTTACCGTAAAATCCTTTTCTCTTAAGCTCATTGACAGACGTAGTACCCGCCCCTCTGTTTTTGAGTTGGGTTGGGTTAAATTCTCTAAACACTGCTTTGTGACATAACTGATTTGCTGTAGCAGAGAGAGAGAGGATATACCCTCTGGGACTGCCCCTAAGGTGTGGCCAGAATGTTTTCTTTCCTGTCTAGTCCTACTCCTGTAGAGGGCAGTATAACCCGAGTTGTTATTAATCAACGAGGACTACGTCTGTCAATGAGCTTAAGAGAAAAGGATTTTATGGTAAGATTTTACAAAAATCCATTTTTTTTCAGTGTCCCTGCCTAATTGTACATAGTTCAGTTGTTGGAGTATCCCACTTCTCCCTTCTCCCATCCAAGTTCTCCAATAAACCCTAAAAACCAAAGAAACTGGACTGGTTCTTGTCTGAGGTGCTCACACTTGAAAAACATGCTTAAAGGTACTGTTGTTGCTAGCGGTAACCCAGGGGGACCCACACTCAGCAGCTCCCTTGGGAGTAGTGCTACATAGGGGAGGTTCACATCTGTGCAGTGCACTTTTGGTGAGTTGCATTTTAGGTGAATTTTACAAATGTTTTAAAAGCAGTACCATTGAATTGAAAGCATATCTAAGCTATGGTAACCCTGGCATTTTTTTATACTGTGGGGGATTCTGCATCTGATAAAATGGTCTTGGCAGTGGATTCACCACAGGATCACTTTTAGAGATGGCAGGAGAAGTGACCCCCCCCCACCCCCCTCCCGCCGCTTCTCGGTCATCTCCGGGCTTACCGAACCTGTTGGTTAGCCCAGGACCGATCCGATCTGTTAGGTGCCTAAGAAGGAAGCCGAGTGGGGGCAAGATAACCCCCCACTTGGCTCTATGCCCTTGGAGGCCTGGAGCGATGTCCAACACAGTTCCCAGGAATCAAATGTGCATCAAAGGGTTACAATGTTGCTCCTTCAGTGAGGAAATGCAGGGGCAGCATTGGCACCCTGTGACAGGATGGAACTTGCTGGCAGGAGATTACAAGGTAAAATTTAAGATAATCAAATAGATATCTAAAAAATGTCTGTTCTTGAATTTAATTGGAGGTATGCTAACCATATTACACTTTACAGTTGCCTATACACTTTAACTATCTCATACATAGCATGCTGTTGCACTCCCTTTGCCACTCTTACCAGCAATTCCTGGCTGGCTACAGGTGGCAGCAGTGATCATTGTTTTTTGAGGCTGCGGAATCCTCCAGCTGTCTGTATACAATAGCGTAGCAGGAGGGAATCACCTACCTCCCAACTTTTTGAGATGAGAACGAGGGACATCAATGGCTTTTTTCCAACGGGAACTCAGGGGAACGCAGTTCCAGCACCTCCAGCTCTGAATGTATGTAATGGCAGAAGGTGCTTGGGTTTGCTAGAAGGTCTATTGATTCCGGCCTGCTGGGGGATCTATTATTTCTGGAGGGTATATATTTTTGCAGGGTGGAGGTCTATTATTGTTGCTGGGAGGGGGGGTTATGTTGCTGGGGAATCAATTGTTGCTGGAAGGGATCTACTGTTGAGGGAGTGGTGTATTTCTGCTTTCTGCTGGAGAGTCTAATAATGCTGGGCTGATGCTGGGAAATCTGTTGTTGTTGCCGGGGTCTATTGTTGTTGGGGTCCATTGGCTGGGGGGATCTATTGTTGCTGGGAAGGGTCTATTGCTCTTGGCTGCGGGAGATCTATTTTACTGCTTTTCTTGTTATTATTTACAAATTCCATACAAATTATTTTATACCACAAAATGATACTTGGCTCTGTATTCTATAAAAGGGGCGGTATTGAAAGGTGTGTAGGGTGGAACCAAGGGATGTTGCTCAAAGGTGGATAGGAGCAGAGACAAGAGGTTACTCACAAGGGGAGAGTTCCTGCACCTATTTTCTGAGAGAAAAAAGCCCTGAGGACCAGTGGCGTAGCATGGGTTGTCAGCACCTGGGGCAGGGCAAGTAATTTGCGCCCCCTAAATCGCGGGATTTTAGCACTCGAGTCTCTTCCACTAGATTAGTTAAAGAAACCCTTACCCCCTAAGCACATGTATTGTTTGTTATGAAAATACTGATGTAATTAAAGTAAAATGCATCTAAATACAACTTTGAATGACCAGCGTGCCCCCTTTCAATGCAGAGAGACCAGCGTGCCCCCTTTCAATGCAGAATGACCAGCGTGCCCCCTTTCAATGCAGACAGACCAGCGTGCCCCCTTTCAATGCAGAATGACCAGCGTGCCCCCTTTCAATGCAGAGTGACCAGCTTGCCCCCTTTCAATGCAGAGAGACCAGCGTGCCCCCTTACAATGCAGAGTGGCCAGCGTGCCCCCTTTCAATGCAGAATGACCAGCGTGCCCCCTTTCAATGCAGAATGACCAGCGTGCCCCCTTTCAATGCAGAGTGACCAGCATGCCCCCCTTCAATGTAGAGAGATCATTGTGCCCCCTTTCAATGCAGACTGACCAGCGCCAGGCTGCTGACTCACTCGCTGCTAAACTGACTGAGCAGTGAGGAGAGGTGGCATAGGCGGGGCTTGGCTTGCAACGCCACCCCACCCTACACCAATGGACAGGTGAGGCACAGTCCAGCCCTGCCCTGACCCGCCATTTTCAACCATAGGGTGGCCGCGCTGGACATCTCCCAGCCTAAAGATGGAGGCAGCCGCAGACAGTGTGTGAACTGTGTATGTCAAAGTCAGACAGACAGAGTGACACTGCAGATGTGCCCCCCCAGATGTTGCACCCGGTGCGGCCGGCCCCCCCTGCACTCCCCACGCTACGCCACTGCTGGGGACATCTATTAGCAAAAGAATGTAGGAATAAGGCACACCCCCTGCCACGCCCCCTTAAAGGAGAATTTGAAAAAAAAAAAAAAGTTTAGTTAAACCCACAAATGCTTTTTTTCCACTACTATTCCTTTTTACTGCCTTTTAAAATTTACAATTTAGAAATTGGATGAACGGTTAAGCACTGGGAAACACTTTTTGAAAAGATAAATAGTGCATTTTACTGTATATAAAACTATATAGATCATATCAAAATGAGGGACAATGAGGAGGAAAGAGGGACAGAGGGACTTTGTTCCAAATCAGGGACATTCTCTCGAAGTCAGGGACAATTGGGAGCTATGGAATCGAGCAAAAGAAAATTGCATAATTTATGGTCTGCCTTAATAAAAAGCCCTGCTACTGTCCATGTGAGGGGTTATCAAAATAAAGAATCTTACCATTTCCTTATACAAAAGCATTATATTTAAAAATGCACGCTGCGTTTATCAATGTAAAGTACAGAAAAAGTTCTGAGGAAGTTGTCAGCGTTCTATCTGAAAAAAAAGTCACTCCCCTAGCTTGGTGTTTTGTGTACTCTGTGTTCTATTAATAGCTCGCAGATACTCACAAGAGAATGTGCACTGTGTTTGAGGTTATTTCAGGATCAAGGCTTGTTGTTTTCCTTTGATCATTTACAGGCTGCAGAGTTTGGATAAAACAATGTAGTATATAATGAATCTAATGGTCATTGTAATGGCCACTAAAGTCAGAGTCACTTTCCTATCACTGTAATGGAACCCTTTTAATCATTACATTTAAAGTAGAATTGCGGACGAATCCTAACTACGCTCCCTCCTCCCTCCTAGGACCTGTACTAACTAACCTGCGGAGGAAAGATGCATATTTTTAGGCCGTTCTGGTTCAGTCATGTGATCTCCCCTCAGCGGCTGCAGGGGAATAGAAGGAGCGCTCAACAATGGCTAGTAATGCTTGAGCGGTGACATCACTCATAGGCTTACTGGGGCCCATCTATTGTCAGCATTCCCTCTTCTCCCCTGCAGCCTGTGCTGGTTGACACAGGGTAGCCGACCACGTGATTGACAGGAGAGGCCTGCAAATAAGTACAGTAAAACCTTTGATTGAGAGCAACTTGGTTTGAGAGCGTTTTTGCAAGACAAGCAAAATTTTTTTATACATTTTGACTTGATAAACAAGTGATGTCTTGATATAAAAGTAGCGTAATGTCACAAGTGAGTATAAAAGAGAAGAGAGGTGCCTCTAAGTGTAGCAATATGGTTACATTTAATGAAGGTACATCATTTAGCAACTCACATGGTTGATGAATTAAACAGGCACATCTAAGAATGCAGGCATCCGGGGTAAAGCTGTCCACATAGACCATCCTCCTCACCGCTGTCAATGTCATTCCTTCCACACTGTATTCCATGAGCGCTTCAAGCCTCACTTTCAGATCGCTCTACTGCAGGGTAGTCTTTCTGATCATGATTGCAGACTGACAGCGGTGAGAGCCGGCGGTGCGGAGGATGGTCTATGTGGACAGCTTTAACCCGGATGCCTGCATACTTAGATGTGCCTCTTTAATCATCAACCATGTGAGTTGCTAAATGTTGAACCTTCATTAAATGTAACCAAATTGCTACACTTAGAGGAGCCTCTCTACTCTTTTATACTCTGTAGCTCCTGCTGGATTTTGCTTCTAATCCCCTTGTGGAGGCTGCCGTTTGAAGATGAATATTTTATGGTTAAACAACATCACATTGCTATAAGCTTTTTATATGGACTATAAACTGAAGCACTTATGAATAAATGATTGTGGAACGAATCATCTGAGTTTCCATTATTTCTTATGGGGAAATTTGCTTTGCTATCAGAGTGCCTTGGATTGCAAGCATGTTTCCGGAACGAATTATGCTCACAATCCAAGGTTTTACTGTAAATATAGACATCTTTTTTAAATAGGTTAGTTAGTATACGTGTTTAAGAGGGGGAGGGAGCATTTCTAGGACTAGTTAAAATTAGCCTAGAATTCTACTTTTTATTGAGTTTTAGGTATATAAAATTTTTGATGTGAAAAATAAGTATCTTACTTAGTAGCCAGCCTCTGACATCAGCCATGCATGGGCTCATACGGTGCCGGATCTTCAGAGCTTCTTGCCAGAACCAAGGGCTCCAGCATGCATGCGCAGTAGTGAATTCATCACAGCTCAAGCCACTCACAGCTCCAGAGCTCAGGAACCCGGAAGAAAGGCCTGGGGGAACATGTCAGCTCTCTCAGCGGTGACCAGGTGCCACTGGGAGGGCTTCGTTCTAAAGTATTTCGTATGGCCCTTTGGGATAAATTAAAGCGGAGACTGGGAGCCAGGCCTTCTCGTCCAACATCAGTGCCTAACCTCACAAATGCGCTTCTGGAAGAATGGTCAAACATTCCTATAGACACACCTAAACCTTGTGGACAGCCTTCCCAGAAGAGTTGAAGCTATTATAGCTGCAAAGGGTGGGCAATATTGAACCCAACAGACTAAGACTGGAATGCCATTAAAGTTCATGTGTGTGTAAAGGCAGGCGTCCCTATACTTTTTACATCATAGTGTATAAATATATGTATGTACAGTGCATCCAGAAAGTATTCACAGCGCTTCACTTTTTACACATTTTGTTATTTTACAGCCTTATTCCAGAATTGATTAAATTCATTATTTTCTCAAAATTCTACAAACAACACTCCATAATGACAATGTGAAAGAAGTTTGTTTGAAATCTTCTTATTATTTATTATAAATAAAAAACAAACAAATCCCATGTATATAAATATTCACAGCCTTTGCTCAATACTTTAATGAAGCACCTTTGGCACCAATTACAGCCTCAAGTCTTTCTGAGTATGATGCCACAAACTTGGCACACCTATTTTTGGGCAGTTTCTCCCATTCTTCTTTGCAGGATCTCTCAAGCTCCATCAGGTTGAATGGAGAGTGTCGGCGCACAGCCATTTTCAGATCTCTTCAGAGATGTTCAATCGAGTTCTAGCCTGGGCTCTGGCAGGGCCACTTAAAGACATTCACAGAGTTGTCCCATAGCCACTCCTTTGTTATCTTGGCTGTGTGCTTAGGGTCGTCGTCCTGCTGGAAGATGAACCTTCGCCCTAGTCTAAGGTCCAGAGCGCTCTGGAGCAGGTTTTCATCAAGTATATCTCTGTACATTGCTGCATTCATCTTTCCCTTGATCTTGAATAGTCTCCCAGTTCCTGCCGCTAAAAAAAAAATAAGGCTGCCACCACCATGCTTCACTGTATGTTGAGTGTTCGGATCTAGGAGTCTAGATGGGTATTGCCGACATCCTTAAAGACATGTCAATAAAAGATAGGATTCCCCTTTGGAGCGGGACTTTAAAGGCAATCACCCATCAAAGAGATTTACTCAGATTATCATCAAATGTAAATTTATTAAACATGATAACAATTGCATAGTAGAAAAAGATAAAAATAAAAACAATGACGGATTAAATACATGTGGCTATAAGGTTACATCACTGATGAGAGAAGATGGGAGGCGTGGGAGTTCCATACAATGATCTGACGCGTTTCGGGCATGTTGCTCATAAGGATGTATGTAGCCACATATAAAAAGTTGTCGCACATCAAAACAAGGGAGTGCTGCAACTGACGTAAAAGGTAATTGCCAAAGCCGGGGGGGGGAAGGAGAGGAGGAATCCACAGATTGATAGTGAACTGGTTATACTACACAAGGTAAGTTTATGTGATGTCAAACTGTCAAAGACTTGGGTATTCCCCACTGATTCCCAGGAAGATCCAGAGTGGTCCCTGGAGGGCGTCTGGGAAAAGGAAGGTAAGAATAAAAAAATATAATGAATAGGGCGTAGAAAAAGTCAGGATGGTATATAAATTCTTATATTGAGAGAGTTGATTCACCCCTCTCTTTGGTTATACGTACAGTATAAGAATGAAGGTGATCAATATCCCTGTAGTAGTCTTGATAAAAGGAAAGTATCTTGAGTTAATGAGAGGGATAATGTCTCTCAAAGATTCCTTAGAATATAAATAATAATAAAGAGAATAAAACATAATGAATGATGGTGACTGATGTGAAAGGAGAAAGAAAAAAGAAGGGGGGGAGAGAAGGGGGGGGGGGTTGGGGAACGTGAGGAGGAGGGAAAAAGAGGAAAGGTGGGGATAAAACAGGGGAGGATAATGTAAAACCAAAGTCAGAGGGTGAGGGCCACCAGAAACGAACAAGGCTCTGAAGGACTAAAACACGGGGGGTGAATGACGAGATGGTGTTGTAAACATGGGGGTGAGAACGTGGAGGAAAGGGGTGCTTTGTTACATGTCCTAAGTTACACCTTTTTCGTGAGATTCATTCTCCTATTTTCTTTTTTCCCCCCCGGCACACAAAGGAGCCAGCTTCTCCCGTCCCCTTTCGGCTGGTTGATGTGTCTTTGGTTTCCTTGGGTGCGCCTCCCTCGCCGATGACACTGTGCGTTGGCGAGCCCGGAGCGCACAACGTGGCTCGTCAACGTTGATGGGCGGGGCCGTGCGCTCGGGGCACGGGGGACCCCATTGGCCCATTATACACGCATGCGCGAGGCTTTTGTACTCACTGCGCATGCGTGGGCATCTTTTTAAACGGCAGATGCGACTGGTTCAGTCGCTTGCCGCCTTGGAAGGATTCACACCATATGGACTGTACAGGTATACCTCTTATCCTTACACCTTGCCAATATCTCTCTTGTTATACATTACTTCGAACTCACCTATAGCGGTGTATCTTTCACCTTTCTCTCTTTTTCAGGGACACTAGCATCAGGGCACTCTATCCTCTCTGCACTTCCCATCCTTTTTCACTTGGCTATGGGGACTCACTTGAGAACGGTATCATTTCACTTTTGGCAGATTTGTTTACTACTTTCACTGCCCTTGTGTTTATGACGTTCGTCGCAAAGCACCCCTTTCCTCCACGTTCTCAGTCCCATGTTTACAACACCATCTCGTCATTCACCCCCGGTGTTTTAGTCCTTCAGAGCCTTGTTAGGTTCTGGTGGCCCTCACCCTCTGACTTCGGATTTCCATTATCCTCCCCTGTTTTATCCCCACCTTTCCTCTTTTTCCCTCCTCCGAGTCCTCACGTTCCCCTCCCCCCCTTTCTCTCCCACCCCCCTTCTTTTTTCTTTCTCCTTTCACATCAGTCACCAACATTCATTATGTTTTATTCTCTTTATTATTATTTATATTCTAAGGAATCTTTGAGAGACATTATCCCTCTCATTAACTCAATATACTTTCCTTTTATCGAGACTACTACAGGGATATTGATCACCTTCATTCTTATACTGTACGTATAACCAAAGAGAGGGGTGAATCAACTCTCTCGATATGAGAATTTATATACCCTCCTGACTTTTTCTACACCCTATTCATTATATTTTTTTATTCTTACCTTCCTTTTCCCAGACGCGCTCCAGGGACCACTCGGGATCCTCGTGGGAATCAGTGGGGAATACCCAAGTCTTTGACAGTGTGACATCACATAAACTTACCAATTACCTTTTACGTCAGTAGCAGCACTCCCTTGTTTTGATGTGCGACAACTTTTTAGATGTGGCTACATACATCCTTATGAGCAACATGAGTGGTGCGTATTTTTTTCATACACACATTATTTAAGGCTTCCTACTTTGGTCTAACTTGCATTTAGCAGATGCCATGTACATTCAATTACTTTGATGACTTATATATGTATGTATCTATGTTTTACTGATACTTTTCTCATACTCACAGTTTGAGATGAATCCCTACTGACCTTTGAGAAAGGCCATGCCTGAAACGCTTCAGTTCATTGTATGGAACTCCCACGCCTCCCATCTTCTCTCATCAGTAATGTAACCTTATAGCCACATGTATTTAATCCGTCATTGTTTTTGTTTTTATCTTTTTCTACTATGCAATTGTTATCATGTTTAATAAATTTACATTTGATGATAATCTGAGTAAATCTCTTTGCCTTTAAAGTCCTGCTCCAAAGGGGAATCCTATCTTTTATTGACATGCTTCACTGTAGGGATAGTATTGGCAAGGTGATGAGCTTGCCATTCAGGCAAAAGAGTTCAATCTTTGTTTTATTAGACCAGAGAATTTTGTTTCTCATGGTCTGAGAGTCCTTCAGGTGCCTTTTGGCAAACTCCAGGCGGGCTGTCATGGGCCTTTTACTGAGGATTGGTTTCCGTCTGGCCACTCTTCCATAAAGGCCTGATTGGTGGAGTGCTGCAAAGATGGTTGTTCTTCTGGAAGGTTTCTTCTCTCTTCATAGAGAAACGCCAGAGCTCTGTCAGAGTGACTATCGGGTCCTTGGTCACCTCCCTGACTAATGCCCCGTACACACGCGTCGATAATTGGCCATGAATTTTCGGCCAACGTCGGATCGGCTGATTTTCGGCTTGTTAGTATGATGCTTCCGACAACCAACTCCGACTTTTCGGCCGAAAAAAATCTGGTGTGCAGGCTATAAAATTTTTGTTGGCCGTCAACACAACGGCCGATTTTCTGTCAGTCAGTACAGATTTCGGCAGACAAAAATCTGATGAGCAAGACTGGGCATGCTCAGAGAAGAAAAAACACACGGAAAGTAAACCAGCACATGACATCACTTCTGAAGTAGATTTTTTTTGGCCGAGAAAATTCGTGTGCAGTCTAGGCACATTCCAACCAACAAAACACCACTCTGGACAAAAGTCGGACGATCGGTCGGCCGATAATCGTTGCGTGTGTACGAGGCATAAGACCCCTGATTGCTCAGTTTGGTTGGGCAGACCGCTCTAGGAAGAGAACCTGGTGGTTCCAAACATCTTCCATTTACGGATGATGGAGGCCACTGTGCTCATTGGGACCTTTGATGCTGCATACATTTTTCTGTACCTTTCCCCAGATCTGTGCCTCAATACAATCCTGTCTCAGAAGTCTCCAGACAATTCCTTGAACTTCATGTTTATGCTATGCCATGCACTGTTAACTATGGGACCTTATATAGACAGGTGTGTGCCTTTCCAAATCATGTGCAATCAACTAAATTTACCACAGGTGGACTCAAATGAATTTGTAGAAACATCTCAAGGATGATCAGTGGAAACAGGATGCACCTGAGCTCAATTTTGAGTGTCATGGCAAAGGCTGTAAATACTGTACTTATGCACGAGATTTTTTGTTTTTTTATTTTTAATAAATACCAAAAAGATCTCAAACAAACTACTTTTACATTGTCATTATGGGGTATTGTTTGTGGAATTTTGGAATAAGGCTATAACATAACAAAATGTGGAAAAAGTGAAGGGCTGTGAATACTTTCCAGATGCACTGGATGTATCAATATTAACATTATCGAGTCTGTCTGGGATTACATGAAGAGACAGAAGGATTTGAGGCATCCAGAAAAGATCTGTGGTTAGTTTTCCAAGATGTTTGGAACAACCTACCTGATTAACCTGCCTATCTAAAAGAATAAATGCTGTTTTGAAGGCAAAGGGTGGTCACACCAAATATTGATTTGATTTGGATCTCTCTTTTGTTCATTTACTTTCCATTTTGTAATTGATAAAAATAAAATATTAACACTTCGATTTCTGAAAAAAATCTAAATTTACAGCATTTTTCACACCTGCCTAAAACTTTTGCATATTACTGTGTATATACTGTAAATACACACACAGACATACACAAAAGTTAAAAACTGTCTTAAAGTGGACATTTCTTTTTAAATGTATAAGTCTGAATGAATACATTCCTAAAGCTTTACCTTTTATTTTTATGGAAGCAGTGTTGGAGCTTCAGATGTAATGATTAGGAAGGAGCAAGTGTATCTTAAATTAAACCTTCTGGATAGCGTTTGGAAGGGTTAGAAACCCTAGCAAATCTCTACCCCAATCAAGCAGTGCATCATTCAATGAATGAATGGAAAAAATGCCTCATAGAGGGTAACTGTGGTAAATGGCATGCAAATAATTAACTGCAGCAAGGATTACAGTGATGTTTTGTCATGAATGTTGGGGAAGAGAGTCATCACCATTGTCACTGCTGATCACCGAGAATGATCTGTATACATGTATACATTGGGCCTGATGTGGGTCTGCCATTGTTACCGGTGACACCTTTAGCCCATTTAAGCTGAATACCCAAGTGTGAGATTGGAGGCAATGACCATTCCGGCATCTTTGGCTTGTTTTGTTTATTTTTTATAATGGGGATGGGAGAAGGGAATGAGTGGGATACTTCTCTGGCTCAACTAGGTACAACTGGGAAACTTTGCAGAAAAATGCCTGTTAGCGCTGTCTTGACGCCAGCTGGATGCCGACCAACACTTGCTGGTGCTTGAAAAATACTGACTTGCTGAACTGTGCTTGAACTTGACTTTTAAAACTCTGGTTAGCTCAAAAAGTCCTGGACTATACTGAGACTTGACTCTTGACACTCTGGTTAGCTCAAAAGTCCTGCAAACAGCTCCCTCCAGCCCTTCACTGACTGAGGTAGCTCTTTGTAACTACTTGTGCTGCTGCAACTCTCAACACTGTACACTGCACACTGCACGCTGTACACTTTAACTCTTCAGGGCCCAACCGCTGGGCCTTTTACACTTCGGGGGCCTCTCACTAGGCACCCCCTCTACACTTCAGGGTCAACACTGGCACCCCCTTTACCGCTAGCTGGCTCCTGGATCCCTTGGACCTTCACCGGAGTGGTCCCCTCTGCTGGCAGACCCCCAGGGGCAGTTTACAGTACTCACGAACTGGGAATGCTTTCCTGAAACTGGACCGCCTCTGCTCCGCTGGTCCTCGGCACACCAGATCCTCTCTGCAGCTCAGCTCAGCTCACTCTGCCCCCTCAGGCAAGCCGCTCGGGACACCCGATCCTGCTGACAGGAGGAGAGACAGCCTGTACTCTCCCTCCTGGGACTCTGCTTCCCGCCAAAGATGCTGCGTCATGCACTCCCCTCAAACTTATATCCACTCCCAGAATCCTGTGCGGCAGAATCTGCCTTTCTGGGGTAGATACAAGCCTAAGTGTGCCATTGGCTGGGTTTCCTCCACTGCCCAATGTGAACCCTCTCATGGAGCACAGTGGGGAGACTCCCCAGTCTCAACAGCTACACCTGGGAGACATGACAGCCCAGCTGAAAATCATGGCCCTGCTGTGTCACCAGTATGGTATTTATACATTGCTATCATATCCCCTCTCAAGCATCTCTTCTCCAGAGAGAAGTTTAATGCTTGTAGTCTTTCCCCATAGCTGAGATCCTCTAGTGCCTTTATTAGCTTTGTTGCCCTTCTCTGGACTCTCTCCAGTTCCAGAACCTCCTTCCTGAGAACTGGTGCCCAGAACTGGACGGTGCACTAAAGATGCAGCCGGACCAGAGTCTTGTGGAGTGGGAGAATTCTCATTTTATTTTATCTCTGGAGTAAATCCCCTTTTTAATACATGCCAATATTCTGTTGGCTTTGCTTGCAGCTGCTTGGCATTGCATGCCATTGCTAAGCCTGTCATCTACTAGGACCCCCAGGTCCTTATCCATCCTAGATTTACCAGAGGTTCTCCCCCCTAGCGAGTAACTTGCGCTCATATCTTTAGCATCCAAATGCATTACTTTACATTTTTCAACATTAAACTTCATTTGCCATGTAGTTTCCCACCCTATTATTTTAATTAGATCTTCTCGTAAGGTGTCCACATCCTGTTTAGAATCTATTTCCCTGCTTAACTTTGTATCATCCGCAAACACTGAGATTGAGCTGGTTATCCCATTCTCTATATTGTTTATAAATAAGTTAAACAAAATTGGTCCCAGGACAGATCCTTGGGGGACCCCACTTACCACACCGGACCATTCCGAGTACTTATTATTTATTACCACCCTTTGGACCCTCCCCTGTAACCAGTTTTCACTGCAGGTACTCACCTTATGGTCCATGCCGACCTTAGTTTATAAAGTAAATGTTCGTGGGGAACTGTATTAAATGCCTTTGCAAAATCCAGATACACAACTTCCTCAGGCCTTCCTTTATCTAGATGGCAGCTCACTTCTTCATAGAAGGTTAATAGATTGGTCTGGCAAGAATGATTCTTCATGAATCCATGCTGATTATCACTAATGATACTGTTTTCATGATTATAATCTTGTATATAGTCCCTTATCATCCCCTCCAATACCTTGCAGACTATTGATGTTCGACTAATTGGCCTGTAGTTCCCAGGGATATATCTTGGCCCTTTTTTATCATTGGTACCACGTTGGCTTTTCTCCAATCAGCTGTTACCATCTCAGTCAGTTAACTGTCCATAAAAATTAGGAACAATGGTCTAGCTATCACCTGACTGAGTTGCTTAAGTATCCTTGGGTGTAAGCCATCTGGACTTGGTGATTTCTTTATGTTAAATTTTACAAGTCCATTTCTGACACTGTCTTCTGTTAGCCATTATGTAATGTGTTTATTAACAGTACAGTCTTGGTTACTATATCCCCCCCCCCCCCCGTTTCCTTTGTGAAAACTGTGGAGAAGAATGCATTTAAAACTTTTGCCTTCTCTTTGTCTTTTGTAACCAAATTCCCTTCATCATCCTTATTGGGGCCAATATGTTCTGGCCTCACTTTCTTACTGTTTATATATTAAAAGACTTTCTTGGGTTTTTTCTTTTTTTACTATCCGCCGCTATGTGCATTTCCTGGTCAGTTTTAGCTACGCTGATTGCGCTCTTAAATTTCTTATTGCATTCTTTGTATTGTTTAAATGCTGACAATGACCGCTCAGTCTTGTATTTTTTAAAGGCCCTTTCTTTTGCTTTTATATGCATATTTACGTTACAGTTTAGCCACCCAGGATTTATTTTAGCTCTTTTAAACTTTTTTCCTGTTGGAATGAACTGGCCAATACCTTTATTTAGTATGCTCTTAAAGCACTCCCATTTTTGCTCTGTGTTTTTTGTTCCTAGTATTTTATCCCATTTAATATCATCTAGCAAGAAGCACAGTTTAGGGAAGCTGGCTCTTTTGAAATTCAATGTCCTTGTATTACCCTTGTGCTTCTTACTTCTATGATTACTTCTATAATTTATACTTGTAGCAGTATTTCCAGGTCTTATGCCTGATGTGGGTCTGCCAATTTTACCGGTGACACCTCCAACACATTTGAGTTGTGACCCCAGGTGTGAGAACTGAGACAATGACCAGTCCGGCATCTTTGGTTTGTTTGGTTTTATTGTATTTGGGGATGGGAGTAGGGAATAAGTGGGATACTCCTCTGGCTCCACTAGCTACACTTTGGGACACTTGAAGAAAAATGCCTGTTGGCGCTGTCTTGACGCCAGCTGAATGCCGACCAGCGCTTCCTGACACCTAAAGATACTGTAGTACTGAAACTGTGCTGGAACCTCGACTTTAACTCAGAAGATCCAGGACTGTAGAACACTTGACTCCTGACACTCTGTTTTAACTCAAAAGTCACTGAACAGCTCCCTCCAGCCCTGCACTGGCTGAGGTAGCTCTGTGTAGATACTTGTGCTGCTGTAACTCTTAACCTTTCACAATTCCCACTGTACACTGACTCTTCAGGACCCAAACTACAGGTGCCCCCTTTCACAATTCAGGGTCCTCTACCTAGGTACCCCCTCTAATACTTCAGGGTCCTCTGACTAGGTACCCCCTCTGACACTTCAGGGTCCTCTGACCAGGCACCCCCTTTCACAATTAGCTGACTGCTGGATCCCTAGAACCTTCTCCGGAGTGGTCCCCTCTGACACTAAGCAGACCCCCAGGGGCAGTCCAGAGTACTCACGACCTTCGTATGCTTTCCTGGAACTTGACCCCTCTCTCTCTTTGCTGGTTCTCACCGGATACCCTCTGTAGCTCAGCTTCACACTCTCTGGATTCCCAGGCCGACACCCGGGACACCTGCTTCCTCTGACAGGAGGCGAGACGGCCGTACTCTCCCTCCTGGGTCTCTGTTTCCCGCCAAAGATGCTGTGTCATGCGTTCCCTTCAAACTTTTACCCACTCCCAGAATCCTCTGCGGCAGAATCTGCCTTCTGGGGTAGATTTAAGCCTGACTGAGCCACTGATTGGGTTTCCTCCACTGCCCTATGAGAATCCTCTCACAGAGCCAGTGGGGAGACTCCCCTCCCAGTAATCTCACCTGGGAGAAATGACAGTCTAGCTGAAATCATGGTCCTGCTGTTAAGCAGCCAAGGCCCACTATACATTACCTAGCACCTACCTGTAGGGTGCTACATACTGAAACAAATTAACCTGTGGTTATTGCTTCCTAAGATGCCCCTTATTTCTATATCCGCGATCAGGTCTGTATTGTTAGAAATCGTGAGGACTAGTAATGTCTTTTTGGTGCATTCAATTGACCCGTGAAAATATCCTACAAGACATTTAGTAAATTATGAGCCTTAGATGAATGTGCAGTTCCTTCTGCCCAGTCTATAACTGGATAATTAAAATCCTTCATTATAATAACAATTACCAGCTTTTCCGCGATTCCAAGCTGTGATACCAACAGAATCTTTACCCTTACTCCTGCCCTCACTGGAGGAGTTATTCCCCTGGCAGTTGGGGCATTGCTCTGCTCCAGCAATGCTGGTCCTTGACTGGTTTACCCAACAGGGCGTACTTATTGGGATGTTCAAGCTCCGGACCGGCCTCTCTGACACTTTCCCCTCTACCCTTCCTAACTAGCACCCAACTACTCTACTCTGGTGCCTGTACCCCTGTATCTCCACCTGCCTCTGTGCTGCCCCCTTCCATCAGCTGCCGGGTACGTTCCCAACTCTCTTTTAGTATAGAGAGTGTTCTCAGTGTTGCCAGCTGCTTCCCTAGATTTAGGATCTGAGCTTTCAAGGAAGCAACATGTTCATATTTTGTGCATCGGATGCTCGAGGAACGCATACATGTCACAAGATGTGTACTGAGTCACATTTCCATACTCATTGGACATTCAACCCACCAGTTTAGTGGGGATACTCCTAGAGGATTAGGAATTGTACTCTGTCCAGTTAACTGTTAACCCACTTCTTAACTCTAATTTATTCTATTCCTAATTTACACGGCTTCAGTGCACAGTTACTCACAGTACACACCAGTTACTTACAGTACACACCAGTTACTCACAGTACTCACCAATTTCTTCCAATTCCCCAGTTACTCACTCCCCAGATATTCAACAGATACTCCCCAGTTAGTCGCAGTACTCACCAGTCACTCGCAGCACTCACCAGTCACTTTCAGCACTCACCAGTCACTTCCAGCACTCACCAGTCACTCCCAGCACTCACAGAACTAACCAGTTACTCACAGGACTCACCAGTTACTCACAGAACTTACCAATAACTCCCAGCACTCAAATGTCACTCGCGGCACTCGCCAATTACTCACGATACTCCCCAGTTACTCCCCAGTCACTCGCAGCACTCACCAGTCACTCGCAGCACTCACAGTATTCACCAGTTACTCACATTACTCACCAGTTACTCACTGCACCCACAATGCTCACGTTGCTCTCCAGTTACTCACAATACTCACCAGTTACTCACAATACTCACTACCACTCATCAGTTACAATATTCACCAGTTACTCACAGTATTCACTAGTTACTCACAATACACAGTACTCCCAACACTCACCAGTTATTCACAATACTCACAGTACTCACCAGTTACTCACCATGCTCACAGTACTCACAATACTCAGTACTCCCAATATTCGCCAGTTACTCACAATACTCCCTGTATTCACCATACTCTCCCAACACTCCCTCTCCCGGTCTGGGACACACTTACCTGCCGCCTCCTCCGGTCCAACTGTCACCCTCCCAGCTCCGCCGGTTTTGCGCTTGCCCCCTTTCTTGGTCCCTGTGGGGCATGCCTGTCCCAGTCACTCTAGCCCCACACCCATGACTGCTGCCTCTCCCGCCACTTCTCTCGGTCACCCGCCACCTCTCTCAGTTTTGGGGGGGGGGGGTTGGGGTTCACAGTCCCAGGCACACAGCACAGCAGCCTACTCCCACACCACGCTCTCCTCTTGGCCTCGCAGGGTCTCTCTGCATGCTCTCCTCTCTGAATTTCTGGTCAGAAAATAATTTGATAATGATATCACAGGGGCAAAGAAGAGGACTTTGATTCTACCAGGGGAGAGGGAGTAAACAAGATGCAAATTATTTTTGAAGAAAGACTTTTAAAATACTTCTTTCTTATAGTTTCTAATAAGTCTAAAAGCAGCTATTATTATGCTTCAACAACCTATCTTTGAGATATTATCTTAAACAGGATCTTACCCTGTCACTACTGTGATGAAATGCAGGGCCATTAACCAGATCAGTCTTTTAGTGGTTATTTTGCAACAGGATTCCTCCTTTGCTAAGTGTGCCGCAGGACACCGCTGGTTCAATGTCTCGCAAGCTCCCACCAAACTGGTAATACTTGCTCTTGTCTTTGGAAAGATAACTGCCACTTACTTGCAACTGCAGACAATTTTTGGTGTGAAATGTGAAGCTATGGATACAAATGGAAGCTGTGCTGGCAGTTTCCTGGTTTTTCACCTGTTCCTACAAATGTTCATAAGCAGCTTAAAATAATTTAGCATTTAGCCATCTAGATGTTTACAATATATGTGTATGAACAGTTTGACACCATACCACAGCCAATGCATACAAATGATGGCTCTTCCCTGGCTTTGCTTTCTTAGATGTAAGCCAACATTCAAGGATCTTGAGTAATGAGCATTATGGAGTGAGTGCAGTTTTGGCCCACATTACTCCTGTAAGAAGGGATTCAATCATGTAGTAAAGGAACTGGGAGTGTCTGCTTTGGTAATGTTGACATGATTACAAGATCTGTTTTCTGATTTGCAGGAATGGTCAATGTATACACAGCAATGGCTCATAATGACTTATCGTAAAGGCAACTGAAATTTGCTATGTCACATAAAGGTGAAAATATTGAATTTCCTGTGCTATGTTGATTGCAAAACAAAGAAGTGGCAGAGTCTGACCTGGTACTAAACTTTATTATTCAGCAACTAGCCTAATGGCCAATTACTGGCACTACTTGTGTTACAGTTTGCTCAGTAACAATGGCTCATAATTTCACTCTTAAAGCAAAGAATAGTCAAACATTATTTAGCACATACCATACTCATTAACCTCAGTTTTTAGAGGATAACTTTTCATTTTTTTAGAATGAATCCCAGCAATAAGTCAACGTGATTAGAAAATCTAAACAAAACCTACAGATTTTCATTAAATAAACCTGTAGTAGGCTTTGCATTTGACATTCTTCTGTTTTGTGTACTAAAGAGGGGGTATGCGCATGAAAAGGTTTGATGTAAAAGCCAAGTGAAAGATTGAGAATGTTGTAGGAGTGCATGATACAGTGATTATCAAAGGTGTTAGGTAAAATTGTGTATTAAAATGCTATATACAGTATATATAGCCACACACATGCATTGTGCTACCAGTATACAAGCAGCCAGCTTCAATACTTAAGTATGTTATGTTCTTTTTTTTCTTGTCAAATAGACTGGTTCAAGCTAACTTATCCAAGCCTCACCATGTGGCTAGTTGAAGAGTAAGGAAGCATACATAAAATGGTCTTTTTACCACACAAGAAAGCAAGAAAAACATCCTGTAGCTTCTAAAACTGGATTTAACAACATTGAATGCTACTTTTGTGTCTGCCTGTGGATCTTGTCAAGTCAGCAAACTATCATATTCTCCGTACAGATTGGATCTCAGGAAGTACGTTTTTTGCAGAGTGATTTTAAAACAGAAAGTCATTGTATATAGGTAAGTAGTATGAACACTTAACCATAACCTCAAACATTTCTCAAACAGAAAAAAATACTTCATATCATGGGTCCCACTTCCCATACATTGAGGCATCAAGAAGGCTTGACTAGCCCACTAAGGTCCATGTGACTCTAATGATCCTGTCAGCAACAACTCACCATTAATAGGATAACTTTACAGGACAGAGAAATACTCACCTACTTCAACTGTGTATCTTCCTTGCTGTACAGATGAGTGAGGCATCACTCTGTTGCTCAAGATTCTGCAGTGATTACTTCAGAGGGAGTGACACCGTAAAAGCAGGAAAGTATTTTCTTTGCAGGTCTTTACAATCCTGTCACTGCAGAATGGTCAAAAATGACAAGTTTTATTTAGGCCTGAATCTTACATGGGCATAATTACATGTGGGCATGGCTAAAGGGGGTTCTACGTATACACAGATGTATATGTCATATCAGCTATATGCAATAAGTAAAGCATAGACCTCGATAACTATCTAACTATTAAAGCTGAGATATTGTTCTCTCGGGCTAGATGGGTGGAGGAGGTACCGGACTTGGATGGTGATGATTGGGATGATATGTGGTGTGCTCCCTTCGCTTACCTGGTCTCTGCTAGGGACCGCCTGATACATTTTAAGTTCCTACATAGGATATATTATACATCGGCAAGACTGGCCCGTATCTATCCCAAGTCCTATGCTGAGTGCTGGCGCTGTTCTCACTCCCCAGTGGATTTTGGCCATATTTTCTGGCGATGCCCGGTGGTTCAGGATTACTGGACTGCTGTGCTGGCCTGCATTACAGAGGTGGTTACAATCCCGGGTTCCTAATTCTGTTGAGGTTTGTCTTCTGGGCTTGGTTGATGGCTTGGCCCCTGCGAGGGCCATTCGTACGCTCGTTAGCTTGCTCCTCTTTTATGCCCGTAAGGCCTTGCTCCTACACTGGAAGAGCCCATTGGCCCCCACCGTCCGTTATTTGAAAAGTCTAGTGAATAAAGTGACTCCGCTCTATAAGGCCACGTATCTCAGCAGGGGGTGTCCTCGTAAGTTTGATAAGGTATGGAAGCTGTGGATTGACTCCCCGGCCTCAACCTCTGCTGGACAGCCTTAGAGGGCCTATTGTATTGTACTTATATTGTACCTATAATGTGGGGGGCTGGGAGATGAGATATTGAATGCCTGTGTCACCTATCTGCTGCACTGCTGATGTCCGTTTTTCCTTGTCCTTCCTTTTACTTGCTTCTCCTTTGTGATTGAAGACTGCTACTGCTACATGCTATTTGCTTATTTTGTGCTGTTTTTCTGCACTAAGGGCCTGTTGATGATGTGTTGAAATTAACCTCAAGGGGTTGTCCTGCCTCCTTAGGGGGCTTTGCTTCTACTTACGAAAACCACTGGGTGGAGCCTGGTGTGTGTGTGGGGGGGGGGTTGGGTGACCTGTTGTCCCTTGTTTTTCGTTTTTCTTTTTTTTGTGTTTTCCCTGTGTGGCATTGTAATGTGTAATGTGTTGTCTTTTATTGAAAACCTTTAATAAACCGAAATTTCAAAAAAAAAAAAAAAAAGCTGAGATATTGTTCTCAATATTTCATACAAGCTAAATAAATGTATTTATTTTCCTCAATCACTAGCATAATGGAAAATAAATGGTGAAAATTTCATCAGTGGGTTTTACTGCAACAAAATGGCAGCCGTCTGCACACAGACACTGACTCCCTGTTGCATAAGTGTAAATGAAATGGGTAAATGATGGCTTCAGCTTCGTGTTCTCCACCTGTAGAAAACTATTCAGATGTGTTTTGCCCTTTTTGTGGCGTAATTGTACAAGCCTCTGCAGAGGATTTTTAGGATCTTTGTTCAGGCACTTCCTGTTATAGGATGACAACTCTCTTTTAAATATTGTCCTGTGTTGTCACCCTGTCATATGTGCCTCTATGGAGACTGGAAGAGGCTGTCTCTATATACATGGAGAAGGCAAGGTCTGCCATTTTCCACATTAGGAAGCAAGCATATAGATGGGAAGGGGCTAAAAGAGGCTGGTGGAGTTCAGCAGTACAGAGATGCAACAATCTGGGCTATGGTTTATGATGTACAGTGCTGTAGTAAATGCTGATCAGTAGGGAGTTTAGCTCTCCCTGTATAAATCAGATCAGCGGAAATTGCAATTTGATGACTCAGTAAGGGTTACTTTGCTTTTCAAATCGACCTAAGCCTTACTGGGTAACCCCTATAAGAACATCACTAATCGAATGATCTACTACATGCAAGTGAAGAGAGGTGGGGGGAGGGGGGCGGGCTAAGCAAAATGTATAATGCACATTTACCTGTGGGTAAGCAATCACTTAAAACAGTGCTTCAGCGCTAAAGCCATAACATCCTTCAGGAATGTGTGCTAATAGCCAATTTCCAAAGGCAAGGTTTTCTCATAAACGTGTAAGGGGTTGATAGCAATCAGAAGGAGAATCAAGACACAGGACAGATGTGCAGAAGTAGTTCCCCTTAGACTCACACTATGGCATATTGTAATAGCACAATTTTGCACGCATTTATGAAATGCGGGAGGACTGTGTGTTGTGCTGGTGCTGCCATTTTTTAGTATAGTGCAGCAAGCAGGCATGGGATTTTCGCACAAAAAAATCAAACCATGCAGTAAAAAAAACACCCAATGCTAAATGCTCAAAAAGCTGCATTAGCTACTTTCATGTATTTGTCATGTGTAGAGTTGCCCATTAAAATGAATGAGCTGCCCTATATGTGTTGTGTAAAAAAGTGCACAAGAACACCTGCTGTCATGAGTTATAGTGTGAATGGGGCCCTAGAGACTAAAGTTTTTATTCAGTATCAACAGCATTGAAGTTAGTGCAATTTTAATGGCATATTGGCAGATACGGAGTTACCAACTCTTTATACATTTTTATACCTAATCCTCCAAGGAGTATAGGACTAGGTGGACAAGGTATTTCACCCCAGCCCATTATTGTACTCACAGTGGGACATATCATTATATCCTAGGAAATGCTATTTGTTTGATAATTATAGCAAAAAATTTGGCTTTTATTTAATGTGTATGAACAGCAGTAAACACCTTGTGGTAACCGATAACAATTATTCGAAAAACATTTTTCATTACTGTTGCATTACTGATTATCTCCTGTTGGTATTACAGATTACTAGACATCTTTATTTTTTGGATTTTATTATAAAATGTCACAATTAGCATTACACAGTTTTTTGTTTTGCAAACTAGACCATATATTTCTAAAAGATCAAATTTAGGATACATGTAAATGTGTCATCTGATATTCATTATTTGTATAGGTTTAGAGGGCACTCTGGAACTCTCTTGGATACAAATTACTATGAAAGATAGCTACTGGTTCCATCTGGTGGATCAAAAATGTGCAAACTGCTTAACCATTGTCACTTCAGAATTATTACAGCACACTGGTCATAGTATGTGCCAGCTCTTAGTTAACTTTTAGGGCTTGTTCACACTTGACTAATTTTCTAACGCTTAAGAAATGTTCCAATAGCGTTAGTATGAGCATTAGACTTGCTTTTATAGGCTTTAGTATGGGCATTAGACAGGTGTTTTACAAGCATTAACGAGGAGTTAAAAATGCTTCGCAAACGCCCTATGGGCAGTTCTGAAGCGTTTACAAGCATTTAGGTGCGCTAAAACTGCTCCACAAATGCCTATTCCCTTACAGTTAATGAGACAATCTTAACGCCCCACAACTGCCTGCCAGAGCATTTGCGAAGCATTACCATAGGCTTGATTGGGAGGTGTTGAAAGGCTTCAATTGCCTCCTGACTCGACATGAGACTTTAATTTAGAAGCGATGATAACACTTCATGTTGTGATAGTGTGAACAGCACTATGTTCTGTCTATTGTATCTTGTGCATAGGTGTTTGAGGGGCATTTTTAACATCTCTCAAACGCCTGCTTTTAATACCAGTGTAAATTCAGCCTTAGTGTCTGTGAGAAATGAGCTTTTTGGGATCAGATTGTTACTTAAAGTGTATTTATTTGCAGTCAAATTTGAGACACACACACTATATGTTAGGTATGTGTTTCCATGCACACAGAATACCTAAAATGAAATATTTTTACAATTTCTTACCTTTATGGTTGTTCTTTGGAGCAGGTTTATACATAGGACTATTGTATTGTTCAATATTGTTCAGACTAAATTGTGATGTGCAAATAAGGGACAGGATGAGGAGCAGTTTTTTTTTTTTAAACACTCAAGCCCTGAGATTTTCAACCTTTTGTTAGGACAGACAATGTGCACATCTAGTTTACAAGTGATAATAAAGATCTGCCAGCCAGTGCTGTATTTTGGCCTAGGCCAACAAGGCCCAGGCCTAGGGTGGCACTTTGCAGGGGGGCAGCAAAAAAGCCGCCCCCTCCCCACCTGAGACTCTTTTGGCCACTGGTTGCTAGAGCCGCCTCTCTCACCCCCCTCTGTCTCTCTCACCCCTCTCACCCACCCATCTCTCTCTCCCCCTCCCTCTCTCTCTCTCTCTCTCTCTCTCACCCTTCCTCTCTCTCTCACCTCTCTCTTTCTCTCTCACCTCTCTCATCCCCCTCTCTCTCATCCCTCTCTCTCTCTCTCATCCCCCCTCTCTCTCTCTCTCATCCCCCTCTCTCACCCCCTCTCATCCCCCTCTCTCTCTAATCCACCTCTCTCTCTCTCATCCCCCTCTCTCATCCCCCTCTCTCTCTTATCCCCCCTCTCTCTCATCCCCCTTTCTCATCCCCCCTCTCTCTCTATCCCCCCTCTCTCTCTCTCTTTCTCTCTCATCCCCCTATCTCTCATCCCTCTCTCTCTCTCATCACCCTCTTTCATCCTCCCTCTCTCTCTCTATTCCCCCCTCTCTCTCACTCTCTATTTCACCCCCCTCTCTCTCTCATCCCCCCTCTCTCTCATCCGCCCACTCTATCCCACCTCTCTCTCACCACCCCCTCTCTCTCTTTCATCCCCCCCTCTCTCTCTCATTCCCTCTCTCTCTCTCATCCCCCATTTCTCTCTCACCCCTCACTCTTTTTCCCCCTCTTACTCTCCCTCCCTCCCTCACCCCTCTCTCTCTCCCTCACCCACCCCCTCTCTCTCTCCCACCCCCTCTCACCCCCCCCCTCTTGTGAGATCTCAGGGGTTTATGCTGGGACTTGTAGTCCTTCAATTTTGGAGGGAGTCCCATCTGTTAAAAAAGAAGTGGGGAAAATTTACCTAGGATGGGGCGCCCAATTTTAGTCTTGCCTAGGGCAGCACAAAACCAAAATACACCACTGCTGCCAGCCCAGGGTTAATTATGGTAAACAAAACGTCTCAGCCCCTCTGTAACATTATATAGAAGGGTAAAGCAAAATTTTACATAGTTTACAATTTTAAGTAAAGTTTTTAAGTTTAAAGTTTAAGTTTAAAATGTAAGTAAAAAAGTTTAAGCAAGTAAAAAGCAATTTTTAAATATTTTTTAAAGTTATGCTTTGGGAATGGGAGTATGTAACACATATATAGTAGGTGTTATCTCAATGTAACTGCAAAAGTGGAAATACACTTACATTTTCAATCAGTCACATGTGTAAAGTACATGACCAAAGGCTAAGACATCTACAGAATATTTATGTTCTCTAAAAGTAAAACTCCAAAATCCAGCCTTGGTTTCTACTAAGTGCTTGTATTATTAGAAATTTTATAGGGATATATTTATTGGCATTTCAAAAAATGCAATAAAAGGCAGTAATTAACCAATAACTATTAAAATGTGTCTGCCTTTCAGACTTAACACACTGTTACACAATAAAAATGGCCATATAAATCACATATTTAAAATCATTACATCAAATAATTACATCAGCTTCATAAATTTAAATTAAATCAAAGGAGGACTGTGTCTACCAACCAGCGGTTTTCAATATTTCATATTAAGTTATTGATAAGTTAAAATATTGAACAAGGCGTCAATAGTGCTTTCAAAAATAAAATGACATGTTTTTCTTTCAATGAAACATTCTTCTGTTGCCTCTTTTTTTTTTTTTTTTTTTTTACTTCATTTAAAAAATATTAGTATTTTTCACAAAAAGGCAGCCAACATTCAATGTCTCCTGAGATACCATAAGTGGTTTAAGGCAATCTTCACAGAACTCTGCTTTCTTTAGAAAGTGCATACCCATACAACAAGAGAATGTTCAATTTGCAATTTAAATGTCTTAAAATTCTTCACCAGCAATTGCAGCTGCCAACGCTGCAAGTGCCTCAGCAACATCTGGATCCAAGTCATCTTCTGTGTGGATCCCATTTGCAATGATTGAACCTTTTTTTGAACCCCTGGTTGAACGTCTCTCTATCATTTGGGGAATCAAAAAAAGTTCATTTGACCTCATGGTTGATACTGTGTCCTCTGTAGTGTAATTGTAGTCATGGCTAATTTTATTAGGAGGATTTGCATCAGCACCTTGTACAATGTTTTCACTTTCAGGAAGTTTATTCAGATCTGAATAGTTGCTTATGGAATTTGGAAAATGTAATGTAAGCTTGCTTCTTTCTGCTTCAAATGTCACCCTTTCTGTAAAGGAAATGGTTTCCTGAACTGACCCACGAAGCTCATGCTGAATACATTTAGGTTCATCTGATTTGTGGCTCAGGTCAACATTTTGCTCTAAGCTGTGTGTAGAAGTCTTGGTCTGCAAGTTATCATCAGACTGTGAATAATGGGCATCTTGTTCTTTGACTTCTCCAGCAAAGTTAATATTTAAAACCGCGTATGAGGAAACTGTTACTGGGTTGCTGGAATCAACTTCGTCATTTTTGGCATTGATCTTTTCTGACACACTATACAGATCCTGCGAACCAGTGAACCTGTCAATTACATTGTGCCCATCATTTATTAGCTCACTGATCTTTATGGTGGGTGACTTGGAGCGGTCATGTTCATAATTGTGGGCTTCATTCACATAGCCATTTGTGTGTGGTTCTTGGGGCTTGAACATATAACTAAAAATAAAAAAGAAGGTATACATAAAGTTTTTTAAAAATATTTTCTTTACGTGGACAGTCAAAATAAATTACATTTGCTCTTGGACCTGGTAAACTTTGCAGACATATTGTATACAATGAAAAACTGTAGAATTAAGGATACGTAGCGAAAAACACAAAAGTGCATTGAAACAATAGAAAGTACAGAGCAGTAGAAGTTCCCATTGCCATAGTGAACAAAATAGATACAGGTTGCTGTGCTTTAAGTGATTTACCAAATCACAGGATATCACAGGATCTTCAGTAAATGGTTTCTATATAGACCCTTCATGGAATAAATCATGATCTACATGCCTATTTGACTCTGTAAAAGGGTCCAAAGGTTTCCGGTAAAGCCTTGTTTCCACTGTGCAGTACGGTTCGGTTTGGTACGCAATTTTTGCCGTTTCCATTGTCAAAAGTTGTGAATGGTACCCTAATTCCGAACCGCATCGTACCTTTTTTTGGTACCCTTTCGTTGGGATACCAAGCACATCAACAGGGTGGAGCTACACTGTTGAGGTACTGTTGAGCTGAGGTACTGTTGGCAGTGGAAACGCAAGCCTGATCAAGGTGTACCGTACCGAACCGTACTGAACTGTACCAAACCGAACCGTACTGCTCAGTGGAAACAAGGCATAAGAGTCCTCTGAATTTGAGGTGATGGTGCCCCTGGGGATTACAAGCAGTGAATCAACATAGCATTTATATCAGCACAGTGGTGGATTTCTTTACACAATTGGGACTGATATACAGGATATAATATTATACTTTTTTATATTTTCACTTTATTATCTAAAGTTGTTAATGCACATTTCTGTACTTTACTAATACTTTCTAATTCGGAACTAGTATATTTTCCAACTTACATATGCTCAATTTGGTTTTTCAGAATTCAGTATTGATTGGTTAGGCAGTTATAGGGGTCATTACTAGGTGGATATTTTCAGGCTTGTGTCTTTCAGCTTGAATTTGCAAAATGTATTACTTATGCTGTGACAGCCATGTAATGAACATAGTATTTTTAGATTAGCTTAAAGGACATGTGGTGCATTCAATTATTTTTCCACTCTGCCAGTTGGGTGATGGATTTTTAAGAAAAGGAGCTTTCAGTATTATTAACCACTTTAGGACCGGAGGATTTTCCTGCTTTACGTCCAGGCCACTTTTTGTGATTCGGCACTGTGCGACTTTAACTGACAATTGCGCGGTCATGCAACGCTGTACCCAAACGAAATTTACGTACTTTTTTTCCCCACAAACAGAGCTTTCTTTTGGTTGTATTTGATCACCACTGTGCTTTTCATTTTTTGCGATATTAATAAAAAAATGCGACAATTTTGAAAAAATAACAATATTTTTCTACTTTGACAGTTAAAAAATATCCAATATATTCAATTTTTGTCATATATTTAGGCCAAAATGTATTTATCTACATGTTTTTGACAAAAAAATTCTCAATGAGCGTATTTTTAACCGCTTTAAGACCAGAAGATTTTACCCCATTCCTGACCAGGCCATATTTTGCGATTCGGCACTGCGTTATTTTAACAGATGCTTGCGTGGTTGTGCGATGCTGTACCCAAATTAAATTGATGTCCTTTTTTTCCCCACAAACAGAGCTTTCTTTTGGTGGTATTTGATCACCTGTGCGATTTTTACTTTTTGCGCTATAAACAAAAAAAGAGCGACAATTTTAAAAAATAACAATATTTTTCACATTTATTTTATATGAAATTCCCCCCAAAAAAATGTAAAAATCTAAATTTTTTAACATTTTAGGCCAATTTGTTTTCTGCTACATATTTTTGGTAAAAAAAATCGCAATAAGCGTATTTTGATCGGTTTCCGCAAAAGTTATTGCAGCTACTAACTACGGGAAATATTTATGTCATTTTTATTGTTTTTTTTTTTTAACGAGTAATGGCGGCGATCTGCGATCTTTTTTGCGGGACTGTGACATTGCGGCGGACAGATCGGACCCTTGACTGACATTTTTGACACTTTTGGGGGTACCAGTGACATTACTACAGTAATCAGTGCTATACATATGCACTGTTACTGTAAAAATGACACTGGCAGGGAAGGGGTTAACTTTATTGGTGATCAAGGGGTAAATGTATGCCTGGTGCTTACTGACGTGTGTGGGGGGCGGGGACTGTGTGACACAGGCACAGATCGCAGGTTCAGCTATGCTGAATCCTGTAATCTGTACCTGCCTGTCACTTAGGAGATCCGCCCGCTTTGTTTACACAAGCGGGCGGATCTCCTCACTCGATCCCCAACAATCGGGGAAGAGCGGCGGTGATCACCGCTGCTCCTCCCCTGGCCCGACTCCCGCTGTGACTGAATACAGCGTGCGCCGCCCACAAGGGGAGGAGTCCAGTAACGTAGACATACGTCGCTGGACGATAACGAACCACTTTGCCACACTACGCTCCATGTGAGCGGTCGGTAAGTGGTTAAAATACACTTTTAAAAACCATATACAGTATCTCACAAAAGTGAGTGCACTCCTAATCTTTTTGTAAATATTTTATTGTATCTGTTCATGCCACAACACTGAAGAAATGACACTTTGCTACGAAGTAAAGTAGTAAGTGTACAGCTTGTATAACAGTGTAAATTTGCTGTTCCCTCAAAATAACTCAACAAACAGTCATTAAAGTCTAAACCCATGGCAACAAAAGTGGGTATACCCCTAATCAAAATGTCCAAATTGATGCAATTAGCCATTTTTCATCCCCGGTGTCATGTGACCCATTAGTGTTACAAGGTCTCAGGTGTGAATGGGGAGCAGGTGTGTTAAATTTGGTGTTATTGCTCTCACTCTCTCATACTGGTCACTGGAAGTTCAACATGGCACCTCATGGCAAAGAACTCTCTGAGGATCTGAAAAAAAGAATTGTTGCTCTACATAAAGATGGCCTAGGCTATAAGAAGATTGCCAATACCCTGAAACTGAGCTGCAGCACGGTGTATAAGACCAGACAGCGGTTTAACAGAACAGGTTCCACTCAGAACAGGCCTCGCCATGGTCAACCAAAGAAGTTGGGTGCTCGTGCCCAGCGTCATATACAGAGGTTGTCTTTGGGAAATAGACATATGAGTGCTGCCAGCATTGCTGCAGAGGTTGAAGGGGTGTGGAGTCAGCCTGTCTGTGCTCAGACCATACGCCGCACACTGCATCAAATTGGTCTGCATGGCTGTCGTCCCAGAAGGAAGCCTCATCTAAAGATGATGCAAAAGAAGGCCCACAAACAGTTTGCCGAAGACAAACAGACTAAGGACATGGATTACAGGAACCATGTCCTGTGATCTGTTAAAACCAAGATAAATTTATTTGGTTCAGATGGTGTCAAACATTTGTGGCGGCAACCAGATGAAGAGTACAAAGACAAGTGTGTCTTGCCTACAGTCATGCAAAGTGGTGGGAGTTTTATGGTCTGAGGCTGCATGAGGGCTGCCGGTACTGGGGAGCTACAGTTCATTGAGGGAACCATAAATGGCAACATGTACTGTGACATACTGAAGCAGAGCATGATCCCCGCCCTTCAGAGACTGAGCCGCAGGGCAGTATTGCAACATGATAACAACCCCAAACACACCTCCAAGATGACCACTGCCTTGCTAAAGAAGCTGAGGGTAAAGGTGATGGACTGGTCAAGCATGTCTCCAGACTTAATCCCTATTGAGCATCTGTGGGGCATCCTAAAACCGAAGGTGGAGGAGCGCAAGGTCTCTAACATTCATCAGCTCCGTGATGTCATCATGGAGGAGTGGAAGGTGACTCCAGTGGCAACCTGTGAAGCTCTGGTGAACTCCATGCCCAAGAGGGTTAAGGCAGTGCTGGAAAAAAATGGTGGCCACACAAAATATTGACATTTTTGGCCCAATTCTGACATTTAACTTGGGGGGTGTAAAGTGGGGTGTACTCACTTTTGTTGCCAGTGGTTTAGACATTAATGGCTGTTATTTTGAGGGGACAGCAAATTTACACTGTTATACCAGCTGTACACTCACTACTTTACAACATTTATTGTAACAAAGTGTAATTTCTTCAGCGTTGTCACATGAAAAGATATAATAAATGATTTACAAAAAGGTGAGGGGTGTACTCACTTTTGTGAGATACTGTATACCCTGTGGCAGGGCACATATATCCGTGGTCGACGGAAGATACGTGTCACCGAGGTTCCTGGCCTTGGTGAGATAAGAGCCGGTAATTCTGTGTCAGCAGCAGCTAGTGCTGTTTGACATTTTTCTATTTTAGTGTGGCTGCAAAGCCGAATCCGGGCCGGCTTTTATTGGGAGCAGTTAAGGTATGGGTGGGTGGCTGCTCCCCACGCTCCAGGCCAGGTCTTGCCTGGGGTTTATAAGGCAGACAGCCTAACAGGTGTTTGAGATTTGTCTCCAGGCACCAGAAGGCTGTGGAAGTGAGTGTTGAGGCTGGAAAGCTTACAAGCAGATGAACTGACCCATTGCTGTGTGTGAACAGCACCAAAGAGACACAGGTGAATGGACTTGTTGCTGTGCTTAAACCTGCCTTTAAGACTGTCAGTTTTCCTTTTTGTTGGGTGTGAGTAAACACCAAGAAAGACTGTTACTTTTGTGTTCCTGAAGTGTAAATAAAACACTCCTGATTTACTTTGAAGAACCATCTGTTTTGCCTCTATACTGCACCCGCAAATCCTACCTACCAGAGCAAATCCCCACAACCCTTAACAACCTAACCCTTTAAAAGTGATCCCTTAAATATATTTCTAAAACTAATCCTAACCTCAAGCCTTAAAGTGGATGTACACCCTCACATATACCCAGTGAAGGGAACAGCCTCAGATGATACACAGAGATGAAACAAATCCTCCTACATACATTTTACTTGTATATGTGCTGATGATGGGGCACTACTCCTCCTCCAACTGACCACCAACCCTGAGGCCATGTTTACCCACACTAATGCTGGGCCAAGGACATTTTCTACCCCAACCCCCATAAAGCACAGTAAATTGGCTCTTTGTTTGACCCCTGGGCTAGGCAATAATTTTTCTTAACAGAAAATTAGCTCTGCCACTAAATTAAGCTAATATAAGCTACTCTTCCAAGCTCAATGAAGGTCATCTTGATTCAGCTCACTCTCTGTTGATGTAGGCTGCCCTGGACCAATCCCCTGGTGTATCATCACATCAGCCTGGGCTCTCAGTACTAAAGATGTGTGAGTACCACTCTGTGCTGCAGTAAGTGCTATCCACTGCAAATTTAGGATGTCTTAGGACTGACCAGAAGACTGCTGGAATTAAAGAAGGTATAGCTCTCATGCACACTGGGATTTTGCTCAACTCTTCTGAACGCCTTTGCTCCTGTCAGAAAAAAATCAGCCGAAAAAACATGCCTAAAGCCATATAGGTGCATTCTGGCATTAATTCATTCCACTGGCCAGAATATTCATTTACACTGGCCTTTGAAATGAATATACACCCAAGCGCTAAATACACCTAGCATTTAGGCACATTTACAGGCAGTATTTCTGCTCAAACTCATGTGCAAGAAATTGTCCTCTAAACATTCTTCTAATATACCTGTAAATGCTTATGGTAGCATGGCCACATAGGGTAACATAGAGGGGAGTTTAGAGGCTGAAATAAAATTTACCAACAACAGATGTTATGTCCTGAGTACATAAAGCCATAAAGTGTTTTCATTTTAATAGGTTGTTGGGTAGAGGTTAGGAGAGTGGGCGAGTCTTAAAAAAAAAGTTTTTAAGCTTCCTTTCTTTATTTTTACCTGGTGATCTGACCAGCAAAACACTTCCTGTTTTGGGGTGTCACCACTCCACATGAGAAGCAAAGGACACCTTGGTCTGTTAAAGTAAGTTGACAAATAACAGACTTATGCCTTGTACACACGGGTCGATAGTCCGATCGGCCGATTTTCGGCTTGTTAGTATGATGCTTCCGACAACCGACTCCGACTTTTCTGCCAAAAAAAATCTGGTGTGCAGGCTATAAAATTTTTGTTGGCCGTCACCACAAAGGCCGATTTTCCGTCAGTCAGTACAGATTTTGGCAGACAAAAATCTGATGAGCAAGACTGGGCATGCTCAGAGATGAAAAAACACACGGAAAGTAAACCAGCACATGACATCACTTCTGAAGTAGATTTTTGTTGGCTGAGAAAATTTGTGTGCAGTCTAGAGCACATTTCAACCAACACAACAACACTGGACAAAAGTCGGCCGATCGGTCGGCCGATAATCGTTGCGTGTGTACGAGGCATAAGTAGCTGGATAACCAACAAAGATAAAAATCTCCCGCGCATAAGTGTAACCGCTCAGTAGGGTATAAGTATTGTTTCACTGCACATCTGGGTAATCTTTAAGGACCTTGCTTCCCTCTAGGAATGGGGAAAGGTAATAAAAACAAAAGAGGGTGCCCAGGTCTAGTGCATTATCCCACAAATTTGTAATAAATAATAGGCATAAAAACTACTCACAAACACGTGAGTTACGAGTGCTTGTCTAGCCACTCATTCGTGGCTTGGTGCTTCTGGATTGGACAAACTCCAGTACATGGGGGAGCCTCCCCGGGGTCCCTGTAAGCTAATGCATTTTGAAAGGCTTCCCTTCTTCATCAGAGCCAAACCTGGGTCTGGGCCTGTGCAACCTCTTTTGTTTTTATTATCTTTTTTTTTTTTTGATTATATACGTTTATTGAAAATATATTCAGGTACAAAAATATGGACATTTGTGTCAGTAACATGCATCTTCAAAACAACTTTTCAAGTAATAGTCCATGAAAAAACATAAAAGTAGGAAAAAAGAAAAATAAAAGGACAAAGAATAAAACAAAGTAAACATTATATATCTGTCTTTGCATGAAATATAACATTGCCAGAAAATTGAGATATGTTTGAGCTAAGCAAATGAGTTTGCAGAAACTCTAATATGAGGTTAATAATCCGGGCATCTTCCTAGTCCCAGGAGGAGGTGTCCTAATATAGTTCCTGGATGTATTACCAATATATGTTTAACAATGATAAAAGTGTAGATATCTCAAACTTTGGTCAATCTACTACATAATGATATTTCAATTATGTGACCAAGGAACATTTGTACAGATACCAAGGGGTCCATTTCTGGTCAAATTTTATCTTGGTGTTTGTAATGGTATGATGGTATTGTTCCATCCATCTGATATCCTCAATTCTATTCAAGACTTGGTTGAAAGGGATGTAGGCTTCCTTCCAATGTTTAGAGATGACCCATAACATCGCAATGTTGATGGTATGTGTCAGACGTGTAAGGTGTGTGGAGATTTCAGGAATTTTTTGGAATAGGAGGCATTGTAGGTGTGAGAGCGGGAATTTTTTTCCCCGTAACCCTTTCTATCAGGTTGAACACTTCCAGCCAGACATTTTGAATTTTGGGGCATTCCCAGAAAATGTGCAACAGAGAGCCCACGGTATCACAACCCCTAAAGCAATTGGGGGAGTTAAGTGGCTGGATTGCCAGGTGAATATAAAGGGAAAAAAATGTAAAAAAAAAAAAAGGAATTCAGCCACCACATCTAAAAATTTGTGAGCTGCAATAATTTTGTTTTTGGGTTTAATACCACTTCCAACAATGTCTAAATTATCCTGAAAATGTTTTAAAAGACAATGCACCAAATGAGTTTTCATTATGTGTGATATGGTCTTTTATATTATATTTCAGTATATTGCTCGATGTTGAAGAGGTGCTTAAAGCATAGATTTAATACCAAGTACAATCTTACCTGTTCAGCATTCTACAGCAATTGCACCCCATCTGGGCAAGGTGTCTCAGTACCTTAAGGAAACACAAACAATGTGCCAAGTTGCATTATTCTTCTACAAAGCATTTGATTAAAATATGAGACCACATTAAGGTACAGCTTAGCACATACATTACAACATGTCTCTGTGTCCATTTATATGAAAAAGATAGAGGACAGCAATAAATGGTTCTAGGAAATTCAAGTGGCTAGATGCATTAACAAGTAATAAATAAAAAAAGGGGAAAAAAGGTAAGATGAGAAAAGGAAAGGAAAGGAAAGATAAGGCAAATAAAGTGTTCTATCCATATTACTAAAGAGATCGAAAGCAGTGTGAAAAGCATAAGCAGAAGACAGCTAAACTGTAGCCTACCTGCCCGGTATCCCATTAAAGATTAACACATGGGAGCCACTTGTTATGCCTGGAAAGAGAAACATGTTTAACTATTATAATATAGAACAGAATGTCTTAAGGCAATACTTTTTTGGTTTTAAATAGAGTGGAGAAGGATTAGAAGACCTGTCCTGTTTTTATTGCTGTCTGTGTCCCCATTTGGTAGATTCACCCTCTCTTCGTCATGCTAAGGGCTCTTTCACACGGGCGGTCCGATCAGATCCACCTGTCATTTTTTTAGGCGGATCTGATCGGATCCTCCATGCAGCTCTATGGGGCAGCGGGTGTCAGCGGAGGTCACCTCCGCTGACACCCGCTGCCATCCGCATCCGATCCTGTGCTGAAATCTGGACGGATGTAAACCCTATTTTTCCATCCGTTCAGTAATCGGAGCGGAGCAGATCTGATGAGAGCGGACAAGCGGTCCGCTCTCCTCCGATCCCCCATAGAGGGCAGCGGGTGCTGAGACACCTCCCTCTCCGCTCTGCAAGCGGAGACGGAGCTGTCATCCGCCCGGCTCAGCGGGGATCGCGGATCGATCCCCGCTGAGCAACACGTATCCGCCTGCGGAGGCGGACCGTGTGAAAGAAGCCTTACAGTTATCATTGAAAGTGAACGTAAAACAGAAATCCCAATTTTTGGGTTGACCTCAGAACAGTAATAGACATTAAATTTTTGGATAGGGACACTAGTTCTAGTGACCCCTGTGACAACCTGGAATTAGCTCACCTTGGAGGATTTTCCTCTCACTGTTTTAGCTATGGTACAGGAAGTGAAGGGAAATTCTCCCCAGTTGGACACTGAAAAAGCTTGACAGGGGTTTATAATCCTATCTTATTCTATGTATAATGTTCTACTGTTAACTCTACTTTAATTGAACTCTATAATCATGCAATAGCCATGCGAATCGATCAAACCCATTGTTATCTCTCCACTGCAATACAGCATATTATGGAAATTGCAGTCTGCATTCTGGCTGCAATCTCGTTCATTTTGGGGCCAAGGAAACAAAGCAATACAGCAGTAATACACACAAATTCATTTTATCACAGTACCACAATCTGTGTGTCTGTAAAGATTTAATTTATACAGGAATTAGAATAGCAAGTCGTATTTAACCTTTTAAGTGGGCCTTTGAGGTGGCAAAGCTTTTTCATCATGTGACTGCTGTGATTGGCTTTTACAGAGGCCTGATCTTGACCGAGAGCTGTTGATGACAGTTCAGTGAGTATGCTGGGATTGAGAATTAAGCTAGTCCTCATTTCACAACCACATACCGTGGTGGATGCATATGTGTCAGCTGGATGTTCAAGCCCACCTTTCTTGCCGTTGCATATATGCGTTACCCGGTTATCAAGAGCTTAATAACAACTGAACTTGTTTTGTAATTTTAACCACTTTACCACCGGAGGATTTTGCTGTCTTACGTCCAGGCCACTTTTTGCGATTCGGCACTGTGCGACTTTAACTGACAATTGCGCGGTCGTGCAACGCCGTACCCAAACGAAATTTACGTCTTTTTTTCCCACAAACAGAGCTTTCTTTTGATGGTATTTGATCACCTGTGCGATTTTTACTTTTTGCGCTATAAACAAAATAAAAGCGTTTATTTTGAAAAAATAACAATATTTTTAACATTTTTTTAAATGAAATTCCCCCCCCCAAAAATGTAAAAATCAATATTTTTTTTAAATTTTTGGCCAATTTGTTTTCCGCTACCTATGTTTGGTAAAAAAAAAAATCACAATAAGTGTATTTTGATTGGTTTGCGCAAAAGTTATTGCGTTTACTAACTAAGGGAAAGATTTCTTTCATTTTTGGTGTTTTTTTTTTTAACGCGTAATGGCGGCGATCTGCGATTTTTTTTGTGGGACTGCGACATTGCGGCGGACAGATCGGACCCTTGACTGACATTTTTTACACTTTTGGGGGTACCAGTGACATTACTGCAGTAATCAGTGCTATAAATATGCACTGTTACTGTAAAAATGACACTGGCAGGGAAGGGGTTAATTTTATTGGAGAGGGAGGGGTTAATGTTTGCCTGGTGCTTACTAACGTGTGGGGGGGGGGGGAGGTGACTGAGTGACACAAGGACAGATCGCATGTTCAGCTATGCTGAACACTGCAATCTGTCACTCCTTGTCACTTAGGAGATCCGCCCGCTCTGTTTACACTAGCGGGCGGATCTCCAAACTAGATTCCCCGACGATCGGGGAAGAGCAGCGGCGATCGCCACCGCTCCTCCCCTGGCTCGACTCCCGCTGTGACTGAAAACAGCGGGAGCGAGCCTCCGGCGGCGCGCGCGCGCCGCCCACAAGGGGCGGAGTCCAGCGATGTAGGTAACGAGGATAACGATAACGAGCCACATTGCTGCAGTAGCAGCAATGTGAGCAGTGCTAAAGTGGTTAAAGACGTTTCATGGCTTATCCAAGGCACGTCTAATAAGCATTAGGTACATACCGGTTGCATTAGACGTACTTCCGGTTGCGGACCAGACGGAACGTCACTTCCGGTCAGGAACTTCCTGTGTGTGGAACGCACGCCGAGAGCGGCGCCACACGAGTTCACTGTTTACATGCTAATATACTTCATTCGTTTGTGAGTATCCATTTGACCTTTTATGAAAATAAATCGGTTTATACATACTTCACCATGTATGGCCCTCTTTTCATTTAATGGTGGAAGCGGAGGCGGACCCATATATTACTGAAGGCTACATAGGAGAAGTCTGTTTTAAAGATCCCGGGCCACTGTGCAATAATATACAAAGGTCTTTTTATATTGGCAATCTGGTGAGTGGGGAACCGAGAGGGGCACCTTATCACTTTGCAAGCACTTTGAATTCCTGGCACTTTGGCACCTTATTTGGATCACATTAAGGACTTTTTTATGCACCTATCACTCACTTGGATTTATTTATAACACTTTATGTGGATTTTATGCACTTGATATTTATTGTTTATTGCATATTTAATTATTCCAGCACTTAGCACTTTATACTTTTAATAATTTGAGATATATTGTTTACTAAAATATTATTGGAGCTAGCGCTGCATAAATTTGTTTGTATCATTTTCCCTAAGATTTTCTTAGTGTTTGCAGCAGCTGCACACATTTACATTTTTAATTTACACATTTTTCACCCAATAACCACACGTTGTGTAGCGCGGGTTTAAATTTGTTTTTTCATTAGGTACATACGTCTGTATTTATATCTAAACAGGTAGCACAGACGTGCTTTACTATCACTTTTAATTATATGTGCTGGAAAACAAATGTGCAGCTGGAACAAAAAATGATTTTATAAATACTTTTAATAATTTTTTATTAATTCAGATGTGTATTACATGAAAGAGGGGAGTGACTTTACATCTCTCTACAATTGCACTTGATTTATTGTATTGTATAGTGTAGTTTAGGGTATCTTTTTGAATCATGGTCTACACTCACTGGCTGCTTTATTAGGTACACCTTTCTAGTACTGGGTTGGACCCCCTTTTGCCTTCAGAACTGCCTTAATTCTTTGTGGCATAGATTCAACAAGGTGTTGGGAAAATTCCTCAGATATTGCTCCATATTGACATGAAAGCATCACGCAGTTGCTGCAGATTTGTCGGCTGCACATCCATGATGCTAATTTCCTGTTCCACCACATCCCAAAGGTGCTCTATTGGTTTAAGATCTGGTGACTGTGGAGGCCATTGGAGTACAGTGAGCTCATTGTCATGTTCAAGTAACCAGTTTGAGATGATTTCAGCTTTGTGACATGGTGCATTATCCTGCTGCACATAACCATCAGAAGATGGATACACTGTAGTTATAAAGGGATGGGCACGGTCAGCAACAATACTCAGGTAGACCGTGGTATTTGAACAATGCTCAGTTGGTACTAAGGGGCCCAAAGTGTGCCAAGAAAATATCTCCCACACCATTACACCACCACTGACAGCCTGAACCGTTGATCCAAGGCAGGATGGATCCATGCTTTGATGTTGTTTATGCCAAATTTGGACCCTACCATCTGAATGGCACAGCTGAAATCGAGACTTAGCAGACCAGGCAATGTTTTCCAATCTTCTATTGTCCAATTTTAGTGAGCCTGTGTGAATATTAGCCTCAGTTTCCTGTTCTTAGCTGACGGGATTGGCACCCGGTGTGGTCTTCTGTTGAGATGGTATTTTGCATACCTTGGTTGTAATGAGTGGTTATTTGAGTAACTGTTGCCTTTCTGTCACCTCTAACCAGTCTGCCCATTCTCCTCTGACCTCTGACATCAACAAGGCATTTTCATCCACACAACTACTGCTCACTGGATATTTTCTCTTTTTCGGACCATTCTCTGCAAACCCTAGAGATGTTGCACGTGATAATTCCTGTAGATCAGTAGTTTTTGGAATACTCAGACCAGCCTGTCTGGCATCAACAACCATGCCATGTTCAAAGTCACTTAAATCCCCTTTCTTCCCCATTCTAATGATCGGTTTGTACTTCAACAAGTCATCTTCACCATGTCTAGATGCCTAAATGCATTAAGTTGCTGCCATGTGATTGGCTGATTAGCAATTTGGGTTACCAAGCAATCGAACAGGTGTACCTAATAAAATGGCCGGTGAGTGTATCTACTTGGTGTTTTATATATTTTTAGGCTGTTCCGATAACAGCTTGTTTTAACCTTTTTAAATCATGATCTCACTTTTTGCTTTTATTTCTGGGACATATTTATATGTTTGAGAATGGCCTAATAATATTGGAGACTGCATAAATTGTCTATAATAAGTTTATAGATTAAAGTTTTTTTTTTTTTTTTTTACAATTTAACCACTTGCCGACCAGTCACGTTGACTGTGCTGGGGCAAAGTGGTTCGTTATCGTCTGGCGACGTAGGCCTATGTCACCAGACATTCCCCTCTCTCGGCGGCACACGCGCTGCCGGAGGCTCGCTCCCGCTGTATTCAGTTACAGCGGGAGTCGGGCCAGGGGAGGAGCGGAGGTGATTACCGCCGCTCTTCCCCGATCATCGGGGAATCGAGTGTGGAAATCCGCCCGCTTGTGTAAACACAAGTGGGCGGATCTCCTAAGTGACAGACAGGGTCAGATTGCAGGGTGCAGCATAGCTGAACCTGCGATCTGTGCCTGTGTCACTCAATCACCTCCCCCCACACACGTCAGTAAGCACCAGGCATAAATTAACCCCTTTATCACCAATAAAAATTAACCCCTTCCCTGCCACTGTCATTTTTACAGTAACAGTGCATATGTATAGCACTGATTACTGTAGTAATGTCACTGGTACCCCCAAAAGTATCAAAAATGTCAGTCAAGGGTCCGATCTGTCCGCCGCAATGTCGCATTCCCGCAAAAAAAATTGCAGATCGCCGCCATTACTCGTTAAAAAAAAAACACCAAAAATGACAGAAATCTTCCCTTAGTTAGTAAACGCAATAACTTTTGCGCACACCAATCAAAATACGCTTATTGCGATTTTTTTTTACCAAAAATATGTAGCAGAAAACAAATTGGCCTAAAATGATAAAAAAATTGGATATTTACATTTTTGGGGGGGAATTTCATATAAAAAAATGTGAAAAATATTGTTATTTTTTCAAAATTGTCGCTCTTTTTTTGTTTATAGCGCAAAAAGTAAAAATTGCACAGGTGATCAAATACCACCAAAAGAAAGCTCTGTTTGTGGGAAAAAAGGACATAAATTTCGTTTGGGTACGGCGTTGCATGACCGCGCAATTGTCAGTTAAAGTTGCACAGTGCCGAATTGCAAAAAGTGGCCTGGACGTAAGACAGCAAAATCCTCCGGTGGTAAAGTGGTTAATAGAGTTTGTATTTTTATTTGTGATTCAGTTCTTTTTTTCAGGAATGTGGTGATTTAATAAAAGCGATTTTCTTTGCTGGTTAAATTTTAAGGGGCCCAGGGCCACCCCCTGCCTTGTAGCTCTTTGTCACTTTTCTCGTTAAAGCAGAAGTCATGCAGTTTGAGGTGAAGGCTGTTACTTTTCTCAGTAGCCTGTTACCACATTGTGCTGATCTACTGTATTGTAGAATAGGGACTAGAAACACTCTATTATTTAGTGAATGCATGCTTGGACAAGAGTTTTTTGTTAAGTGTATATATACATAAAAGTTGAAACCTCGCAGACTACAACTAGAACTGCCAGAAAAAACATTTGCGGAACCAACAATTACTGTTCCTTAAAAATAAATTTGTCAGAAAAACAGAAGGCTAGATTAGAGCTTTTGGGATTTAATAAGACGCCTTTTTTTCTGTAGTCCAATGTGTGGCCTGACAGCAAAGGTGACATAGCTCTTTAATTACAAGTGCAAAAACTGTAGAGAAAATAGCTTTATAATAAATGGAGTACGGCGATACACAACATAAACTCTTGAATCAGTAATTATAAACTGTACGAAATCAATTGTGGAAAAATTGAACAGGTATTCTGTACATACAAAAAGAAATGATATTATTGTAGATATTTAGGATTAAAATGAATTGAAATGGGTATTTCGACAGACTCTGAGCATTATGTTCCTTTCATCAATATTCATTCTGTGGTTTTCATTTTTTACTCTAAAATTTTATTTATACATTCCAACATTTAAAAGTAACCCTATCAGGTTAAAAGAAAATTGAGATGAATGGTCCATGAATTAGTAGAGCTTTTCCTTACACCCCTCAGGTCGCGCATGTATGCTAACTTAGCCCAGATCCAGTGCTGCAGCCTCCATAACACTCTTTGGTCTTCTGGGAGTGTCAGATGTTTGTGTCTCCCATCAAACAACGTGGCTCCATTCTCCAACCCCTGTGTCACAGTAGAGCGTCTGAGGAAGTGACCATGGTGCACAGCAGGGCACATGGGCATCTAACACTCCAGAAAGTGTTAAATGCTGAAGACACTGACAGAGACTGCAGTGCTGTAACAGAGGGGGAGGTGAGAGACAACAGCCAATGGAAAGGTAAGTCAAAAGCTTTTTTATTGCAAGGACCCATGATCTTTCTTTAACCTGATAGGGTAACTTAAATCTCCCTGGCGGTATGATTCTTTCGGATTTTAGGTGCTGAAAGCGGTACCATTATTTTGCATGTAAGCCCAAACAGCCCAAACCAACTATTTACATATGATTTTTTTTTTTTTTACTGTGCGTTCTTATTTATAACATCTTGGGTATGATAAAGTTTGAAACACAAAACCATAAATTATAATACAATAAATAACTATAAATAAGTTAAAGTATGTATGTATGTATACATATATATACTGTATATATATATATATATATATATATATATATATATATATATATATATATATATATACTGTGTGTGTATATATATATATATATATATATATATATATATATATATATATATATATATATATATATATATATATATACACACCAGAGATGTATAGTAACGAAGTAGAACTACTTAAGTACTGTACTTAAGTACCGAAATGCGGTATCTGTACTTTCCTAGAGTAGAATTTTTTTCTCCTACTTCTACTTTTACTTCACTACATTTTTTCGATGATTTCGATACTTCTACTCAAGTATTTTTATTTTGTGCTGCATAGTTACTCGTTACTTTTAAAAAAATTACCACTGCCAGAACAGTAGATGGCAGGTTTCATGAAGCTCAAAAAAATGTGTATAATGTCATTTGTAAATCAGCGCATATGAAAATATAATAAAAGCTGCTATACCAAATCTTTCCAATAAAAAGAAAATATGAAACAAACAAATAAATGGTGCTACAGCGCTTAAAGTGCATCAAGAAACTACTAACAAACACAACTTGGCTGTGCGAATAAAGTGCCTGTGCAATCGATATAATATCATCGTTGCCCCCAGTGCCCTGCCCACACTCCACACAGTATCAAAAATAAAGTGACATGAATGTGCTAAAGCCTAAATGCAGTGAAAATAATTATTCCCACAATGTAACAGTAAATTCAATTCATATAAAATATGACAATAAATCACAATAAAATAAGTTATGAAATAAGTTAGGTCAGGTGCGTGCAACAAGTTGAAGTGTGTAAACCTATCTATAACGAAAAACCATAAATTAATTCCAGTGTGCAAATCTAAAGTGTCACTTCACTTGTCAGATGCTTCCACCTCCTTCAGTGCTCGAGTGACCGACCAACACACTTAATGGTGGTGGCACTGGTGGATAGCGTCTGGGTGGCACTGGCATGGACTGCACTGGTTCAAAAAGCCATATATATTTAATTATTTCAATTCTCAATCTCATAGGTCCTCTCCTCATAAGATATTAATAATTTAAGATTAGGTGATGAACTTCTTGGCGGCCCTGGCAGGATGACGGGGACACCCGCCACTTCTGGAGCCGAGCCGCTGTGATTCCCCAACATGTGACAAAGTGACAGCCAGGAGATCTAGTGGCTAGTAGTGCTCAACAATACCGCTTTTATATATAAAAATGAAATAAAATATACTGACTCACAATTTAGTAGTAGTAGTAGGTAGCGTGTAGCAGTAGGCAGCACAACTCAATTCAATCAATCCCACAGCCTCGCTCGCGCCGCGGCCCGCGGAATCACTGTCATGACCATCAAGTTAAGACCGCACTGGAGGAGCCGTGCTGCCGTCTTCCCGCTCGAGGTCTCCGCCTCTAAACGTGTTGTGTGTCACTCATCCACCCCTTAGGGCCCTTACTGAGAGGAGTTGTGACACGGGCAGCGGGACGCGAGAGCAGGACTCGGAGCATTTTCTTTGTTATCTCATCTTCTTCTCTATGAGGTGAGTGAGGTGGACCGTGGAGAGGGCCTAATCCTTGCCATGGCAAATGTGCCATTTGAGAATCAAATAATCAATATAAAATATTAATATATTATATACACACGGGTCATGGGTGGCTTTTTGGAACCAAGAAGAGTGAGACTGACGGCTATGATGATTATCCGACCATCCATGGTCCATGGACCATAAGTGTTGTGTTGTGGTGGTTCCTGTGCTTCCTGCGGCCTGCCTCTGCCTCTGCCTGTGCCCGCACTGCAGTGGCCACTGGCAGTGGCACTTGACTTGAGCAAAGCAAATGAGCACTACTAGTGTGAAGGACAGGTGGTGGAAGCATGTTCTGACAAGTTCTTATAATGAAAATAATATAGACAGCTTTTTGAACCAGTGCAGTGCCAGTGCTACTAAGGTGAGAGGCAGAGAGAGAGGCTATCCAGTCCACCACTTTACTTGAGCAGATCACAGAAGAAAGGTGGAAGCATCTGACAGCAAGTGACAAGCACTTCTTAGATTGCACACTGGAATTCAGTTAGGCTACATTCACACCTGAGCGTAGCGTTTTTCGCGCGTTTTTTACCGCGATTTTACCGCGATTTTTGCGGCGTTTTTTACCGCGATTTTACCGCGATTTTTACCGCGATTTTTGTGCAGGCGTTTTTAGATTGAATAGAGATCAATGGAAAACGCCTGTAATCTGCCCAAAAAGAAGCTCATGTACTTTTTTGAGCGTTGGGCGTTTTGTAAACAGCGTCAAAACGCTCAGATGTGAACAGGGGCCATTGAAATGAATAGGATTTGTCTTGTTGGGCGTTTTGAGAGCTGATCCTAGAGCAGAAAAACGCCCCAAAAACGCCCCAAAACGCCTAGATGTGAACGGAGCCTTATGGACTTTTTGTTATAAAGTTTAGTTTACACACTTAAACTTGCACCTATCTTATTCACAATCACAACTTATTTTATTGTGGTATTGTCATATATATTTTATATGAATTAAATTTACATTGTGGGAATAATTTGCACTGCATTTAGCACAGACATGTCACTTTATTTTTGATACTGTGGGCGATGATTTTGAATACAAGAAGAATATATATATATATAATATAATTGCATTGCAGGCACTTTATTAGCATTTTTAGCACAGCCACTTTGTTAGTAGTTTTTGATGCATTTTTCACTTTAAGCGTTGTAGGTTTGATGAAGCTGGCCTGGCACATCATCATCAATTGAGCAAATCCAATCAAACCGCGATTAAGAAGACTGCGCATGCTCCTGTTCTGCCTTTTGATCAGCTGAAAAGATGGACGAACCAAAAACACCACCTTCCACCCCTGGCCCTTCAACTTCAAGTGATCTGCCTGGCTGTGAGAGTGAGGAAGCTCAGGAAGGAGACCACCCCTGGCTTTAAAAGGTGGATGCTTTAAAAGGGGAAGGGAGGGACATACTTTATCTGTTTTTTGTTTACAAAAAGTTACAGCCTAAGGAATTGTGATTGTCCTTTAGGTTAATCATTTGAATAAATCATTTGAAATAATAAAAAACAATATGATGTTCAAACTTTTGACTTCTTTCTTTAATAACTACATAACACAGTACTTGTACTTCTACTTTCAGTACTTGAGTAGAAATTGTTTTTCAAAACTACTGGTACTTTTTACTTTTAGTACTTAAGTAGCAAATTTTTTGAAAAAACTACTTGCAATACTTAAGTAAAAAAAATGTTGAATACTTTAGTACTTCTACTTAAGTAACTTTTTCTGCGAGCACTTCCACTTCTACTCAAGTCACTTTTTGATCGAGCACTTGTACTTTTACTCAAGTAGAAATTTTGAATACTTTATACAAGTCTGATACACACACACACACACACACATATATATATATACCTATATATATATATACATATATATATATAGTACAGTAAAACTGCAGGAAAGGGCACGGGGGGCAAACTAATGTGAATTTATTTTATTTTGCAATGTATCAGTGTGTTTGGTGTGTTTTACTTTTGAATTTGCCGCCGGTTCCACCCCCCTGCGAACGTCACGTCGCAGGAGACGTAAGTCGGGGCACAGAGCAGCCGGAGGAAGATCCGCCGCTGCACACCGCTGGGATACATCGCTGGATCCCGGTGACAAGGTAAGTAACCCCTCTACCAGGATCCAGCGATCTTCCTAGCGGTACCCCGAGTGTGGCTCGGGGTTACCGGTTTTGGCACTGAAATTTAACCCCGAGCCACACTCGGGAATACCGCTAGGAAGATTAATGGATTAGGAACAGTTGGATTGATTTACTAAAATTGAAAAGTGCAAAATCTGGTGCAGCTGTGCATGGTAGCCAATTTATGGTCTAATAGACCCCAGATCTCTCCATAAAGAGGATCTGTCATGTCTCATGCTGTCACAAGGGATGTTGTTCGTCTATTGTGATGCCAATATAGTTAATCCAAAAAAAAGTGTTAAAAAAAAAATTGTATAAAATAAATAACAATAATAGAAAAATGTTTAAAGCGCCCCCATCCCACAGTGAGAACGCATACGTTACTCCTACGCACATATGTAAACGGTGATTGCACCATTCATGTGAGGTATTGTCACGAACGTCAGAACGATAATTCTAGGATTAGACCTCCTGTGCAACTCTAAACTGGTAACCTGTAAAGACATTTACAGTGTCGACTATGGAGAATTTTAAGCAATGTAGTTTGCTGCCATTCCACAGGCAGACACAATTTTAAAGCGTGACATGTTAGGTATCTATTTACTCAGCGCAACATCATCTTTTACATTATACAAAAAAAATTAAGCTAACTTTACAGTTTTTTTTATTTTTAAATTCATGGCTGTTTTTTTCCCCACAAAAAAAATGCGCTTGAAAAACCACTGCACAAATACCGTGTGACATAAAAAATTGCAACACCCACCATTTTATACTATAGGACCTCTGCTAAAATATATATATATATATAATATAATCTAGTTATATACAATGTTTGAGGTTCAAAGTAATTTTCTAGCAAAAAAAAGTTGATTTTTACTTGTACGAGCGAAGTGTCAGAATTGGCCCAAATACGAAGTGGTTAAAGTTTGTAGGAGGAGTTTTCATTCTCCTCTGAGGCTGCAGGATACCTGACCCTCTGTCTGGACAGTGGTGATTGGCCCTGTGGTGATCACATGCACCCCCCTCAAGAAAAAAAAAAAAAACTCTCATACAATACATGCCAAACTGAGCATGTGCAAATTGACTTCAAAGGCTCTGTCTTATCATGAGATGGATTGGGGACAGTGGAAGAAGGGAAGGATCAGAGAAGACAGGATCAAACAGCCTTTTACGCGATGCAGAGGAATAACTCCTTAGGTTCCACAGAACCATCAGGCTTGCTCATTCAAAATGATGCAGCTCCTAAAGGGACATTATCAAACTGAATTGACCATCATAGAGGAACACATTCAAACATTACTAGTACAAAATCTGGGAGCAAATTTGTCTAATAATTATGAGATCCAAAAAAAAGCTCTACAAGAATTTTTAGAAAATCATAACAGAAATCTACTACTCAAAACTCTTTATCACAAACAACCCCAACCACAAGCCACACCTACACTTACAGCGGCTGAGTTCAGAGCCATCCGGGACCTCAACCTACTACTCCAAGAAAGTGACCTAGATGACTGGGATGATCCCAGTGAACCAGACCAAGACTCTGACAATGAGGAACCAGAAGTAACTACAGACATACCTACTTTCAAAAAGAAATCAAATAAATTCCCTTCCTTTAACACCAACCCAGCAATCGCACTGTTTGTGCGACAAACCACAAAAGACATAGAAGCAATCAGAGAGAAAAAACATATGTCTAACCTGACCAACAAACAAAAACGAGCTCTTCAAGAACTCAAAAATAACGACACAATTATCATCAAGCCATCTGACAAAGGAGGCAATGTAGTTGTTATGAGCAAAGAAAAATACAAAAATATGTGCCACACAATACTCTCTAACACCAAATGCTACAAACAGATTGCCCCAATTATGATCAAATCATATGATCAAATCTTCTACACCAAAGTGGATAATGCATTCCGGGAAGGTACCATTTCCCAGAACCTATGGGAATACATAAGGACACCACACCCCAAAACTCCGACATTATATGCACTACCCAAACTGCATAAAAACATGGATGACCCACCTGGAAGACCGATTATATCCGGGAATGGAAGCATCTCAGAGTCCATGAGTAAAGTTATTGACCGATACTTACGCCCTTATGTCAAAGACCTGCCTTCTTATACTCAAGACACACTTCATCTTCTCAGGATACTTAATGACATCACCATACCAGAAGAAACCTACCTAATCACGATTGACGTGGAATCTCTATACAACAACATACCTCACACCAAAGGAATACAAATTATCGAAAAAACACTTCGCTGCCACAATCAACGTGATCAAAAATTCAACCTGTTCATCACAGACATGCTACAATACATACTCAATTATAATGTCTTCACATTCGGTGGCAACTACTACATCCAAACGTGCGGGGTTGCGATGGGAACCAGCTGCGCGCCCTCGTACGCCAATATTTACTTAGGCTCATGGGAGCAAGAATTTCTATCAAGTGAAGTAAACACCATCTATACTGACAAGATTCTCATATGGCAAAGATATATTGACGATATATTGATTATTTGGAACGGACCAGAACACATGATACTTGAGTTATTAACCAAGATGAATCAAAACGAATACAATATGTTTTTCACAATGTCATATAACAAACATCAAATATCGTTTCTTGATACCCTAATATACAAAGACCCCACAGGAAAAATCTCCACCACTCTCTATAGAAAGGAGACAGCAGGCAATTCCATTCTTCATGCCTCAAGCTTTCATCCACAACCCCTCATTCACTCCATACCCTATAGCCAATACCTCAGAATCAAGAGAAATTGTAATGACCCAGCCAACTTCAAATTGGAAGCTGATGCACTCACTTCCCGATTCCTAGAAAGAGGCTACACCAAAACCTCTCTACGCAAGGCATACAATCGGGCCAACAACAAAGATAGAGAAATGCTTCTCTTCAAAAACAAGCAATCCAGCAAAACCGGAATTGATACTCGCATCATCATCAGATTCACCAACGAACACCAGGAAATTAGAAACATCTTTACTAAGAATTGGCCCATCCTCATGGAAGAACCCAGCACCTCGAAGTTCCTACCACACCATCCACCTATTACTTTTAGGAAAGCAGGCTCCCTCCAACAACAACTGGTACGTAGTGAATTCCAGGAAGGATCAAAAAGAGACCCATGCAAGAACAAAGGCACCTTTCCATGCGGAGACTGCGCCCAATGCCCTGTCATCCGCCAAATAACTAATACTATCTTACCGAATGGAGAACCATTTCAACCCAAGCACTTTTGCAACTGCAAAACCAAAGGAATAATATACATGATGACCTGCGAATGCGGGTCCTTCTACATAGGAAAGACCCGACAGGAATTTGGGAAGAGGGTCAACCAACACCTCCAAACCATGCACATTGGCAATTTCTATGTGCCTTTAGGCAGACACGTAAGGGACAACCACAACTATAAAATGCCCAAAATCAACTTCATGGCCCTGGACAGGATCCACATCCCACTACGTGGGGGGGACTGGAACAAAACGTTATTACAACTAGAAATGCGTTGGATTACTCTTCTCAAGGCCACCATCCCACCAGGGCTAAATGAAGCCCAAAGTTATCGTCCATTCCTCCCAGGTTTCTCTTCCGGCAAAAAAGACTAAACTCATACCAAGGAAATCCACCTCCATTTAGACCAACCTACAATTGGCCATTTTTTGGCCATCCTACTCCCTAATACATGCCGAAAACATGATACCGGGATACCTGACCATAGAATACCCTCCCTACTCGGACCCTATCCAGACCGTCTCACATCCCCTCTCCCTTCATGATTATATTGCTGCAACTATATATATCAATATATATTATATCTTGTTTATTTATTTAATCTTCCTCATATGTACTTAATTGGTATTTACACGTCTGTACATATACTGTCATGACACTGTTCATCCACTTCTTTTGCTTATTTCCTGCACTCCAGGAACTCCCGGCACGGAAAGCCCCGATTCCCCTTTTGGATCGGGGCATTTTTAAGCCAATCGGTCGGTCCTGCACCCTCCACTATCCCCCTTGGGATTTATTGGCTTTCTTCCGTGTCGGCGGCCGCAGGGGCACGTCCGCACGGCTACAAGGGATGCCGCATCTGCCGCGTGCAGACGCTTCTCACGTCAGACCACGGACACCGCCCATAGGCGTCACACAGCGCATCACTGCGCATGTGCGACAGCCTTTAAAAGGCCGGGGAACACCTCCAGATCCTCAGTCTCTCCCGGATCGCAGGAGGACAGGACCTGGAGGCAACATGCTGCAACACCATACCAATACCTTCTACAAAACGTAAGCATAGACTTGAAAAGATGTACCAACATCTCTCCATCAAGTCCTTACTTTTCAAACCCTCAGTACTGCATTCAAGGATGTTTATTTATTTTTACCTCAAACCATCCTTTACTTTACTATGCATTTTTCTTATATACCTTGCACCTCAGATGACTCCCATCAATGTGCAAACACCACAGATGATCTCCATCAATGTGGAAAGTTATACACTATAGCCACATTGAACTACATTGGACCAGAAAAAACGTGGCCCAAGAAGTAATTATTATTATTATTTTTATACTACTTATTACCAACAACTCTTCAGGTTGTTTCACCTGTGGCTCCAACTACAACTATACCGCACTTTTCTCACCCAATACAGCATTGTTCCTGCAGCTCCTGGAAAAAGTCTGGGAAAGCAATACTCCAGAAAGTGGACAAAAAATATGTATGTTTATCTACTATTCTATATATAACTTAAACTTGAGCAAATATATGCTACTATTTCTGACAATTCATTGTACTTATTCCTAGAATCGGTAACATCCTTGATAAAGGCCGCTACTGGGCCGAAACATGTTGGAATACCGATCAGGCCCCTCTCTGCAACCATTTCCCATTCTTTGATATGAGGAACAGCAGAGCAGGACCATCTACCTTTCTTGTCTAAGTCACTATTTTCACGTGTAACCACACCTACTACTCTTTTCTCTTCACTATTACAATGGGACTTTACCCATTAATTCACTCAAATCTCTGTATATAATTATACATGTGAATAAATTTTATCTACAAATTGTACTACTACTGTTTACTCGCCTTACTCCTGCCCTTAAAATCCCATACTTGACTTGAGGCACCACAAATCGACAAACTATACTCTCGGGATGGTGGCAGAAACTATTTCTTTCCCTTCCAGCTAAGATCCAAAAAACATTTCTTCAAGAAAATCATAACAAAAATATTATTGTGAATAACAATAAAAAAAGTCAAGATATCGACTAGCCTATAGCACAAGTCAGGCTTACAAATAGGCACACACAAATAAAAGTAACGCAAGAAATCTCTCCTCTTTAAAGCGTTCACATAAGAGCACTTCTGAACACTTGGAAATTGACACAGACATTTATACATCTATGACCTCACTGTCTTCTAATCAGAATGAGCCCTCTGTAATACGCACGCCCACACACATTGGACGAGGCAAACATAAGAGAGGTACAAATACACGAAACACGAAACCTATAAAACACAACACGACCAAAAAGACTCACCTGGATGCATCTGGTAATTCTTCTTCTTTTTCTTTCAAAAATGTCACAGGTGGTGGTGATCATCAATTTGGTGGTGGGTTTCTTTCCTCTCTCTCTCTTTTTACAGCTTCAGAGGAGCAGAGGAAGAATGAACACACAGTAAGTAATGTGAGTGATAAAATGGATTTAACCAGAACACAGCCCCCAAAGGGACAAGGGTCTCACCCTTTGGGGAAACCAAGAAACAGGGCAATCTAGAGGCATATGTAACCAAGCTCAACTAGACATGGGGTGAATGCAGATAATCAACCTGTCCTCATATTCACTGTCACCTGAGTAAACCAGAGTGCTACAACTAGGTTTAAGTTTCTGCCCATATCAGAATGTTAATAAATTTGAAGTTATAAAAGATGTGAATCTTTTTGAAAGAAAATTGTTACTACAAGTTATGCACGATAGGGATTATGGGGGCCCTTGGCTTCCAAAGTCGATAGTAAATTATGGAAGGATTTTACCATCAAAGACTATCGAGCTCTGAGAGACTTGATGTCCCTATATGAGGAAAGACAGGTAGATGACCAATTGGATACAGAAGATGATGTCTCAGAGGAGGAGGATACCCCTACTACTTATAAGAACAAATCTCAATTGTTTCCCTCATTGCAGACAAATGTAAATATCTGAGCATTTTGTGTCCAAGGTTAGCTATGATATTAATCAGATTTCCATTTCTCAATTTGGACCATGCAATTTACAACCAAAGTTACAAATAGCTCTTAAAAAATTAGAAAGCAACCCTGAAATAATTATAAAACCTTTGGAAAAGGGGGGGGGGGGTGTGGTGCTCATGAATAAGGAACAATACATTACCATGTGCCAAAAGATACTGGCCAGTCAAGATGGTATAAAACATATTTTGGGATCATCCTTCCCAAATACTATGACAAATACAGAATCCTTATCGGTGGGGCCTATTCCTCAGCCCTCATCAATAGGAATACCTGGAATTTCCTTAATGTGAAACATCCTGTAACCCCCACGTTTTATGCCTTGCCCAAGGTCCACAAGAGTCTTGTGGACCCTCCAGGAAGACAAATAGTATCAGGTATAGGATGCCTGAGGGAACATGCCAGTAAACACATAAATGATTACTTGAGATCTTTTTTGTTTCCTCCCTTCCATCGTACATACAGGACACTAGAGATCTGCTATGCATTCTGGAGGGCCTCATTGTCCCCGGAAATGCCTGGCTGATCACCATTGATATTGAGGCTTTGTATAGCTCTATTCCCCACAGAAAGGGCATATCCGTCATCTGGGACTTTCTGAAGGAGAAGCAGAGATACTTGTGGCCATATCATTTGTTTGTTCTCCAACTGTTGTAAAATATATTGTTCCATAATGTTTTTGTTTTTCGGGGTTCCCATTTCCTCCAGGTGCAGGGGGTAGGAATGAGGACACGCTGTGCCCCATCATATTCCAACCTGTACCTGGGGGGATGGGAACGCAATTTATTTTATAAATGGGATGTGTTGATGGGCCTGTGCCACGTTGTATTGTGGCACAGATACATCGACAATGTCTTCATGATTTGGGATGGCACAAGATCCAAATTGGACCATATAAGCTGCAATAACTACAATCTCAAGTATACTATGGAGTGTAGTCAGGAAAGGGTTATGTTTCTGGATGTACAGATAGGGGTAGATGAAGATGGCGGTCTCTTTTCTGATTTGTATAGAAAACCGTCATCTGCCAATGCAATTCTGCATCCCACAAGTGCCCACCTGAGATCTCTGGTACACAGTATTCCATATAGACAATATCTCTGACTTAAAATAAACTGTACCAGAGAAGAGGATTTCTTAATAGCGTCCAAAGAATTACAAACTAGACTCTTGAAACAAGGATACACTAAGACCTGCTTGAAAAAAGCCTTTAAGAGAGCCAGACAGAGGGACAGACAATCCCTGTTCCATTCAAAGAGACAGGCTGACTCACCTCAACATACGAGATTAACCACAACATTTTCCAAACAGCATTCGCCAATACGCAATACGCAATATTAGCACAACACTGGCATCTTCTTACTGAGGATGCCATTGTGGCTAAATATGGAAGTCAAAAACCCACAGTCACCTACAAGAAAGCTAACTCCCTTAAAGATCATCTGACTAAAAGTCACCTGTCAAACACCAGAAGAAAAAAAGAGGGGTACCTTCCCATGTGGGAAATGTGAATTTTGTGAATGGGTAAGGCCAAATAGCAATATAATTCGTCATAATGGTTGTACCTGGACCCCCTCTCTTGCCATAGACTGTCAAACAATAGGAGTGGTGTATATCATGAAGTGTAAATGCAAGGCTTTTTACACTGGTGTAGCACTGCCCCCTTGAGGACTGCTGAATTCTTCACCTTCGAATCCCCCTGGGTTACCATTAGCAACTGCAGCATGCACAATCTAGCACTTTACTCCTTGGCTCAGTCAATGAACAGTCTAGGGGATGTAGTTGTTTTTGGTGTTGTTTTATTTATTTAGGGATGGGAGAAGGGAAGAGTGGAATACTCCAAATTAAACTGTTGTCAGGGTACAAATACCAGGAGAAGGGCTCTAGGACCCAGCAGCGCTATCAGCACTTTGGCAGGAGAAGGACTTTAGGACCCAGCAGCACTACCAGCAATTTACCTGGGCCTATATAAGGAAGCCTGCCAGTGATTTTAGTTGCTGGTTGATCTTCGGCTCCTTCAGTTATCCTTGTGATATTCCAGTTCCTTTGTCCTGTTACCGACCTGGCTTGTCCTTGACCTGTCTCCTGATTACTTCCTGTGTTCGACCTTGGCTACCCACCTGACCCCGTCTGCTCTGATATCCACCTGGCTCCTGATCTTGGCTATCCACCTGACCATGTTTGCTCTGATATCCACCTGGCTCTTATCTTTGCTATCCACCTGACCACGTTCCAGTCTCAGCATTATCCAAGTCCTGCAAACACCTCATGGGCGCCACCTGTCTGCGGATTACTATCCAGCACTCCAGCTGTACTCTGGATCCTCCTGCACACAGTCCAGCAGGCAACCCGTGCAACTTTGGGCCTGACCTCTCCTGTTCTCATCCTCAGGGGGGTCTGGAACTTAGCCGCAAGGGAGGCCCTCTCTCTCCATTGGCCTCCAGCACCAGGTACGTGATAACTGTTCACAATGGATGAGGACTCTCACTGATGATGCAGATTCACCTTGCCACTAGATTCATTTGTGTTAAGCCTCTGTATAAATGACCTGTTTGGGTAGACTATCTGCAGGATACACTCCTAGTATCCCCTTTCACTCAACAGACTGACACCTGTCTTCTGACTATCCTACACTGAGGTGGCCCCCCTTCAGGTCAGGCCCCTAGACACGATTGCCTGTACTCACAATACTGTTTTTTGAGGGTCTCCAGTGTCTCTACACCTCCAGTCAGTTCTCCTGGACCTCTGGGTTCAGTTCCTTTCCTCTGGACCCCAGGCTGACTGCCTGTGACCACGCACCACGTCTACAAAGGAGGAGGCAGCCGCCACCCTCCCTCCGGGACTCTGCTCACCAGCCAAAGACCCCGCAGCACATGTGCTCCTGGCTTTTATACAGTATCCCATAATGCTGTATAAAACAGCCAGTCTCTACCAGTCTCTACCAATCACCGGGACTGTATCAAAGCCTGTGTACCCATTGGTCAGGTTTCCTCCCAGTGTCCAACATGCCTCCCTATTGGACCAGTGTGAAACACTATCTAGACCCAATGAATCACATACTGAGCAGACCTAACTCACAGATCCTACTCTCTGGTAGGCAGAAAGCAATATAGATTTCCTGCTGCTCCTCTGATAGGCAGACAGAGCTAAAACTATACTCTCTCACTAGCACCTACCTAGGAGGTTGCTACATTGAAAAAAACAGAAACCTTTTAGGAAACGTATACGAGATCATGTATATTTAATTAGGAATGGGAAAGGGGAATCAGCCATAAGCTGGCATGCAGGGCTTTATCATAATTTTGACTTATCGGTGATGGAATTTTTTGCTTTGGAACATGTTTCGGCATCTGAAAGAAGGGGGGGGGGGCTCACAAAGTGTCTTTGACTATTACAAATAGAGAGAAGCTGTATGAAGGAATGACCATACTATCATCCACTATATACCGGATCAAAGATTTGCTTACCCTAGGTCGGCCACTTTCGGAAAGTGAGTTCCATTTTTTCATCTCGGCATATTACTTTTTATATATGTTTTGCACATTTATTAAATAGCTTTTTACCATATTGCATGATTCATGGATACTGGTCTGAGGCATTTATTTTCTGTCAAGAGCCTGTAATAATTTAAATTCCACCCCTTTTTCCCTGTGTTATAAGTAGGAATATGTTTTTGGGGACAGTAATTAATTGTACCTTTGGATTTATATACTGATTATACCTATACTATTTTTATTAAGTGTTACTGCTCCTGAACGACACTCCTAAGGCCTTGAACATAGAGAGAGAATTTTTGTGGTGTGTGTGCCCCCCTCCCTCCTCCTCTTTCCGGCTGGGGTTCATGTGTCTGGGGTCCCTCTCTGTGCCACCATACAGTTCTGGGTGCTTCATGTCTCTTCTTGTCATCTGCCCTCTGGGATTTGGGTAGGTACCTTGAGTACTTTTCAGTATGTTCATACTTCTTGAATTTAATAATTTTTTGATGTCATGATATAATGTTGTAATATTAAAGATTTAAAATATATGAAAGATGTGATGTCATGTGTGGTAATTAATGCTTATATTTTTACACTTTATCTCCCAATTACAATAGGATCTCCTGACGAAGCTATAAGCGAAATGCGTAGCGATCCCTTGATAATGGTAAACTAAGATACCCATAGGACCTAAACACCTTTTGGATTTTCCAAAACTGCGGTTCCTATCAAATGGGTATTCCTACAGGTCTCCTGGCTACACATGTATCCTGACCGGGGAAATTTTTGCTATATTATGAGGAAATTTTGCCATGTTTTTTCTACATATGACTGTTCATGATTTGGTATTAATATATATTTTTTAATGTTGCCATAATAAACTTACACATTTTACGAATTGAGTTCTCGAGTTCCTTAATAGGATTACTAGTGGCTACCTATAAAGTCCCACTTTTCTTCTTTTCTCTTTTTCCACAGTGAGTATAACAAGCATGCTTTACTGCTACACACTGATTTTACTGTTGTGGGTTTAGTAACACTTTAAGCTTTGAGAAAATAACCTAGAAGCTGATTGGTTTCTATGCAGAGCTGCACCAGATTTTGCAGGCTCCAGTTTTAGTAAATCAACCCCACTGACTCTAATCCAGAGAAGTCCAGCCTGATCCTAAAAGAAGCCCCTGCATGGAGATTAGAACTGGAATATCTCTCTAAAGCAGCAAGGCTGAGAGTTATGTACTTATGCATCATAGGACACTCCTGTTACCTGCAGCTCACAAGCTGTGCAATTAAATATTCACTATGTCTGACTCCCCTTTGTGATATCAAAATCAGAAAGGAGAATCAGGTCACTCTACGATTTATACTCATGGATCATAAAGTGTGGATGATATTGCTCGTGCCCCACTTCCAGTTCTCTTTCAGGGAATCTTAATCTTTTTTTTTTTTCGTAAATATAAATTGTGGAGCATATACATTGTATTTCCTTGGTTTGAAGACTGAGGTCCTAAGTGTCTGTAACACTTCTGTTAGTGGTCAGCTAAAATCTTTAGAACATATTGTGAACCTTTACTGAAAAAGGCAGAAATAATAGTCAAGTGGATTAATACATTAATCTCAAGCGGCATGCTGTTGTGAACATTGCAAATCCAATTAGATGTGTTCTTCATCAACCCAAAGATGTAAGATTTCATAACTTGCAAAATAACTTACTCAATAAAGCAAAGCTAGCATTCAAAGTACATTAAAGTTGAATATCAATTAAAATTGTTTAAATGTATTCTTAAATGCAACCATTGAAAGTATCTGGATTTTGTAATATAGGCATCCTGTATAGCAGCACTTACACAAGAGAACAATGATCAGTTCTAAGATTCAATGAGGCTTTTCTAAATAGCTAATGTGCTGACAGTGAGCATGCTGATAGGTGGAGCTAATAAAGTGAGCAGAGCAAAGACTGATCATTTTGCTGCTGCTCCTTCCTTCTCCAATCAGCAGGCTGGAGTCATTTTCGTAACCAGCCTGTGCTGCTATTGCACTTTACATTTCTTTCTTTGCCTTATTGTTCAAAAAAGTAAATGCTGAAGCTTTGACCTACAACACAACTGTAAAGTTCTACTTGGCATAGTGGCCCAGAGAAGATATATGGGTGGACTAAGTGCATTACTAAATGCTTGCCGAATGCTTGATCAGGGTTCACATGTATTGCAATGTGACTGGGTCTTAAAGCCTATTAATGAACATACAGGATATAAACAAATTCACCACTTGCCGACCGCCCCACGCATATTTACTGCCATAGGGCGGCTCGGCCGCGCATAATCACGTAGATCTACGTGGTTATGTGCATGTGGTCTTGGCAAGGCACATGCATCGCTGGAGCCATGCTCCCATTGTGATTAGACACAGCAGGAGCCAGACTGCGGGAGGAGCAGGTGTGAACGCCGCTGGCCTCCCACGATCTTCAGGGAAACTGACAGGAGAGCAGCCTGCCTATGTAAACAAGGCAGACGGCTCTCCTGTCTGACAGGCACAATGAGATTGTGTGTCTCAGCTAAGCTGAAACCCCCATCTCTGTGTGCCTGTCACAGAGCCTTCTCCTCCACAGTTAGTAAGCACAATTTAGGAGCACACCTAACCCCTTGATCACCCCCAGTTCTAACCCCTTCCCTGCCAGTGTCATTTATACAGTAACAGTGCATATTATTTAGCACTGATGTATTGGTGTCACTGGTCCCCAAAAAGTGTCAGATTTGTCCGCCGCAATGTCGCAGTCCCGCTACAAAAAATGCTGACCCACGCCATTACTAATTAAAACAACAAAAAATAAATAAAAAGTTCAATAATCTATCCCATAGTTTGTAAACGCTAAAACTTTTGCGCAAACCAACTAATATATGCTTTTTGGGATTTTACCAAAAATATGTAGCAGAATACAAATCGGCCTAAACTGATAAAAAATTAGATTTTTAACATTTTTTTTGTTGAGAATGTTTTATAGCAGAAAGTAAGAAATGTTTTTTTTTTTTTTTTCTTTTCAAAATTGTTGCATTTTTTTGTCAATACGGCAAAACCTAAAAACCCGCGGAGGTGATCAAATACCACCAAAAGAAAGCTCTATTTGTGGGGAAAAAAAGAACATCAGTTGTATTTGGGTACAGCATCGCACGGCCATGCAATTGTTAGTTAAAACAACGCAGTGCCGAATCGGAAAAAATTACCTGGTCATTAAAGAGGAAGTAAACCCTCCTCTGCAAGTTGTACCTATAGGTAAGCCTATGATAAGGCTTACCTATAGGTACTGTAAATATCTCCTAAACATGTACCGTTTAGGAGATATTTACCTTACATGCAGCCAGTGATGTCACTGGCGCATGCGCTCTGAAGGAACGGTCGCTGGTGCCGTTCCTTCAGAGTCCCATGCCGTGACCGTCGGCTCCCGCGCGTGTGCGCGGAGTGACGTCACCGCGGCTCCGGCCAATCAGATGGCCGGATGCCGCGATCCCGGAAGACGGGCGACTGAACATGTCTAACGTCATAGAAGTGAGCGGACGGCACGGCGGGGGCTCGTTCTAAGGTAAGTATTGCATAATGAGCTAGTATGCGATGCATACTAGCTCATTATGTGTTTCTCTTTCAGGGTGAAAACGAAAAAAAAAAAAAAAAATTGAGTTTACAACCTCTTTAAGGGGCTAAAACCTTCAGGGGCTGAAGTGGTTAAAGCAGAACTACACTGCATCGGAATACCACAAGCCAAAATCGCAATATCATTTATTTTTATAGTCAAAGCAAATTCAACCATCCATCCATGTCTCTATGCTTTATTTTGCTGAGAAATCACTTTGAAAAACACCCCCTAGCATTAATGGTTGTGGCCATCTTGAGTAAGGCAGATGATTCATGTAGCATTTACAGTACTTTCTGGAACCCATCTGCCTCTAGCTCGAGCATGCAGACAGGAGAAAACTCTCTTCCCCTCCTGAAGACTCCATCATCCAATCATTTGCAAGCAAAAATGCTGTTTTTTTTGTATTTGCATGTGATTGGGTACTCTTTGTAAAGTGAAGCTTTATCTCATTTACTAAGCTCTGGAGCAAATTCCTTTGCAGTGTGTAACTGAATTTGCAAAGTGCATAGTCTATTTGCCTTTAGTTAATTAACTCCAGCAAGTGTCACCTCCAAATAGAAATTGTTGCTAGGAGCCCGTTCACTGTTTATATATTAAACCATGCTGCAGGTCAAGTTGTCAGAAAGTCTGCTTGAAATCTAATAGAAGTGTTTGTAGTGATATATTTCAGTTAAGGGGGAAAAGCTCCAATAAGAAGTTGTGGAGTGAGGGGACACATTTGAAAGACAACTTCATAAAATATTGTAATATAATATCTAGCTTTTGAAAGCCCAAATAAAGTCACTGAAACAGACATTTAGTCAGATAGACAATATACCAAAAACCTTTACATTTGTCTCTAAATAGGGCAGCACAGTAAATAGTTAGCACTTCCACCTAGCAGCTCTAGGGTCCTCTAGGTTCAAATTCCAACCACGGCAATACCTGCCTGGAGTTTGCATGATCCCCTCCCTTCAGAGACTGGGCCACAGGGCAGTATTCCAACATGATAACGACACAAAACACACCTCCAAGACGACCACTGCCTTGCTAAGAAGCTGAGGGTAAAGGTGATGGACTGTCCAAGCATGTCTCCAGACCTAAACCCTATTGAGCATTGGTGGAGCATCCTCAAACAGAAGGTGGAGGAGCTCAAGGTCTCTAACATCCACCAGCTCCGTCATGTCATCATGGAGGAGTGGAAGAGGACTCCAGTGGCAACCTGTAAAAATTTGGTGAACTCCATGCCCAAGAGGGTTAAGACAGTGCTGGAAAATAATGATTCATGCATGTGCAGTAGGAAGCTGGCGGTGAAACCTGAAAGCTTCACTGTCAGTTTCCCTTACCAGCCAGAGATGTAAAGTAACTAAGTAGAAATACTTCACTACTGTACTTAAGTACCGAAAGGCGGTATCTGTACTTTCCTAGAGTAGAATTATTTTCTCCTACTTCCACTTTTACTTCACTACATTTTTTCAATGATTTCAATACTTCTACTCCGATATTTTCTTTTTGTGCTGCATAGTTACTCGTTACAATTATAAAAATTACCACTGCCAGAACAGTAGATGGCAGGTTTCATGAAGCTCAAAACATGTGTATTATCAACGCATACGAAAATAAAAGCTACTGTATGTATAAATAAAAGCTGCATTTGAAATAATAAAAAACAATATGATGTTCAAACTTTTGACTTCTTTCTTTAATAACTACATAACACAGTACTTGTACTTTTACTTTCAGTACTTAAGTAGCAATTTTTTTTCAAAACTACTGGTACTTTTACTTTCAGTACTTGAGTAGCAAATGTTTTTAAAAAACTACTTGCAATACTTAAGTACAAAAAATGTTGAATACTTTAGTACTTCTACTCAAGTCACTTTTTGATCGAGCACTTCCACTTCTACTCAAGTCACTTTTTGATCGAGCACTTGTACTTTTACTCAAGTATGGGTTTCGAGTACTTTATACAACTCTGTTACCAGCAATGCCAGCGTCTACACATGAAGCCAATGGACGGATTGGGGTGCAGACATCGCGGGTTTCCTGGACAGGTAAGTGTCCTTATATTAAAGTCAGCAGATACAAATACTGTAGCTGCTGACTGATTTTTTTCCCCAGGGCTGGAACTCTGCTTTAACCACTTAAAGCGGAGTTCCACCAAAAAGTTGAACTTCCGCTTATTTGCTTCCCCCCCTCCGGTGCCACATTTGGCACCTTTCAGGGGGGAGGGGAGAACGGGTACCTGTTCTTGACAGGTACCCTTACCCATATCCGGGAGACGGTGCCACGGCCCGGCATTAGGCCCGGGCATCTTAGACTGAGCAGCCCAGAATAGGGGGGCAGGCGTTCGTGGGGGCCGTTGGTGACTAGATTTGGGGTTCGAAGATGTCTGGATTTGGTTACAGTACCTTTTTTAATTTTTTTAGGGCCAAAGAAACAAAGCAAGATATGATGGAGTACTGACTCCAGTTATTAAGAAAAACTCCTTTATAACTGGCTCTGTAATGTTTTAGAACTGGCTCTCTGAGTAATACTTTACAACTGGCTTTGTTAATACTGCAATGTCAGTTATAAAGCATCACTCACTTATAAAGGAGTATTGCTTTATAACTGGCTTTTTGAGTATTACTTTTAGTAGTGCTTACAAAGCATGTTAAATATTTCATCTATAGTCAACTTTTCTGGGTAGAATGGTCTTCCCTTCAGCCTGAACCAGGCACACCGCTGCTGAGGGAAAGGAGTGCCCAGAGCCAGTGGCATAGCGTGGGTTGTCAGCATCCTGGACAAGGCAGATAATTTGTGCCCCCTAATCCGTGGACTTTCCTATTCTCAGCTTGCTCCGGTGTGGTCACATGATCCCTTGTGTTAGTAAGTGGTGGCTGCAGGGGAGAGGAGAGAGCTCTTGACAATGGCCGGTAAACCCTGGAGTGGTGACATCACCCATAGGTTCCTATGTCCCATCTGTTGTTGGTGCCTCCTCCTCTCCCCTGCATACACCACTGGCTCACACAGGAGATAATGTGACTGCACTGGAGCAGCCTGGACATATGTTTATACATCTTTTCTACACAGGTTAGCCAACATAGGCATTAGGAGAGGGGAGAATTTTTAAGGCTGCTTCGCTTCAAACTGTAAATTCTATTTTAATCGCTCCCCATTGGTGGGTATTGGTGGAGTTAATTAAAACCCTTTGTGCTGCATTAGTGGCCACTAGCAAGGTTTTTAACCCCTTCATAAAGGGGTTAATTAACACTGACACAGGTATCACTAATGCAGCACAAAGGGGTTAAATAACAGTCACTGGTCACTAATGCACCAGTGACCAGTGGCAGAACATTAACCCCCTTCTTGCTGCACTTTACTAATGACATTGTTAATGAATTAACTCCTTCACCCCTCCAGGAATTTACCAGTCCAGTTCACAAGAAAGAGAGAGGGGGGTGAGAAAGAGATTGGGGGAGAGAGGGGAGTGAGAGAGCATGAGAGAGAGAGAGGACACTGAAAGAGAGAGGGGGAGCTGAGAGAGAGATGGGGGTTGGAGCTGAGAGAGGGAGGAGGTGAGTGAGAGATGAGATAGAGGGGGGCTGAGAGAAAAAGGGGGGCTGAGAGCCACTGAGAGAGGGAGGAGGTGAGTGAGAGAGAGTAGGAGATTGAGAGGCAGGGGGTAAGAAAGAGAGAGGAGGGCTGAGAGAGAGAGGGGGCTGGAAGAGAGAGGTGTGCTGAGAGAGAGAGGAGGGCTGATAGAGAGAGGGGGCTGAGAGAGAGGGGAGTGAGGGGAGATGAGAGAGACCCCTAGCCCTTTCCCTATCTGCAGTACCTCTTCTGCCCCCCTATCCTAGTCTGTGTCTGCAGGTATGTCTGTGTATTAGTATCAGTAGCTTCAATGCCAGTCTCCTTGATCTGGGGGTGCTTTGCTCCTTTCAATGGCTCCCTGGCAGCGTGTGCCTCCAGCCCATTCTTGTCCTCATTGCTGAGGTTGGAGCAGAGAGGAGGTTGAAAGAGACAGAGTCTAGGCTTTGGGAGGTGTCGGGATGCTGCGCCTATTCGGGGGTCAAGGAGGCTGTGAAGCTTTTCTTCCTCCTGGGCTCCCAGGCCCAATGTTCACCTTCCACGTGGCCTCTGTCTGCTGGGCTGCCCACTTGCTGCCTGGAGATAGATACCTGCACCCAGAGGACGCCGTGGTGCCATGCTCCCGCCGCCACTGAGCCTGACATGACATCAAGGCCAGCACACTAGGGATAGCGCCCCTCTAAATTTTGTGCCTGGGGCCAAAGCCCGACTGCCCCCCCCCCCCTCACGCTACACCACTGCCCAGAGACAGCACGTGCACACTGATTAGAAAATCCTGGCCATAAGCTGGCTGATTAGAAGAATGATGTCACATAAGAGGAAAACAACAGCATAATTACCATTGTCAAAGGAGCACTGTCTGGCCCTGGAGCATCCCATTCAAACCCCTTCACCAGCGGGAAAAGAAGTGGGAGGGAAGAGACGTGGGTGTAAACCAGCTGCACTGCTGTCCCTATAGGCGGCTGCAGCACCTCGCCAGCTTTCATGTGCAGGAGGCGGGTCTGAGATTCCCCTCCTATACATGAAAGCCAGCAAGGTCCTGCAGCTGCATATACGGAAGGTGGTGGTGTGGGAGGCCTCAGCCTCTCCATTCCCTTCTTCTCGTCTGGCATCCTGGTTGCCAGGTGAACAGAGGCTCTAGCAATCTCAAGATGTACATATTTATTTACTGCTATGGCACTAAAAGTGTCAGTCAACTGTATGAACAGTTTTCCATAAACTGGCCCCTACATACACTAAGCATATGGAGAAACATATGAGGCCATATAATAGTTGCTAGTACTCCCTATACTTATAATATTTGGGACTATGGGGGAAGTCAGTGAATCTTCTGCACCACTTTTTTGTCATTACTCCTTCCTATTACTGTATTGTGCCAAATTCATGAAGCATTTGCGACACTTTTGGTTCTGACAGCGAGTTGTGCACCAAATTCAGGTAGGTCTAAAATGCACCACTTTTACATTGCGGCGCATTGAACGCACCAAATTTGAAATAAAATACCAATAGTTTGTATCTTCTGAAAGTGGAGCTAATTAACCACTTGCTGACCGCCCACCGCAGATATAGGCTGGCTCAGCTGCGTGAACCGATGTATCGGTATGTCAGTTCCCAAAATCGCTCCTGGGGGCGAGTGTGTGCCACCGGCGACGCATGCCCGCCCCCACTAGGCAGCGGGGATGCCGATACACGAGACTGCTGCCGGGCACCCGCAATCGCTCCCCACTGAGAAAGAATGACCGTTGTTCTCTTGGAAATTATCACAGGGTGCCTGTGATCCTCCTATTTAGGATCACATGTCTCTGTGTTCTCTTCACAAGTCCCTCCCCCATACAGTTAGAAAACACCCCCTAGGCTCACACTTAACCCTTTGATCATCCCTGGGTTAACCCCTTCCCTGCCAGTGTCATTATTACAGTAACAGTGCATATTTTTTTGTCAAAAATGGCAGTTAAGGGTATGTCCGGTGCAATGTCGCAATCCAGCTATAAATCGCAGATCGCAGCCATTACTAGTAAAATAAATAAATAAATAAATAAATAAAAATGACATAAATCTTTCCCCTAGTTTGTAGACACGATAAATTTTGCGCAAACCAATCAAAATACGCTTATTGGATTTCTTTTACCAAAAAAATGTAGCAGAATAACAAATTGGCCTAAAAGGATTAAAAAAAAAATGATTTTTACATTTTTGGGGGGATATTATATAGCAGAAAGTGAAAATATTGGGCTTTTTTCAGAATTGTTGCTATTTTTTTGTTTATAACGCAAAAAATAAAAATTGCACAGGTGATAAAATACCACCAAAAGAAAGCTCTATTTGTGGGGAAAAAAAGGACATCCACCTTATTTGGGTACAGTGTCGCACAACCGCGCAATTGTCCATTAAAGTAATACAGTGCCGAATGACAAAAAATGTCCTGGTCATTAGGGGTAAAATCTTCTGGTCCAGAAGTGGTTAAGTGATCTTCTGTAATGACACAGTAAATATTCCACCCTGAGCACACATTACTCCACAGATGCAAAGTGCAGACACAGGCGTCTTGCTGGGAGGAGGTCCTCTCTGCAATTACAATGACAGCTTCTGTACTTGTAATGCAAACCATTTACATGCTGGCTGAAAATGTCCTGGCTACTGGAGTTAGCACACACCTCACACACCCTCCTTTGTTTCTATTTAACTAGCAGTAAAGTAAATGTCAAATCCCCGGGACATGAATATTCATATGTTCCTGTAGATGTAGTATATGTAGGAATGTGTTTTACAGTTTCCCCTTAGGTAGCGAAACGGTATATGGTGATGGTCCGGTCTGGGGGGATCTCCATGTCACGTATGATACCTTGCCCAATAATAGATGGTCAGAATGTCTTTTGTAAAGAATAGGCTGCAGAAGATGGATAGGAGACAGTGAGCACTGCAGGATAGCCAGGCATGGTGGAAATCCTTAGACGAATGGCGAACAGCACATCTGTTTTAAATCAGCTGAAGTTACCCCATTGCCATGGGCTGATAAAATTCCCATGCCAACTTGATGTTTACCTGTAAATGACGCACCGCCACCATTGCACATGGTCCCATGGTGGATGTTGCACTGCCCCATAAACTTGCATGGGTTTTATTAGGTGACATTTTTAATGCGGTCACGAAGCACAGCTCATGTGTACAGCCCTGAGCGGCTGCTAGTCTGTGTTCAGGTGGACACTTAGTGGGCAGTAGATCAGCGGCTCAACTGCCTGGTTTTTCCACCTTCCGGCCCAATGTGTGAATGAACACGAAAATAAAGGGAAAAGGCCTGCATTCACCACATCTAAGGACTGGCAACCTGCAACATTATTTTTGTGGACTTGGTTTTTGTTGTTCTTAATCCCTAAGGCCCCTTTCACACATGCGGACCGTTCAGATCCGCTTGTCAGTTTTTCAGGCGGATCTGAACGGTCCCCCATGCATCTCTATGGGGCATCGGATGTCAGCGGAGACATGTCTGATGACATCCGATCCGATCCGATCCTCTCCGTCAAATCCATACAGATGGAAACCCTATTTTTCATCCGTCTGGCGGATCGGATCGGATGAGAACGGACAGGCAGTCCGTTCTCATCCGATTCCCCCATAGAGGACAGCGGGATTCTGACAGCTCCCTGTCCGCACATAGAGCAGAGATGGAGCTGTCATCCGCCAACTTAGCGGGGATCGGCAGATCGATCCCCAGCTGAGCAGAACGGCTCCGTTGACGGAACGGAGCCATGTTAAACGGGCCTTAGGCTTGGTTCACACTGCTGCGATCTGAGATCCAGTTTGTTAGACCCCAAGTCGCTTGACATGTAAATTTCCATGTTAGTCAATGAGAGCTGTCTTAATTAGCACTACTGAAGTCGCTCTGACTTTAGAAAATGTTCCTGTACTACTCCAAGGGGACCTCTATCCAATTTGTGCCCATAGGTTGTAATGGAAATCACCTCCAAGTCGGAAGTGATTTGGATCTGACATTATAGGAAGATTACTCAGGCGTTCCAGAAAGTCACTTCTAAAGTTGCATCAAGTTACATCAAAGTAGTACTCAAGTCGCATCAAATCGCCAGCAAGTCACCAGGAAGTCACCTGGCAAAGTCACACTGTAAGTCTCGGTTCACACTACATCGCTCCGACTTCGGGGGCGACCTGTAAAGTCGCGTGCAGCGCGACTTCGGCGCGACTTGCACGGACTTCATAAAATGAATGTCTATGCAAGTCGCCTCCAGGTCGCCTCGAAGTAGTACAGGACACTTTTTCTAAGTCAGGGTGACTTGTGTCGCTCCTATTAGAACGGCTCCTGTACTACACAGTGGGAGCGTGACGGACCGCGACTTGTCAGGCTGACAAGTCGCGGTCCAAGTCGGATCAATGTGAATGCGGTCTAAGTCGAGCAACTTTGAAGTCGTAGTAGTGTGAACCGAGCCTTAGGGTCAGATATTAACACGCTAAAGCCGAACTCCAGGCAAAATCTAAATACACAGATAAAATACATAAATGAGAGCTGTATATGACGCATTTCTGTTCATCCAGTAACATTTTACACAGCTCTGCCAAACAGCACAGTCCTGTCTGTTGGGGGAAGGAGACCTGTTGTTGCACTGCCACAGTTCAGTAACATTTAGAGTCTTGTTCCTCACAGCTTGTGAATGGTCAGTGAACGGAGATGCAGAAGACTGATTTATTTATTTTTTTTTTTCACTTTGCTTTTTCCACCTATCAGCATGTTTTTTTTGCACCGCAGAGCAATTTTTTGGCTCCTTGTGTGGCTTCTTCCGCCTGAGCCACGCTGTACAGTGGCTGATACCAACGGCAACCCAGATATTTACGCTGCTTGCTTTACAAAATATATATTTATACTGCATTAACACTATACCGTTTTGTGCAAAAAAGCATGTCACACTCATAGTTCTATTAATTGCATGGCACTTAAAGTGTAACTAAAACCAAAAGTAAAATCAACCTGTAAATGCAAAAAAAAAGTATGCTTGTTATACTGACTGTGGAACCTAGGGGGTTAATCCTCTGCATTGTGTAAAAAGGCTGTTTAATCCTGTCTTTTCTGATCCTCCCTTTCTTTCACAGTCCCCAATCTATCTGCTGATAGAACAGAGCCTTGGGGCAAGCTGCACATGCTCAGTTTGATGTGTATTTCTAGTAAGTTTTTTTTTTCTTTTTCTTGGGAGAGTGCATGTGATCAGCATAGGGCCAATCATCACTGTCCAGATAGAGGGTAAGGAGTCATGCAGCCTCATAGGACAATCAGGGCAGAATGAAAACTCCTCCTACAAGCTTTTACCAGACGCTAATAGAAGTCACTTGACTGCTCTAACTGCTGACGAGAAAAGGTTTTTAGAGGTTTATATTTACTAAAATAACTGCATTTCCATGCTTTGTGTACTGTGGGAAACCAGATATAGTGAATGCAGGCTCCTGGGTTTAGTAACACTTTAATGGCACCCAAAGCACAGCAAGCAGACTGTTTTTGCACACAACAAAGCCTAAAGGTGCATGAGCTACTTTGCTGCATTTGTCATGTGTAGGGCAGTCTATCAAAACAAACAGGTTGCCCTATGTGCGTAGGGCAACAATGCACGAAAAAAGCACATATGCGTGCCCCCTGCTGTCCTGTATCATAGTGTGAATGTGGCTTAAGGATGTAATAATGATTGTAGAGTTGCATTAGTTTCTGCCCTTATGTCTACCTGAAATTCAGCTTTGACCCCTTTAATACCAAACCAATTTAGTTTACTTTTAAAAAACATGATGAAAATCCTTCTTGACTTGTAAATTTAATACCCATATATATATATATATATATATATATATATATATATATATATATATATGTATATATATTGTGCAGAGAACCTAACTAAAAAAAATATGATTTTTGCTACAAAAAATGTTTTCATTTAAAAAAATACACAATTTTTTTTTTTTAACATGGTTTTGTAGAACTGAAAATAAAACTGAGTAATTATAGTTATGAAATTAGCATTCAAAGTAAATGTAGTGATTTTCAAGGCATTTTAATATACAGTTGGATTAAAGCATGTGTTCGAGTCACAGCCTTAGTTAAACACGACATTACAAAGATTCCATTGCCATGTTGGCAGTTCCAGGACCACATTCAGTGTATGTTTAAGACTCTATCAATGTATCATGATAGACAAAGAAAGTCATTTTATGAAAATATAACATAGCTATATCTATTGCCATTCATGTGCAGGAGGTGACGCACCTCCTACTAAAGGACAATAGTCTGTGGAGTCATTTCCAAATGTATACAGAATACTTGTCCATTCAATGCTACAATCACAGAGCCTTTATGCATGTATTCTTAGCATAACGAGAATACTTTAAAATTAACAAACAATGCTGAATGATTATTTTCTTGCTCATGAAAGAGCAAGTGTAGCACCACCCCCGCAGGAGCTGCTGATTATATTATTGGGTCTACACCCTGCCTAACAACCCAATCAAATTGGCTCGATCCCTCCTCAGGCACAACTGACCCAGAATAGGACTGGACTATCAAATAGATACACAGGTTGGAATACAATACTTCACTATGCAACAATACCTTGTTACCTTCTTGAATAGTAGTCCTTCTGGGTGACACAATGGAACAACGCACAAGATTGTAATTAACCAAACTTAGTTTACTATATATCAAATTGAATAGGGGAGATACAATACAATACAATACAAGTCCATAAAAGGTTATTTAAAACAGCTTTAAAAAGGTAAAAGAATACCCCCACACTCCTCCTGCATTAAGGCTAGACACAGTACCAGGTAGGTGGGCCTATCTGAGTCCCTCCCCCAGAGTTCTCTTCTTTCTTGTTGATCTTCGCTAGCAAGGTTATTGAATAGAGCTCATTTGTAATCCAGATTAGGAATAAAGATCAAGAGAGAGAAAACAACGAGCTGTTAGTTGTCACCGCAGGGTGTCTGCGTAACTGAGCAATAACTTCTGCGAGAGAGATAAGCCTCTGGCGACTCCTTTACAGACCGTATTGTTTGTCTATGAGTCTCCTGAGAGAGTATGGTGATAAACCCCGGGGTTTTATCACCTCCTGCTGCGCTACCGCTATCTGTAGATAAAACTGTCTCTTCAGCAGATAAAGTCAGTTATTGGGCATGTGCCCTCTCACCAACAGAAGTTTCTCCTTCGCACGCTTCCACTGCGGTCTCAGTCCTTTGGCTATATGCCAGCTGCGCGGGGTCCTTCTGGCGGATGACTTCCGGTCTCGGCAAACAGCAGTATGACCTCCAGGAATGTGCCTCGTGCTTGAGATGGGACGGTTCCACGTCGTCCCTCCAGGCTAAAAGGCTCTGGCCCAATATCCAGTGTCAGTCCTTCACTCTCGCTCGCTGGTTCCTCAGAGTCCAGCGCAGAAAGGCCCCCCCTTTCGCGCGCTTCTCTCTTCCTTTAAATAACCTCCCCCATAGTGCCGTGCGGTGCAGCCGTGCACCCTGGATCTTGCAAAGCAGCCTGGGAGATGTAGTTTCTTCATCTTGTGAAAAGGAAGTCACAGCCTGGGAAATTCCATGCAGCTACCACTAGAGGGAGCCTAGTTCCTGGATCTTGCAAAGCAGCCTGGGAGATGTAGTTTCTTCATCTTGTGAAAAGGAAGTCACAGCCCAGGAAATTCCATGCAGCTACCACTAGAGGGAGCCTAGTTCCTTCCCACATATCAAACAGTGTCTTTAGGCATGTTTAACCCCGCTACACACTCCCCCCACTTGAGAAACTTTGGTCCCCAAAGAGGTCAACAGTATGTACCCTAGTGCATAGGTTGGCATTATACAACAAAAACATTAACATTTTGCTGAAATAAGTCAATCTGAATACATCCAATTTTGTATTCTAATAGCAGTGCAACAGTAAAACGATAAAGTGCAATTAATAAGCAAATAAGTGATTTCTACAGTGTTAATATAGTGCTGATTTCTAGTGCTTTTATATAGTGCTCCTTTAAAAAGCACATGTGCCTTTGCAATTTCTTAAACACTTACATCTTAAAGTTTGTGTTGAAAAAAAAACATCAAAAGGTGAGAAAGAGAAAAAACATAGTGAGGTCAGAGCAACAAAATGTGCGCAAACATTAACTCACAAAGTAAACCAAATTGTGAACATCAAAAACTGTGCTTATATATAATGGCCAAACCCAATATCCTTATGTACAAACTTAAATGCAAACGTTTTCTACTTCAATACTTTGTTCTCATGATCTCTCACAGACCCCCCAAAACTTGGGTGGCTTGTACAGTTGTGCCTGGGGGTGAGCTAGGGTTGTCCCCCACCAAATCTACAGTGGAGGAACTAGGCTGGTCAGGAGATCTTTTGGAAGTAAAAACAGCTTCTTCCGAACATTCACCCAATTGATCATAGGTCAGTCTCTTAGGTGGGTGAATGACTCTCCTTTCCCTCTGTTCCCGTGGAGGCATGCTCTCAGAGGTACTAGGATCAGGCACTTCTGAGGATTCTTCCATGTCCCCCTCCTCATGTTCCAACACAGAGGCACCTGATGGTTCAAGAGAGGTCAGTTCTTCTTCAGAGAAGGGTGCAACCTCCTCCTCAGGATCTTCATCCTCAGCTGCTTCTTCTGGAAGCATATGAAAGGGTATGAATTCAGGGGCTTCTGCCCGAAGGGCTCCTCTATCAGCCAAGTCAGACGAAGACAGGGAGGCAGGTGTGGGTTCTGGCAACTGAGATGACCACAACCAGTCAGGTACCTCCTCTTCATCTTCCAAATCTTCAGATGGAGAACTTCCCTCTCCCTCATCTGGGAGCGTCGTCTGAGATCTGGTAACTGGTCTGGACCGGCGAGAAGTCGAAGGGGCCTCTGACAAGTCTTCCACAGGGGGCATACGAACCGCTTCAGAGAGAGGCAGCAAATGGTTCCGATGCCAAGCCTTCAATGGACCCACACTTCCTTCAGGCCGAATTTGGTACACAGGAAGGTTTGGCAGTTGCTTGCAGATAACATAAGGTTGGGACTTCCAGCGGTCTGCCAACTTGTGTTTTCCCGGGACACCCAAGTTTCTCAACAAAACCCTGTCCCCTGGTTGCAGGTCATGGATCCGAACTTTTAGGTCGAAATTTTTTTTATTCCGCAGTCCACGTTGATCAGATGTGGCCTGAGCCTTGTCATAGGCCGCTTTCAGACTCTTCCGCAGTCGGTCCACATATCCTCTATGCGATGCTGAAGAGGTATGATCAGGCGAAATGCCAAAGGCCAAATCCACTGGCAACCGAGCCTCCCTTCCAAACATCAGCCGATAAGGGGAATATCCAGTAGCATCACTGACAGTGCTGTTGTAGGCATGCACAATGGCAGCTACGTGCTTGCCCCAATGCTGTTTCTTCTCTGAGCTCAAAGTCCCCAACATATCCAAAAGAGTCCTGTTAAATCGTTCAGGCTGGGCATCCCCCTGTGGATGGTAGGGAGTGGTTCTAGTCTTTTGAATGCCTAACATATCTAACAGTCTCTTGATCAGTCTGCTTTCAAAGTCCCTTCCCTGATCAGAATGGAGGCGTTGTGGTAACCCATAATGTACAAAGAACTTCTCTACAAGAACTTTGGCTACCGTTGAGGCCTTCTGATCCCTTGTTGGGAATGCTTGAGCATATCTGGTAAAATGGTCTGTTACCACAAGGACATTCCCCTGGCCACTCAGATCAGGCTCTAAGCAAAGGAAATCAATGCACACCAGCTCCATGGGTCCCTGACTTTGTAGATGGCCCATTGGGGCTGCTTGACGTGGCAGAGTCTTCCTCTGTATACACCGGACACAAGAATGACAGTATCCTTCAACTTCGGCCCTCATACAAGGCCAGTAGAACCTGTCCCTGACAAGCTGAAAGGTTCTTTCGGGCCCCAGATGGCCATGATTATCATGAAGAGCGGCCAGAACTCCCTCTCTGTATTTAGCTGGTAAAAACAGTTGCCACTTCTCCTCCAGATCTTCAGATGGACCTCTCCGGTAGACCACTCCTTCTCTGATCTGTAACCGGGTCCACTCTCTATGTAACAGACGGGCCCCCTGAGGGGAGTCAGTTAGAAGCAACTCAGGGCTCTGGATCTCCAGGGCTTCCAAGAGAAGTTTTCCCAAAGGGTCTTCCAACTGCTCCTTCCGCAAGTCCCTTTTGGACAGCCGGGGCAAACCCTCCCCTTCAACCTGGGTCACCTGGCAGTAGCATTTGGGTACTCCGATAGCCGAAACCCCAATCTCTTCTGCTCTTGACCCTCCTCGGGATCGAAATTCAGTTCCCTGATATAGGGCACGCACCCCTTCTGGAGCCAAATGAGTCCATTCTTCCGCAGGTTCCTGTGGAACATGCAACCTTCTGGATAGGGCATCTGCATCCCTATTTCCGATTCCTGGCCGATACTTCAGGCTAAAATTGAAGCTAGAGAGGGCAGCCAACCATCGATGTCCTGTTGCATCCAGCTTGGCCGTAGTCAACAGATAGGTGAGGGGATTATTATCTGTCTTGACAATGAATTCAGCCCCGTACAGGTAGTCTTTCAATTTGTCAACCACTGCCCACTTCAAGGCCAAGAATTCAAGTTTGTGAGTAGGATAATTCCTTTCAGCAGGCAGTAGGCTTCTGCTCACATAGGCAACAGGTCGCAGATGACCCTCATGCTCCTGATAAAGTACCCCCCCCAGCCCATCTCGGCTGGCATCAACATGCAGTTCATATGGTTTTGTGGGGTCCGCATAGGCCAACACAGGGGCAGTGGTTAGGGTTTCCTTCAGCTGGACAAAGGCCCCTTCGCATTCCGGGGTCCACTGATCCTGGATGGATTCCTTAGCCTTCCGGGGGCCCATGGTGGACTTCGCCGGCTTTACCAACTCAGGGACATCATCTTCTTCATTCTTCAGGAGCTCATTTAGGGGTCGGGCAATCTGGGCGAACCCCTCCACAAACCTCCTGTAATAGGAGCAAAAGCCCAAGAATGACCGGAGTTCGGTCACATTTGTGGGTCTCGGCCAGGAAGCAACAGCATCCAGCTTGTCCGGGTCAGTGGCCACCCCTTCTTCAGACACGATATGGCCCAGGTAATGGACCGAGGACTGATAGAATTGGCACTTCTCAGGAGAAAGTTTCAGACCTTCTTCATGTAGCCTCTTCAAGACCTTTTCCAACCTCTCCTCATGTTCTTCTAAAGTTCTGCCAAACACGATAACATCATCCAAGTATACCAGTACCTCTATCAAATTCATATCTCCAACGGTCCTCTCCATCAGCCTTTGGAAGGTAGCAGGGGCCCCGGACAACCCCTGAGGCATGCGATTGAACTCAAAGAACCCCACAGGGGTGATGAAGGCTGTTTTCTCCCGATCTTCAGGGTGCATGGGGATCTGATAATACCCACTCTTTAAGTCCATCACACTGAACCACTTCGCCCCTGACAGACTCTGTAGGGCATCTTCGATTCGAGGAGTGGTATACTGGTCTGGGATGGTTCTTCTGTTCAGCGTTCGGTAGTCGATACAAAGCCTCAAAGATCCATTTTTCTTTCGGACTACCACTATCGGGGAAGCATACGGGCTCCTGGATTCTCGGATAATCCCGATCTTTTTGAGCTCTGCCAGCTGTTGACGTAGATCTTCTAAGTCACCTAAGGGGACTCGCCGGACTCTCTCCCTGAAAGGCTTGTCCTCACTCAGGCGGATCTTATGAGTGGCGCTCCTGGCACATCCCACGTCAAACTCGTCCTTAGAGAATATTTCCCTACATCGAGCAAGTTGTGCCTTGGCCCTCTTCACCCATTCCGGCGGGAGGGCAGCGTTTCCAGAGCAAAGCTCCTCTATAACCGCTTCACCCTGTTCCTTTTCTTTGAAATCAATGGGGGCAACTGGGGTAGCCGGGTTGACTTGGCCCAGGAGCACTCTGGCCGGTACCTTCACTGGTGTAATAGAGGTGTTTCTGACACTCACTAAAACCCTTCCACGATTTTCCTGTAACACCTTCAAAGGGATCACCTCAGGGATCACTTCTATCCCTCTCTGTCTCTCCTTTTGACCTGATTCAAAGATAATGAAGGGACCCGGCTGTTGCCATGTGAGTTTAACAGAAGCCTTAAAACAGGCCACCTCTCCTGGCTGTAAGACCTTTTCTGCTCTATCCAGCTTCCAGAGTCGTCCAACTCCTTCTGCGGGGGTCTCTTGCTCCAACACTAATCGTTGGTAGGCCTGCCGTAGCATGGGATGGATCCTTGGCGCCTGAGCATCTTGTCCCTGGACCAGTTGTATCAGAAGGCGCCTTACCAGGTCAGTGTTTGTTCCTACGATGAGAGAGCTTTTGTTGGCCCCGGGTGGACGAGGACAGACCACCGCTAAGGTGTCGAAGGTTTCCGCTTCACCAGCCACTGATGGATCAAAGGTCAACTTGATTGGCAGATACCCGTCATAGGGAAAACTTTGGGTCCCAATACCCCATATCTCCAGATCTTCCAACTTCTGCAAAGGTAGATGGGTAAGATATTTATCATAGAAGTCTCTATACAAAAGAGTCACCTGGGCCCCTGTGTCAAGGAGGGCTCTTGTGTAAATTCCTTCCACCTGAACCGAGACCACTGGGGAGGGCCCGACCAAGTTAGTTGGGAATTCTCTTGATGTAGCCTTGTTATCTGATTCAGTTCTCTGTACCCTGGCCCTCTTCTCCTTTTTCTTCCTTGATCTAGGCCCCCGCCGAATCCGGTGTGCATTGACTTTCCTTCCCTCAGTAACCCGGAGTCTAGAACTGGGGGTGTTATATTTGGGTCTGACCCCCTGACTCAGTTTCCCTGATCCTGCACCACTTCTGGAGTCCCTTAAGACTGGCGGACACCCGGTTGACTCCTTCACCGGTGTCCTCTGAAGTTTCCCGCTGGCTCGCGAGGTTTCGCGGCAGTATTTCCTGAGCTGGGACATACCCTTCTAACATGCCCAACTCCCCCGCAGTTGAAACAAGTTAACAATCTTACAGGCCGTGGCTCTGGATCTGTGCTGAGACTAACAGGTTCATCTGGCCTCTCCGATATACTCCCCTTGGGTAGAGTGGATACCTGACCAGTCAGGATGGACACCATTTCTATCAACTGAGACACTTGGGTCTTTAGGAGTTCAACTTGAGAGTCACCCTCTTCCACACTTATCACTCCAACCCGGGCAGTTGAGTCAAACTGCCGACTTTTCTTCTTGTTGTCCAACATGACCTCTTCCTCTCTGACCATTCGAATCAGATCGGGGTATTCTAGAATGCCGCCATCTCGACGAGTTCGTAACAGTATGGCAATGGGATCTAAAGGTTGAGCCCCTTTCAGAACCTGTCGTGCACGAGTCTCATCTATTTTCCGGGGGTCTATTCCTTTCTTTAACAGAATCTGGTGGATAATCCTATCCAGACGTTTAATGAATTCGGACAACTTCTCCCCCTCTTCTTGATAACAGTGGTCCAACTGGTAGAGAAGTTCAGCCGCGTTCTCCGTCCGACCAAACACATCTTGCAGAATGTCCAAATAATCCTGTGCAGTGCAGTTCTTCTTGCTAAGCTTTAGATTACGTACAGCCTCTAATGCAGGTCCCCTTAAACTCTCTGTGATCCTCTGCTTCTTGTGCTGTTCTGGTACCTCCCATTCCTCCAAAGCCTGAGTGGCGGTATCTAGCCACTCTTCGAACCCATCTTCTGCTGAAGGCACAGGCTGTTTCCCAGAGAATGTCCGGAGCTTCCTATATCCAGTCATCAGATAGCTCGAGGAGTCCCTGCTACATTTTGCCACAATCTCCCCAAGAACAGCACACAGTTCTGAGCTAAAAGTCGACAAAGGTGATGACTCAGGATGCCCTTCTTGGACACCTTTTTCTTGGCTGGATACCCCATGGGTGGTGGATGAGGGACCCGCAGTAGGAACTCCTGGATGTATCAGGAAAAGTTCTGTTTGGTCAATAGTTTTTACACTGTTTCCATTGAAATAATCAGGGACCCCTTTCCTCCACTCACACAGTGCATACGTGTGTGGGGCAGTGGTGTCAGTTTTTATGTCAATCACCCAGAATTTCCTGTCTGTGGATAGTGCCCTTAAAACAGGGAGGAGCTTTTCTTCAGTCCAGGCTTCTCCCTTGATTTCAACCACCAGGCCATTTTCCACTATGACATTCTCTTCCTTGCACCACTCAGCAGCAGCGACAGGATCCATTTCTGCGTGGGAGGGGATTCTGGGGCTGAGAGGGTTGTGTTGCAGGACTGTAGAAATCCCGGACGAGCCCCCACGTGTAGCACCACCCCCGCAGGAGCTGCTGATTATATTATTGGGTCTACACCCTGCCTAACAACCCAATCAAATTGGCTCGATCCCTCCTCAGGCACAACTGACCCAGAATAGGACTGGACTATCAAATAGATACACAGGTTGGAATACAATACTTCACTATGCAACAATACCTTGTTACCTTCTTGAATAGTAGTCCTTCTGGGTGACACAATGGAACAACGCACAAGATTGTAATTAACCAAACTTAGTTTACTATATATCAAATTGAATAGGGGAGATACAATACAATACAATACAAGTCCATAAAAGGTTATTTAAAACAGCTTTAAAAAGGTAAAAGAATACCCCCACACTCCTCCTGCATTAAGGCTAGACACAGTACCAGGTAGGTGGGCCTATCTGAGTCCCTCCCCCAGAGTTCTCTTCTTTCTTGTTGATCTTCGCTAGCAAGGTTATTGAATAGAGCTCATTTGTAATCCAGATTAGGAATAAAGATCAAGAGAGAGAAAACAACGAGCTGTTAGTTGTCACCGCAGGGTGTCTGCGTAACTGAGCAATAACTTCTGCGAGAGAGATAAGCCTCTGGCGACTCCTTTACAGACCGTATTGTTTGTCTATGAGTCTCCTGAGAGAGTATGGTGATAAACCCCGGGGTTTTATCACCTCCTGCTGCGCTACCGCTATCTGTAGATAAAACTGTCTCTTCAGCAGATAAAGTCAGTTATTGGGCATGTGCCCTCTCACCAACAGAAGTTTCTCCTTCGCACGCTTCCACTGCGGTCTCAGTCCTTTGGCTATATGCCAGCCGCGCGGGGTCCTTCTGGCGGATGACTTCCGGTCTCGGCAAACAGCAGTATGACCTCCAGGAATGTGCCTCGTGCTTGAGATGGGACGGTTCCACGTCGTCCCTCCAGGCTAAAAGGCACTGGCCCAATATCCAGTGTCAGTCCTTCACTCTCGCTCGCTGGTTCCTCAGAGTCCAGCGCAGAAAGGCCCCCCCTTTCGCGCGCTTCTCTCTTCCTTTAAATAACCTCCCCCATAGTCCCGTGCGGTGCAGCCGTGCACCCTGGATCTTGCAAAGCAGCCTGGGAGATGTAGTTTCTTCATCTTGTGAAAAGGAAGTCACAGCCTGGGAAATTCCATGCAGCTACCACTAGAGGGAGCCTAGTTCCTGGATCTTGCAAAGCAGCCTGGGAGATGTAGTTTCTTCATCTTGTGAAAAGGAAGTCACAGCCCAGGAAATTCCATGCAGCTACCACTAGAGGGAGCCTAGTTCCTTCCCACATATCAAACAGTGTCTTTAGGCATGTTTAACCCCGCTACACAAGTATTCTATAGATCTGTGTGATTGTCAGTGCCCACACATGCTGATGCAGGAATTTGCTTCCCACTACCCTCTGGTCACCAACTGGTGCAAGCTGCAGAAACATTTTTTTTTAAAGGTAAGTTTCAACCAAAGGTTCTGTTAAATTGCATTCTGGCTAATTTTATCTGCTGTGGGCCCAGGAGCAACATACACTAAATTACCAAAGGTATTTCTTAATTCAACAGCCACTCTTTACTGAGGGTTCTCCATGTAGCACCCTCCTACATGTTAGACAATCTTGGCTTCTTTGTAATGAAAGGAGCCGTAATTGTTTGGTCTGGCCTATGCAGGGTCTCACAGGCTAGGAGCTTGATTGCTTCCCCCTTCCTTGAAAAGGTACTTCCAGAGCATAGGACAGGAGATTCAAATCACCCAGCCTGAATATTTATGAGGTTCTGGCCAATCCCCTGAGGGGGAAATTTCCAGAAGGGGGCTAGCATGTGGACAAATAGTCTAAGACACTTGAGAGCTGGATTCTCTTTCCCAAGGAGGCAGTGGTGTATTTTGGTTTTGTGCTGTCCTAGGCAAGACTAAAATTCGGCGTCACCCCTCCTCCTTTGTAAATTTGCCCCACCCCTTCAAAATTGAAGCACTCCATGTCCCAGCAAGGACCCCTAAGATCTCACAAGAGGGGGGGTTAGAGAGGATGGGAGAGAGAGAGGGGGTGGGTGGGTAAGGGAGGGTGAGGGGGAGAAAGAGAGAGAGGGAAGGTGGTGGAAGAGAGAGAGGGTGGTGGGAGAGGGAGAGAGAGTGGTGGGCGAGAGAGAGAGAGCGTGTTGGAAGAGAGAGAGAGAGAAAGAGGGTGGTGAGAGAGGGTGGTGGGAGAGGGAGAGAGAGTGGTGGGCGAGAGAGAGAGCATGTTGGAAGAGAGAGAGAGGAAGAGGGTGGTGAGAGAGGGTGGTGGGAGAGGGAGAGAGAGAGGGTGGGGGAGAGGGAGAGACAGAAGGTGGTGGGAGAGAGAGAGAGGGGATGAGAGAGAGTGAGGGGATGAGAGAGAGAGGGAGGATGAGAGAGAGAGGGAGGATGAGAGAGAGAAAGGGGGAATGAGAGAGAGGGGGAGGAGGAGTGAGAAAGAGGGGGGTGGGTGAGAGAGAGGGGGGAATGGAGAGAGAGAGAGGGGGTGAGAGAAAGAGAGGGAGAGTAGGAGAGAGAGGGTGTGGGTGGGAAAGAGAGGGGGTGTGGGTGGGAGAGAGAGGGGGTGGGGGAGAGAGACAGGGGGGTGGTGGGAGAGAGAGAGGGGTTGGGAGAGAGAGGAAGAAGGGAGTGGGAGAGAGAAGGAGAGGGGGGGTGGGGGGAGCTCTTTGCGCAGAGGAGGAGGAAGTTAAATCCTCCTCCTCTTTGAATTATGGGCAGGGCCAGAGAGTCACGGCCGTGACACCCTTGGTTGCTAGAAGCCAGGAGGCTCTAGCAACCAGTGGCCAATAGAGTCTCAGATGGAGGTGGAAGCCTGCCCCCCTGCAAAGTGCCACCCTAGGTCTGGGCCTTGTTGGCCTAGGCCAAAATACAGCACTGCCAGGAGGGTTCAAGAGCCTGAGTGGCTGCTGTCCTCAGGCAGCCCATGAATGGTGCAGCTGTTCTTGAGGCCTAAGTGTTGTGAGGACCTGTATGAATCTTACAAGAAGCTGAGAGCTAGACCTCACCACAAGGGATTTGGTTGGGAGAAGAACTGTCTCAATTACTGGACCGTGTCTGGAGAAAGGTGACAGCTGTCCTGAGGACTTGTGAGTAAAGACCTTGAATTCATCCCCGTGACTGTTCAATGTTCTGGGAATCGCATTGGCTACCAGTAATTGTGCATAGACACAAGGTAATCAGATGCCTAAAAACGTATCTCACATCTTAAGCTGGGAGGCCTTAGACTGCTCAGAAACTTGCCTCATAGTTCCTAGCAGTGAGGTCTTAGTCTGCTCAGAAAGTTACCTCGTGGTCTTCAGCTGTGGAGGTTTAGACTGTCAAACATTCACGTCTAAGGAGAAGATTGTCCTCCATGTGCTAATTGTTTTAGAATATTCTGTGTCCTAACCCCTCTTCCGTTAAAGCTTCTTCAAGCAATGGATTTTAAAAAGACATCTCCAAGACTGTGTTAATGGAGCTAATGTGAATGAACTGGTGTTTGTGGGGATGGGCAGCCTTTGTACTTTTAGGGAAGAACCAGTTAATACCAATGCAGGGTTTTGCTACATCCATAATGTAGAGTACACAAAAATTGTAGGCAGCGAATTATAACTCGGCTATGAATTCAAAACAAGGCGTGCATGCCCACACACAAAAAGACCTAGTGACGACGCCTAAAGATTATTAGGACTTTGTTAGATGGATTGGTTGGGTGTGTGCTTTTTCACTTATAGGGGAAGGTATATTTAAAACATTCTCAATCTGGTTACCTCTATCTGCACTGCAGATGTAGAAGGAGTATATTGGAAATGGGGATGTCTCAGAATTACCTGCCATTCAATTTCCTCCCTATTCAAAGGCACTCCTGGAAAAGTGTCCCTAATCTTTCTATTCTAACTGGACCTAAAACCTGTCCAATGCTGCAGTATACTAATCACTCCTATCCCTGATCTAGGAGATTAGCCAGACTGATCAAAACCCCTCCCCACCAAACATATCCTCGTGTTGAAGTGATTGTGCACCAAAACGTATCCTGTGAACCCAAAATACCCTACATGTTTCGCTCAAAAAGAGAGCTTCATCTGGGGTGCACCAAATAAATCATAAGTGCTCCTAGAAAAAGTGCTATAAACACCACATTGCAAATGGTGACTCTTCTCTAAGCTGCTTCTATTTATAGGTATTTCTTAAAGCGGAGTTCCGGGCACAAAATTCAATTTCTAATAATTACTGCATTGTATTCCTTACTCTCCGCTGAGTCAGAATTGGATATTCCCATAGTTTTTTTTTTTTTCACTTACCTGTTTACAGAGGTTTGTATACTCACCTTTCAAAGGACTTCCTCCCTCCTGTGCCTCGGCTCTCCTCGTCACTTCCTGCCGCAATGCGTCCTGGGAGCTCTTCCTCGGCCCTCCCATGAAGCACTTTGCAGTCACATGGGCGGCCGACCACTGTTCTCATTTCTTGACTCACAGGCCTACGCCCACTGGAATCAGGAAGAAGGGAAGACATTTCCCCACAACGGACTCGGCAATCCACAACAAAGATGGCGCCGCACATCAGAAATTATATAAAGTAAGATTTTATTCTTGCAAACTCATTATTTCACCATTCTAACCAGGATTAGCGGATGTATCGATGTGTAAGGGTGATTGTTAGGGGGAGATTGAAAAAAAAAAACGATTCTGTGCCCGGAACTCCGCTTTAAAATGGCCACTCCAAAAAGGACCGGCGCCATCTAGGGGTTCTTTAATGGAACATCTTTTGTCCCTATTGTTTTGTTTATTCATTATTTTTTTTATTTATTATATATGCCATCTCAAAAGTAATTTTTCCTCCCATTAAAATATAATTTTCCGCCGTAAGTCACCATTTTGTGCTAAACACATCTCAGTCCCAAATACATATTAGAAATACATTTTTAAACTTGCAGATGCTAGAAGATACTACTCCCCCACAAAAGGTAAGTAGGTGAAGCCTTCGTTCCTTCCAAGTGGGGCACATGATCCCAAAAGATCCATTTGGTTTCTGTTTTTAATAATCTCTTGTCTAGGTCTCCTTTTCTCTGACCCAATTTGAGCTGCTGGAGAACCCAAAAGGACAGAGCATCAGCTTTTCCAATATGCTTTTGTAACATATCTCGTGATTGGTCTGTCCTTTTTTAGTTCCACATCATTTATATGTTCCAGAACCCTAACTTGGCTATGACCTTATGGAAAGGAGGCAGGGAATTTTCCCTATTAGAGGCTTTGGGAGTTTTTAAAAGACAATAAGAATTTCAACCCACCTAAGCAGTGGTGTATTTAGGTTTTGTGCTGCCCTAGGCCTGACTAAACATGTGCACCCCCTAATTTAAATATGACCCCCCCTTTCTGTAAAGGCCACACCCCTTCCTGTTTATGACCCACCCTGTCATCTGTAAACCACAGACCATAACCACAGTCTATCAGTGCCCATCAGCATAGCTTCATCAGTTCCCATAAGTTCAGCCTCATCAGTGCAGCCTTATCAGTGCTGCCTCTTTACTGCCCATCAGTGCAGCATATCAGTGTGGCCTCATTAGTGGTCACCAGAGCAGCCTTATCCGTGCCCATTAGTACAGCCTTATGTCACGGGATTAGTAAGATTACTCTGTTAAGATATTTGGACTTGTGATTGCTGCCTCTGATTGTAATTATAGGATTTTTTTCACTTATGTGTATAATAAATAGGAAGTCCATAGTCATTATACAAATAATGAAATATTTTTTTTGCTGCCCCCCTGCAAAGTGCTGCCCTAGGCGTGGGCCTTGTTAGCCTAGGCCAGGATACAGCGCTGCACCTAAGCCTGCATAAAACTAAAAAATCAGTTATTTGTGGTCTACATACATGCAATCTAGCAACTTCTGCAAGCCATTTCTTAGGGAGGATCTCCTAAAGGTAACAACAGCAGAATGTGGTCCATCAGGAGAAAGTACAAAAGGGTGACAACGCTGGAGAACAATTGGAAGACAGAAACAAAGCTTTGTCACCTTATTACAGGAAGTTCCTGCAATAGGACCTTCATGGCAGGATCACGAGAAATTATTTTAGAGAAAGCTGCAGATTTCAAAATAAAGAGGATTACTTTTAGTTTAACATGTTAAAACTGATATGAGATTTAAAATGACACTAAACTCTGGTTTAAAAAATAAATCTATCCAAGTATGTATTCTTAAAAAGTATCTTCTATTGCTCTTAGCCTCCTCCACATCTCAGATTTCCTTTTTTTCTTTTGTTGCTGTGGTCTAACTTTCTCTTAGAGGGTGGCTATGTTCCTTCTTCATGGTCCTACTATATGTAGGAACACAGCCATGCTCTTTCTTGCTCACTAGATGAATTATGGGACTATGTAGTTTCTATAGAGCAGTGCACATGACCACAACTAATATGCACTGCTTGTTCCAAACAAAGGGAAGTGAGGGGGAAAAGGGAGAGGTCTGGGATACAGAAAAACACAGTAAGTAGCAACTTGATAAAAAAATATATTAAAGGGTCAATAATTAATTAGTGTGTATGGATTATTTTTGGATAAGGGTCCATTCACACTAGCGCGACTTGTCAGGCGACTTGGTCGCCTGACAAGTCGCGGTGGGTCGCTCGCCATTGAATAGTACAGGACCCGTTCTAATAGGAGCGACACAAGTCGCTCCGACTTAGAAAAAGGGTCCTGTACTACTTTGGGGCGACCTGGAGGCGACTTGCATTGACTTCAATGATATGAAGTCCGTGCAAGTCGCGCTGAGGTTGCGGACTTCACAGGTCGCCCCACCAAGTTGTGTTGCCGCAGTCTGAACGGGGTCTAAGGATATTGTTTAGTATTAGTTTATGTAACTGGGTTTACATCTACTTTAATTCACTGTAATATAAATTATTAATGCTAGTATAGTTTCCTATCCCCCCCCCCCCCCCCCCCAGGAATAATAACACCTTTTCTGCTTTGCTATATTGGTGCCTTACATGCCAGTTCACTGCCATCTGGTATTCAGACTTATGGCATGAAGTGGTCATTGTAAGCACAGCCCTACCCCCTCATAATATGGCTATGCCCTGTAAACAGGACATTTACCCTTTAATTCTTACAGCAAAAGTAATTTCTATCTTAAATGTTGATGGGAACTGCTTTGTTCTGTATTGTTGGGCAGAAAAGAAAAGGATATTCTTCTGTTGCTTCCGCACTGCTTTAGTTAATGTTTAGCCAGCTGTAATGTTATTCTGTTGAATTTAATAGTTCTTTTTTATTTTAACACACAACATGCTGCTGCATAGCAGGAGATCAGATCTTCATTGGACCCCCGGGATGTGAAACACTATAAAAGTGTGCAGTGGAAGACATAGGACAATCAAGTGGGATTGTGACAGGTAATGGGAAAGGTAAAATGCAATGGTTGTAACATACAGTATAATAAACAAGGGACAGTGGTGCTCTGTACAAAAAATTAGGTTAAAGTGTATCTAATGCAAAACATTCTCTAAATTATTAATAGAACGTTGAGGGGTTAGAACAGTTGTTGCGTTTTTAATGCTGCTTGTGTCCCTGATAGGAAGATTTCCGTCATTTATTTGTCCTGGTAATTGGTAGGGATGGGCTGGATGTTCGAGTGGAACATAAGTTCGACTTGAACATCGGGTGATCTTGTGTTCGCTGAACACACGAACACCCAGGGTGCTCGGCGGCAACTTCGCCCACCCATGAGCCCCCCATAATGTACTGCGCGATTGCAGTACATTCGCATGTTCGCTAGAACTTTTTCCTTGTTCGAGATGTTCTGGTGCGAACTGAACAGGGGGGTGTTCGGCCCATCACTAGTGATTGGCAGTAAAAGGGAAAATACAAACTTTTGAGTTCTCACCAGAACAGGAATAAAGGGGAAATCTTCCAGTGGGAACACTTGTTATGGTGACAACTGCATACCTTACAATGTTATAAAATTAATAAAAGGGACAAAATTTAGCACAGGGTATGAAGGCAAAGGAAACCTCCCCGCCACGACCCCAGTTACATCATCCACAAAGATCTACTATGCAGAAAAGGATTGGCTAAACCACACAAGAGTTTTTTTTTCACTTCTATGTTTTCTTTATATTGGCTTATATTGACATAGTACATGTTAAATGTAGCGCTAATCCCCAAAAGGGATGCTCCGTTGTTCCAGGTTATTTTTCTTCCATTGTAGTGACAGCCAGGCAAACAGCAACATTCACTTCTACGCTCAGTAAACAGTTAAGGATTGCCTTTTTCAAAGTTTATTGCTGAGTAACTTGGATGGGGATTAGGGAAGCATTGGGATACTCTAGAACACTGAACATTAATAGGAGGACGCTCTTCTCTTTGCAGCTACTTTCTAGAACAGACCCTCTTACCATCAGAACAGGGAATGAAGAGCATTGGGACACCATAAGCAATGTTCCAGGCCAGGCAAGCCTTAGTATTAGTGCACTAGGGGTTAACAGCAACAGCAGTCACTAGGGTCCTTCACTCAGGTCTGTAATTACAGGTTCTCTGGGTATTTGGATGCCTCCCTCCGGTGTCAGGCAGACATTTCCTTAGTGGACTCTCCAGACTGGATCCTAGGTGAAATCCCCCTTCTTTAGCTTCAGGGAATTGTAGCAAAACAGATCCCCCACTGCTGCCACAGCTGGGACTTGGATGAGCACAGAGGAATCTTCAGCTGGGCTGCCCAGAAGCTCTTCAGGCTCAGAACCTCTCCTTCTGGGCAAGAACCTTGCTGCCTTAGGCTCCAAACTATTTATGAACTCTCTCAGCCACCTTCTGGGCACCCTCCCCCCAGGAATAAGCTGGAACTAGATAAAAATTCAGGCTGCCTATTTGACTCTCCCAACCCATTATATTCTGGAATCCTTCAGGGGGAAGCAGTTAAACCTGCAGCCGGCAAAGCCCGGAGCAGCTTAAGTCAATCGCACCCTGAACAAATGTCCACTGCACTTACCTAACCTCCAGCAATATGATGTCTGAAAGAGACATACAGTGTGTGCAATAAAATATTTTCTGCCAGCAACAATTCCCCTTAACACTTTAGTTACACTGTAAGGGAAAAATGTAAATAGTGACCCCATCATTGGTGAGACCAAACCAGCAAAAGTATAACAATTAGGAGTGGGAGAAATATCGGTTTCGTGGTGTGCCTCATGCCATTGGATAAGCAAAACTTTGCTCTCTCGCTGGCAGCTTACACTCTGCAGCATTTCAGTCAGCAACGTGGAAATAGGTGCGCATTATGTTTGCAGTTTTTAGCGCTGAAAAAGGTATAGCAATAATCAAAGTTGTTTAGTTTTTCTGCAAATTAGAAAATGAGGGGAGCATTTGGTGTATTGCTTTGGTTAGGTATCCTCTCTGCATTTACAGAAACGTATAGGCCCACAGGGTCGATGGTATAAGATTAGGGAGCTCTGTGTCCCATTATGCAGTAAGGAGGTGTGCTGTAGATGTGAACACCTAGATAATCATATTAATAGCCCCTGTACTGCTTTTTTCTGTTCCCAGATGCAATGGGATGTGGATGACACTATCTTCATGCTTTTCACATTCGGTGGATCAGAAAGTTCTAAAAAAAATTTTCTGTGGATAAAGAAGATCCCTAAATATGGACATTTTCGATCTAGGCCTAGGCAAAAATGTACAGCTTTCACAGAGGGTTCTGACAGTGTTTTGAAAGTAATACAATTACTATCCTCATTTGACGATGTATAATGTCAGAAATACAAGGATATTTTTTAATTTTTTGTTGATTTTATATCCACTTCTTTCATTTTATGTTTCAGCAGGTTGGATAGGAAGACTATGCAGAATTAATATGAGTTTAAACAAATTACAAAATAAGTTCAAGTTTTAATTAAGGAAAACGCTGATGTGGGAAGGTGTAGCCAGTGTATGTCTTATCAGATGTAAACAAGGATTTTCTCAAGCAAAGCCTAACACCTTCCTTATCTTCATAAGACTCATGAGGTGATGCTAATGAGTCAGAGATTATTTTAACTTTGTTTTTGGCTTGAAATGATTATGCCTGGAATTAAATGAGAGAACTGCCATGTGTAGGGTTGCCACGTATTCTTCAAGCCAAATTTGAACACCTGGGACCAGCGGCCTGGGACACCTTTGGATGCCCCAAGGAAAGTAGTAATGCGGAGCGCATAGCATGCCGCAATGACCAGTGGGTGTGGCCAAATTTCTCTTGCTGACATCATCGTCCTGCCCCCCCAACAGATTTGTGTGTGACTATCTTGGTTACTTGGGGAGCCAAAGCCCAGTCTTAACCACTTGCCGACCGCCACACGACTATTTACTGCGGCGGTCAGCCCCTCACAGGCAGAGCGACGTAGTACTACGTCGCTAGCCTGTGAGGGTCTAGGGAGCGAGCGCGCGCCCCCGGAGGCGCGCTCCCGCGCGCCCCCGGAGGCGCGCTCCCGCGCGGTCATGGGCCCCCCACGTGTGTGCCCGGCGGACCTGATGTCCGCCGGTTACTCGGCGATCGTCGGTGGAGAGGGAGAAAGGCAGGCGGCTGATGTAAACAAGCCGCCTGTCATTCTTCCCTGTGTAGAAACAGTGATCATACCGTTGATCACTGTTCCTACAGCTCAAGCCACAGCCAATCACAGTTAGAATCACGCCCCTAGGGACACACACCACCCCTCCCTCTCAAAAAAAGTTAACCCCTTCACTGCCAGTGTAATTTTACAGTAACAGTGCATATGTATAGCACTGATTACTGTAGAAATGTCACTGGTAACCCCAAAAGTGTCAAAAATGTCAGTCAAGGGTCCGATCTGTCCGCCGCAATGTTGCAGTACCGCAAAAAAAATCGCAGATCGCCGCCATTACGCGTTAAAAAAAAAACAACAAAAATGACAAAAATCTTTCCCTTTGTTAGTAAAAGCGATAACTTTTGCGCAAACCAATCAAAATACGCTTTTTGCGATTTTTTTTTTACCAAACATATGTAGCATAAAATAAATTGGCCGAAAATTTTTAAAAATTTTGATTTTTAAATTTTTTTGGGGAATTTCATATAAAAAAATGTGAAAAATATTGTTATTTTTGCAAAATTGATGCTCTTTTTTTGTTTATAGCGCATGATCAAAAAATCGCACAGGTGATCAAATACCACCAAAAGAAAGCTCTGTTTGTGGGGAAAAAAAGGACGTCAAATTCGTTTAGGTACAGCGTCGCACGACCGCGCAATTGTCCATTGAAATCACGCAAAAAACCCCCTGGTCAGAATGGGGGTAAAATCTTCCGGGGCTTAAGTGGTTAATAATGTGTCCGGGTTTCAGTCCTCCTGAGTCCTGATACCCAGACACATGTTTCAAAACCAGACAGTCCAGGTGAATCCTGAACAGGTGGCAACCCTAGCCATGTGTGGGTATTATTAGTCTGGCATAGCATGCCATAATATGGGGAAGCTAGAACAATGTTACAGTATGCTATGCCAGTGGTAACATTTAGAGTACTAGCACAAGGTGCTGATTCATGAAAATCAGATATTTTGGGCATAAAAAACGTGAGGATGAACTGTATAGTACCTAAACATATTTGCCTGTATGCATACACACATGTAAAAACTCTTCTAGCTTTTTTTAAATCAAGGGAGTATGTCATATATGTGTACATGTGTGTATTTGTGCGTATATGCATGACCATGCATAGTGCAAGTGTATGCTCCTGTGTGTACAGGCCTATCAAAAACATAGGCTGTATGTTAGATTAGTAAAAAAATAGGCTGTATTTAGGCTGTATTTAGATCAGATCAAAAAACAAAAATGCATGAATGCCTAAAGATGTGGCAATCTATTTATAAAAAAATTCTTTGCATTTGTCTTAGCATTAGCACATGCAGTAAGTCACAGATAATCCCATAATGTTTGTAATATGAACAATGTCATTGTTGCCTTTCACAGGGCAAATGTAACATTCCCTAACATTCAATCCTAAGAGAACATAGGGATTGATTTACTAAAACTGGAGCCCGCAAAATGCAAAGAAACCAATCACCTTCTAGGTTTTTTTTTCGTCAAAGCATAATTAAACAAGTGAAGTTAGAGGTTGATTGGCTTCCATGAATAACTTCACAGATTTTGCACTCTCCAGTTTTAGTAAATCAGCCCCATAGTCTTACGAACATTTGACCAGAAGAGTTAAAGGAAATCTATGGTCACAGCATACATTTTCACTTCATAACATCAGCTTTGTAATAACAATATACACAATATTTTTGATGATTCGATATAAGCTTACTTTAAAAAAAAATCTAATTTCATGTTGTGAGTGCTGTGATGGCCTGTCTCCTGGCCATCTCTTTCCACAATTTCCTTGATTCCCTGCATGCTTTGCAGCTTCTCCTCTGCTGTTCACCTTCAGTTTGTAAGGACTACATATCCCATGGTACCTTACTGCCTGCAAGTGATTCCTGTACTGACCCTGCCTCCTGAAATTCCTCCTCCCAGCATCTCTGTAATTCAGAAGGCAGGCTTTGTGAAATGTGTGACACAATAGTGCCTACCCACAGAGAATAGAGAATACATTCCCTACCATTGAGCCCTGTCATGAATAAACAGGCTAGTGTGTGGCTTCAGAGATGGCTGTAGTGTGTGCTGTCAGTCTAATAAACTTAGCCGGAGCAAGATGTCATCGGTGTGCAGTCTGTTTCATCTGATTTCTAGTGAGGGATGGAGTGTGTGCAGGCTCCTAGGCTTTGAAGCACTTAGCTGGTATCCATGGGACTGAAAAGATTACAGGATGGTTCAAGCAGTGACACAGGCTGTGATCGCCTAATAGTGAATATTTGTCACAGGGCTCAAAGAAGTAAATGTCACAAATCTTCACAAAGTAATTTTTTAAATCTTCAAGTTCATTCAGAGTAATAGGAGTGGGCTAAAAATAACTGATACATACACTGCACAAAAAAATAAAGGAACACGTTTTAATCAGAGTATAACATCAAGTTAATTAAACTCCTGGGATATTGATCTGGTCAGTTAAGTATCAGAGAGGGTTGTTAATCAGTTTCAGCTGCTTAGATGTTAATGAAATTAACAACATGTGCACTAGATGGGCAACGATGAGACAACCTACAAAACAGGAATGTTTTTACAGTGGAAGGCCAGTGACATTTTTTTTCCTACTCATCTTTTCTCACTGTTTTTCACTAGTTTTGCTTTTTGCTAGGGTCAATGTCACTACTGGTAGCATAAGGTGATACCTGGTCCCTAAAGAGGTTGCACAGGCAGTCCAAGTACTTCAGGATGGTACATCAATACGTGTCATTGCCAGAAGGTTTGCTGTGTCTCCGATCACAATTTCATGAGCATGGAGGAGATTCCAGGAGACAGGCAGTTACTCTAGGAGAGCTGGACAGGGCCGTACAAGGTCCCTAACCCATCAGCAGGACCAGGGTCTGCTCATTTGTGCAAGAAGGAACAGGATGAGCACTGCCAGAGCCCTACAAAATGACTTCCAGGAGGCTACTGGTGTGAATGTCTCTGACCAAACAATCAGAAACAGACTTCATGAGGGTTGTCTGAGGGCCCGACGTCCTCTAGTGGGCCCTGTGCTCACTGCCTGGCACCGTGGAGCTCAATTGGCATTTGCCATTGAATACCAGAATTGGCAGGTCCACCGCTGGTGCCCTGTGCTTTTCACAGATGAGAGCAGGTTCACCCTGAGCACATGTGACAGACGTGAAAGGTTCTGGAGAAGCCGTGGAGAATGTAATGCTCCCTGTAACATCTTTCAGTATGACCAGTTCGGTGGTGGGTCAGTGATGGTCTGGGGAGGCATATCCATGGAGGGACGCACAGACCTCTACAAGCTAGACAATGGCACCCTGACTGCCATTAGGTATGGGGATCCATTGTCAGACCCTACGCTGGTACAGCAGGTCCTGGAATCCTCCTGGTGCATGACAATGGCCGGCCTCACATGCCGAGAGTATGCAATCAGTTCCTGGAGGATGAAGAAATTGATAACACTGAATGGCCCCCACACTCGCTTGACCGAAATCCAATAGAACACATCTGGGACAATATGTTTCAGTCCATACGACGATGCCAGGTTGCACCTCAGTCTGTTCAGGAGTTCAGTAATGCCCTCGCCAGATGTGGGAGGAAATACCCCAGGACATAATCTGTCATCTCATTAGGAGCATGCCCCGATGTTAACAAGGCTTGAATACAAGCAAGTGGGGGCCATACAAACTACTGAGTACCATTTTAAGTTAAGGATATCTTTGGAGATCCTCTGCAGTCGGTTCCTAGTTCCTTTTATTGTGTGATTTATATGGCCATTGGATGCTAATAGCCATCTCCTGTATGTAAATTTCAGTGTGGATCCTGAGGAAGCTAATTATGTGAAACGTGTTGATTCTACATGCTGACACATTATTATAACTCCAATATGAAGAAATGAATATGGCGTAACTAGATTTGATGTTTATGTCTTTTAACAAACGGATGGTGGTTTTATCTAATTTTGTAACAATAAAAAAAATGGATTGTTTTTAACCATTGTTGTCAATTGTGTTTTCCCCTTGTTTTAGCACATTTTAAAGTTCTGTCTTCTATTTGTGGACTCAACCTGCCTAGGGCTGGGTGTAGAGGCCCCCCAAAATTTTTTTATGAATACTAGAAATAATTGAAATACAATGTGGAAATGAATATATAATTTTTAATTGTGACCATAGATAGGCTTTAACTACTTGCCAAGTTTTACTACTACAGGGCGGCCGCGCTGCGCAGGATCACTTATTTATAGGTGATCCTGCATTTCCAGGTATCAGATGTGAGTGCGGGCCGCTGGCGGCTCACTCCCACTGTGATTCAACAAAACCAGAGCTGATCAGTGCATCCTGCAGACCCGGAGTCCGCTGACACCTGCTGATCGTTCAGGACACAGGCAGAATGGCGATCTGCCTATTTAAACAAGGAAAATTGCTGTTCTGTCAGCAAGGAAGGCATTGATCTCGTGTTCCTGCAAAGCAGCGACACAGATCTTTGCCTTTCCCTAGTGCAAGCACCTCCCCCACTACAGTAAAACACTAGCTAGGCACACAGTTAACTCCTTAATCGCCCCTAATGTTAGCCCCTTCCCAGCCAGTGTCATTAGTACAGTGACAGTGCATATTTTTAGCACTGATCACTGTATTAGTGTCACTGGTTACCAAAAGTGTCAGAAGTGTCAGTTAGTGTCCAATTTGTCTGCCACAATATCACAGCTGTAAGTCATGATCGTTGCCATTACTGTTAAAAAAGTAAATAAAAATTCCATAAATATATCCCACAGTTTGTAGACGCTATAACTTTTGCGCAAACCAATCAATGTATGCTTATTGTGATCTATCTTACAAAAAATATGTAGCAGAATACATATTGGCATAAACTAATGAAGAAATTAAATGTTTTTTATGGGATATGTTTTATAGCAGAAAGTAAAACATATTTTTTTTTTCAAAATTGTCAGTGGTTTTTTGTTTAACTTCTTCCCATCCGCGCTACAGCCTATATACGGCTGCAGCGCGGACTCACATTTTCGGGAGGCCGTCTTTATACAGCCTCCCAGTAACACGCTCCCCGCGCGCTCCCGCGAGCGCGCATCGGGGAAAATCTGTGTCGGCCGTGTCACAGATCGTGGTGAATGGCCAATCACAGCGGCCATTCACCACGTGATCGGACCGTCCAATGAGAGATGATCTCATATGTAAACATATGAGATCATCTCTCATCGCCAGCGCTCCTTCCTCACACAGAGCCTGCAGTGTGAGGAAGGAGGAGAGCCGTCAGCCGCCGGGGACACAGAAGAATGTAATCAGGGCACCGATCACCAGTGCCCTGATTACTAGAGGTAAAAAAACATACACTCAGTGCCCACAGTGCCCGCCATCAGTGCCCCCCATCAATGCCCACAATCAGTGCCCATAGTGCTGCCAGTCAGTGCCCATCAGTGCCTGCTCATCTAGGCATTGATGAGCACTGACTGGCAGCACTATGGGCACTGAGTGTGGGCACTGATGGTGCTGCCCATCAGTGCTCATCAGTGCTGCCCATCAGTGCTCATCAGTGCCACCCGTCAGTGTCCATCAGTGCCATCCATCAGTGCCCATCAGTGCCGCCTATCAGTGCCCATCAGTGCCGCCCGTCAGTGCCACCTCTCAGTGCCCAGCAGTGAAACCTCTCAGTGCCCAGAAGTGCCGCCTATCAGTGCTCATCAGTGCCGCCTATCAGTGCTCATCAGTGCCGCCTATAAGTGCCGCCTATCAGTGTCGCCTATCAGTGCTCCTCAGTGCGGCATATTAGCACCTCCTCATAACTGCCCATAAGTGCCACCTCATCAGTGCCCATCAGTGCAGCCTATCAGTGCCCATCAGTGCCGCCTCATCAGCGCACATCAGTGAAGGAGAAAAATTTATTTTCAAAATTTACTCGCAGAAAATAAGAAAAACTTTTTTTTTTCCAAAATTTTCTGTCTTTTTTCTTTTTTTTGTAAAAAATAAAAAACCCAGAGATGATTAAATACCACCAAAAGAAAGCTCTATTTGTGTGAAAAAAATGATAAAAATTTCATATGGGTACAGTGTAGCATGACCAAGCAATTGTCATTCAAAATGTGAGAGCGCTGAAAGCTGAACATTGGCCTGGATGGGAAGGAGGTTTAAGTGCACAGTAGGCAAGTGGTTAAAGTGCAAAAAATAAAAAACACAGAGGTGATCAAACACCACCCAAAGAAAACTCTATTTGTGGGGAAAAAAGGACAAACGTATTTGGGTACAGTGTTACACGTCTGAGCAATTGCCAGTTAAAGTAATGCATTGCTGTATAGCAAAAAATGGCCTTGTCAGGAGGAGGGGGGGGGGGGTAAATCTTTCAGAGCTGTAGTGGTTAAAGAACATTGGATCAATAGAGAAAATGACCTAACATTATAGGCTAAAAACATTAGATCAGAAAAGGAAATAATATCTGCACTGTGTTCTGGGATTCCTTTCTAGGGATGAGCTGTAGGTTTGTCTATTGTTCAGAAGGTTCGACAAATCAGTGGGTGTTCAGCCGGCGCGGGAGGTGCAACTAGGAACTTCCAGCTGCACCGGGAAGTAAAACATTTAGCAGCAGCCTTACTACCACTGCTAAATGTGACGGCTTCCTCAGATCAGGGCTTCTGATTGTTGAATAACTGGCATCCACCAGCAACCTAACAATCAATGACTCATCTCTTCTACTTGGCACATTCAGCTGTCAACCAAGGATTCCTGGCTGACATGGGAATGTAAATAAAGGGATGGGATCTGTAAAAAAAGGCATGTGGTTCCACCTTAAATTCATACCAGGCCATTCAGGTATGAAAAGTGTGCCCCCCCTTCAAAAGGCATACCAGTCCCTTTTTGGGCATTCAGTCTGGCAGACTAGAAAATGGGCAAACTTGCGCCTCCGTCAGTGCTGTATCTTGGCCTAGGCCAACAAGGCCCAGGCCTAGGGCGGCACTTTGCAGGGGGGCAGCAAAAAAGCTGCACCCCGCACACACAAAAAAAAAACAGCCTCCTCCCTGCTCCGGCATGAAAAGGGTCCCTGTGGGCTTGCGCTTCACTTTTAGTATGGTGCCAGTCTTATGGGGCGAATTGGGCCAGAGGGCAGGGTCCAGGAGGCAAATAAGTCTGGCACCCACATAAAGCGGTCACACTGCTACCTGCCAGTGTGATAATACTGGCGGGTGAGGACATTCGGACAGACCGCAGGCCGCCAACCACACTTAATACAATGGGCCCAACAGCCCCCAATGCTAATAAGTGTGGCACTGCAGCCTAATGCTCCGCCTACACTCCTCCGCCCCCAGGTATGGCAGGCATCATGTCAATAATATATCAGTTCTTTAAACATCCTTGTCCTTGAGTGAGCATATCGAATTGCATCATATACAATTAGGACTTTTAATTGTATATGAATGCAAAAATATTTTGGACCTGCTCACCTCCATATGTGCTATCACAATATGTCACTGGGTTGGTAAGATTACTCCTATCTTATAAGATAATTGGACATGTGTTTGCTGCCACTGATTATTTCACTGATTTGTATACTGACTATGGACTTCCTAATCATACAAATAAGTGAAATAATCCTATGATTGCAATCAGTGGCAGCAAACACAAGTCCAAATATCTTAGGCTGCACTAATGGGCACTGATAGGTTGCACTGGGGGCAACTGATGGGGCTGTACTGATGGCCACTGATGAGGCTACACTGATACTGTATGCTGCACTTATGAGGCTACTCTAATGGGCAGCAATGAGGCAGCACTGATAAGGATGCATTGATGGGCACTGATGAGGCTGAACTTATGGGAACTGATGAGGCTACGCTGATGGGCACTGATACACTGTGGTTGTGGTCTGTGGTTTACAGATGACAGAACATGTCAGAAACAGGAAGGGGTGTGGCCTTTACAGAAAGGGGTGCGTCATATTTAAATTAGGGGATGCACAAGTTTAATAAGGCCTAGGGCAGCACAAAACCTAAATACACCACTGGCCTCCGTGAACCATATTAGGCCAAATGCCCTCCACGTGGGGGGACACTTTGCCAGAGGGGACACCATCTGGCAAAGCACCTTGTCCCCATGTTGAGAAGGACAAGGGCCTTTTCCCCACAACCCTGGCCCAGTGGTATGTTGTGGGCCGGGGTTTTACCGGAATCTGGAAACCCTCTGCAACAAAAAGGGGGCCCCAAAATATCACCACACCCATGTGAATAAGTAAGGAGTACATAGGTCCCTTACTCATTACTCAAAAAAGAAATATTTAAAATATTTTTCGCAAGGCTTTTAATTTAAAAAAATGCTGTAGATCCACTGTCAATTAAGTTGTCCAGCAATGCAGATTCAAGTTAACAACAATGAATGATGGCGACATATCTGATCCTGTCATTTCACTTATGCTGAAGGACATCTCTTGGTCGGGTTTTCCCATGTGACTTCATTGACCAAGTATGGACATAAGCTGGAAGTTTTTCTGCAGAAAACAGTTGCTAAATGTCAAATTCACTGCTTTAATATGCTTTTATAATGCCCCTTTCACATGGGCTGGGCTCTGTTTTGATCAGCAGGGGATCAGCTCACAGATCCCCTGCTGATCAGAGCAGAGAGGGCAGATGACACATCCCTGTCCACTCAGTTTCTGCAGAGCAGACATGGACAGAGATTGCACTATTGACTGTTCATTTACACCGACTACCCTCCAATCTGATCTGCCTAAACAGAAGAGGACAGATCCCTTTCCTTTTTTATAGTGAACTGGTCTGGACCCGGAGGTAGGTGGGTGCAAATAGACCTTTCCATTTACACCCACCCTGTCCATAGGGGATAATGGACCTTTGGACCTGAAAAAGTGACAGGCGAACCTGATCAGAACCATCAGGTGAAAGGAGTGTAAATCATGCTCCACCTAAAGAAGGTTAACGTAACACAATTATTTTTTTGATGTGATTAAATTGGCATAATGATTGGTATATCAATAAATAAGCTTACATGAAATACCATAGCACAGGCTATACCATACACCAGGGGTCTCCAAACTATGGCCCTCCAGTTGTTCAGGAACTACAATTCCCATCATGCCTAGTCATGTCTGTGAATGTCAGAGTTTTACAATGCCTCATGGGACGTGTAGTTCTGCAACAGCTGGAGGGCCGTAGTTTGGACATCCCTGCCATACACCTATTCAAAGCCAAACAGAAGTCTACGAGATAACTGCACATTCCTCCAAGTCCTGTCATGGTTTTTGGAAGGACTCTGGACATGCTTCGTGCTAGCACATGGACAGCTCACATTCTTACAAACAATAATTTAATCTCATGAGATGATAGGAATGTCTGAGACATGTACACCATACAGCGTTTGCATGTATAATTATATTGTACATGTAGCTTTATACTGTGTCTTTATAGACAGAGGTTTCAGGCTTGAAGAGATGCTGATACTGAATCTGAACTCAAGCAACTTATTCTGGCATTCGGAGCATTTGCAGCACAGGTCTTGAACTCTGCCTTTAGAGTTTATTAAATCTATTGAGCAATATGTCTATAGACTCCATAGGCTTTTACATAGCTTTGTCAAATGCAACATTTGGGAGCTTAAAGTGGAGTTCCACCCATTCTAGTAACTTTAGATGTATGTAATCCCCTTTAAAACGACTTTTACCAATGGAAACTTTTTTTTTTTGCTAGGAAATACCTTATTTTCTTCTTTATTCATCCTCTCCTCACTTCCGGGTTCCGGCTGCCGATCGGCGAGTACGTCATTCGGCGATTCGCAAGGGCTGCTGGGATGTATCTCATGGGATGAAATCTTGCATTATTACACAGGTGTCCTGAGCTGTACTGTATGTATTGGATTGAGGCCATGCTTCGCCCCGCCTCCTCTCAGTGAGCTGTACTCGGATGTATTGGATTGAGGCCGTGCTCTGCCCCGCCTCCGCCCGCCTCCTCTCAGTGAGCTCAGTGAGGATATAATGCTTTCAGTCCTCGTTCACTGAGAGGAGGCAGGGCGGAGCATGGACTCAATCCAATACATCCGAGTACAGCTCACTGAGAGGAGGCGGGGCGAAGCACGGCCTCAATCCAATAGATACGAGTACAGCTCAGGACTCCTGTGTAATAATGCGAGATTTCATCCCATGAGATACATCACAGCAGCCCTTGCGAATCGCCGAATGACGTAATCGCCAATCGGCGGCCGGAACCGGAAGTGAGGAGAGGATGAATAAAGAAGCAAAAAAAAAAAAAGTTTCCATTGGTAAAAGTAGTTTTAAAGGGGATTACATACATCTATGTAATCCAAGTTATTAAAAATGGGTGGAACTCTACTTTAAGTTGAGTGCAGCTGGAACATGAACATGAAAGATAAAGAGAGCAAGTCACCCTGCACAAACTCAGATTTAACGTTGATTGGTTGATTTTCTCAACCTGTTTTTTTTTTCACATTATTTAGGGGAAATACCCAATAAAAAAACATTCAACCACATCATCTAGAAGGATTTACAGTAAACATAGCCATAATATATGTGGGACCTCTTCTATGCTGTCACCAGCTTATATGCCTATCAACACCTCACTAACAAAGATGAATGAGATTAAAAAAAAAAAAAACACTGGCCCTGTTCACAAAACTGCCAGCCTGCTCTGTGAGTGCACCGGACACTTCTGCACCTGCGATATTCTGGTGGAGGTACAGGAATCTGCGGGATTGAGGGTTGTAAGCTCTAACGTGCAAGGCACTCTGATTTCTTTTGTATTAAATAGTATTGTAACTGTACTCTCTGTCTTCATTTTGTAAAGCGCTGCACAAACTCTCAGTGCTACATAAATCCTAAATAATAATATTAATAATATATTAATATTTATATGACCCCCAAGTTGATAAGTTGTCTACCTCCAACAGAAATTAAGTTTGAAATGGTACCCTTACCTTATATAATTAAAAAAAACAATACATAATGGTTATAAAAACAACTAAATAAGAAAGAGAAATGGGAAGATTTACTAAAATTTGAGCAGCTGTGCATGGTAGCCAATCAGCTTCTAATTTCAGCTTGTTCAATGAGGCTTTGATAATAAACCCTGGAAGCTGATTGGTTTCTATGCAGAGCTGCACTCCAGTTTTAGCAAATCCTCCCCACTGTTACAATTCTTACTGGGGGTAATTACCTTGGGTTGACAGATGACAGGAAACTCTTTTTCCTATTTTGAATTGGTGGTCTTAAATTTGCACTCTTCGGGCATGTTATGGCTAGTTTTAAATATCCAAATTTTAGTCGTTTTTAAAATGTTAAAAAGTAGAGGTTTTGTGTCTGACTTTACAGTAACAACAACAGGGCCTCATGCACACTGGGTCCAATTCTTCTGGCTGCCTTTTGTCCTGGCTGGAGAAAAGCAGCTTAACCACTTGCCGACCGCCGCAAGTACATATACTGTGGCGGTCAGCCCCTCACAGGCAAAGTGACGTATGGGTACATCACTAGCCTGTGAGGCTCTGGGGAGCGAGCGCACGCCACCGAAGGCGCGCTCCCGCTCGGTCTCGGACCCCCCCGCGCGTGTGCCCGGCGGACTCGATGTCCCCTTTGTAAGAACAGTGATCATATGGTTCTACTATGTAGGACCGTTGATCACTGTTCCTACAGCTCAAGCCACAGCCAATCACAGTTAGAATCACACCCCTAGGGACACACACCACCCCTCCCTCTCAAAAAAAGTTAACCCCTTCACTACCAGTGCCATTTTACAGTAACAGTGCATATGTATAGCACTGATTACTGTAGTAATGTCACTGGTAACCCCAAAAGTGTAAAAAATGTCAGTCAAGGGTCCAATCTGTCCGCCCCAATGTCGCAGTCCCGCAAAAAAAATCGCAGATCGCTGTGTAAAAAAAAAATATTTCCCTTTGTTAGTAAACGCGATAACATTTGCGCAAACCAATCAAAATACGCTTTTTGTGATTTTTTTTTACCAAACATATGTAGCATAAAACAAATTGGCCGAAAATGTTAAAAAATTTTGATTTTTACATTTTTTTTGGGGAATTTCATATAAAAAATGTGAAAAATATTGTTATTTTTGCAAAATTGACTCTGTTTTTTTGTTTATAGCGCATGATCAAAAAATCGCACAGGTGATCAAATACCACCAAAAGAAAGCTCTTTTTGTGGGAAAAAAAGGACGCCAAATTCGTTTAGGTACAGCGTCGCACAACCGCGCAATTGTCCGTTAAAGTCACGCAGTGCCGAATAGCAAAATACCCCTGGTCAGAAAGGAGGTAAAATCTTCCGGGGCTTAAGTGGTTAAAAAAGCGCCCAAAGCCGCGTTTTGCAAACACATTAAGACACGCCAAGTATTTGGGGGTTCATTCAGTAGCTTAGCCATATAATAATTTATTTATTCTGGTTATTGGAATGAATGAACATTTAAAGCGGCAAAGGTGCCCAGCATTTAAGGATGTTTATAATAATTTACAGGCGTTTAGGCACATCAAGCATTTTTTTCTGCTCAAAAGCTCCTCTCCTGAACATGCAATTGATTGAGGCCTACATCTACTTCTCTTCAGTTTATTTGGACAAGGAGGCCTCAAAAGTTTATCCTTTGTGTATGAATTTTATAAGCTCTTTCCCCTTATGTTATGTATGTCTGATTTTTTATGTATTTTTTTTCTTTTTCATGTAGATCGCTAGATACACATATTGGCTGTTTTCTTTGGCATGGGGTCTCAGAAGAGTTTTTTTAATCTTTATACCGCTTTACCTTAACACATGCACGTAAACGTATATGATTGCATCATATGCTACAGCGGAATACCCACTAAGAGTTCCTAAGACATGTAGCATGAATTACCTAAAAGTTACACTTAAAGTTTATCTAAACCCAAAAACAAAAATTGATAATTTTGTCAGTGTCTGCATTGGTTTCCTTCCACATTTTTTTTTTTTCTGCAAGGATTTTCTTTCTTTTGCGTGTTTGTTTGTTTTTATTTTATACAGAGCGGCATTCATTTGCTATTGACCATTGGCTCACCTAAACCACCTTAAACTATATAAAAAACAAGTCTCACACATGGGGTATCACCATACTCAGGAGGAGGTGTTATTTTTGCTATGTACATGCCATGTGTTAGAAATATCTTATAAATGGACAGCTTTGTGTAAATAAATTTTTTTTTTCTTTCCACATTTTCCAAAAACATGTGAAAAAAAAACAACATGTTCAAAAGATTTGTTATGCCTCCAAGATTATGTGTTGGGGTGTTTGCTTTCCAGAATGGGGTCATTTTGTGGGTGTTTTAATTGTCCTGGTGCTCCAGAGACTTCAAAATTGTGATAGTTTGTCAGGAAATTATATGTGTAATTTATGCTTCTGGAACGCCTGAAGGTGTTACTTGGATGTTGGGCCTCTGTATGTGGCCAGGCTGTGTAAAAGTCTCACACATGTGGTATCGCCATACTCAAGAGGAGTAGCAGAATGTATTTTTGGTGTGGTTGCAAGTATGTCTATACAGTGTGTGAGAAATAACTTTACTTTATATTTAATATGACAATTTTGTGAAAAAATAAATAAATAAAAAATCTTAATATGGCAAAGAATTGTGGGGAAAAAATTACAACTTCAAAAAACTCCCAATGCCTCCTACTAAATACCTTGGAATGTCTACTTTCAAAAAAGGTGTAATTTGGGGGTATTTGTACTTCCCTGCTTTGTTAGTGTCTCAAGAAATGAGATACACATGAGATACGTCAGTACATCAGGTGTTATGAATTTTCAGTGATTGGCACCATACTATAACCTTCACAAACACCAAATAATATAAACATATTTATTTATTTATTTATTTTTTACCAAAGAAATTTAGCAGTATAACTTTTGGTCAAAATTTATGAAGAAAAATTACTAAATTTGCAAAATTTTAAAACCAAAACTAAGAAAAATGATTTTTTTTTAAACAAAACTTTCAGTCTTTTTTAGTTTATAGTGCAAAAAATAAAAAACCCAGTGGTGATTAAATACCACCAAAAGAAATCTCTATTTGTATGAAAAAAAAGGATGAAAATGTCATATGGGTACAGTGTTGCTTGACTAAGTAATTGTCATTCAAAATGTTAGAGCACTGAAAGCTGAAAATTGATCTGGTTAGGAAGGGGGTTTAAGTTCCCATTGAGTAAGTGGTTAAAAATGTTCCTGCTGCTGGCTTTTTTCCAGTGCTTGTCATCTACAGTCTTTAAATTCTTAATGGGAGTTTGCTAGAAATTGGCCGTCAGCAGGACAGTTTCACGTCAGTGAAATCAGGGACAGCCTGTTCTACAACTTCATGTACAGCTTTAAAGCTTCTGCCAAGCCTGTAATTTAAAGTATTTGTGCATTTCAATGATGCCCTTGAAGCCACATAGAAAGATCTCTTTCTAATGTACAGTATTTGTATTTTAACGCAATTGTAAACCTATTTTTTTTCTTTTTTTTCAAAATAACATACATGTTGTACATTCCTGCTCTGTGCAATGATTTTGCACTGAGTGGCCTCGATCCTTCTTTTCTCGGGTCCCCCACCAATGCTCCAGGCTCCTCCCCCTGCTGAGTGCCCTATAGCAAGCTGCTTGCTATGGGGGCACTTATGCGGGCTTGATACTGAGCCACCTTCTGTCTGCCTACTGACACAGAGTGCTGCTCAGCCCCGCCCCCCGCTCTTTGTTCACTGGCTGTGATTGACAGCAGTAGGAGCCAATGGCTCCCACTGCTGCCTCTCTGTCCAGTGGGGAGAGAGTCACTGCTCTTGTGCACATAATTGGAATGAGATCTGTCTCAGGTAAGTAAAAGAGAAGGGAGGGGGCTGCTTTGGTTTTTTACCTTAAAGAAGAGAATGCATTAAGATAAAAAACATTTTGCATTTTAACTATGGCATTGGCGTGTGTCCACCAGCCCATTGTCTTGTTTACTATGCCTTTTGATTGTCAGTAGCTTGCATATTATCCCCATAAATGGCCTGAATTGAATAGCAAGATTTCTCAACCATAGTTTTCTAAAGGGTTTCCATCCTTAAAAATGACATTTGTTTATGATACCCAGAGCTTTAGCAAACTAAATGCAATTAAGTTAGGGTTTACATGTACTTTAATCACTTGCTATAGATATACTGTGGCAGACTGGCTCGGCTGCGCGAATCCTGATATTAGGCGTGTGCCCTCATTAGCCAGCGGGGAAGCTGATTCATGGGGCCGGCAGCCGCGATTGCCGCCAGGCACCCGCAATCACTCCCCATGTAAACACAGCAGACTGTTGTTCTCTCAGGAATCAGCACAGAGCGCCTGTGATCCTCCTTTTTAGGATCACAGGTCTCTGTGTTGATTCCACAAGCCCATCCCCCTCACAGTTAGAAAACACCCCCCCCCCCCCCAGGCTCACAATTATCAATTTGATTGCCCCTGAGTTAACCCCTTCCCTGCCAGTGTCATTATTACAGTAACAGTGCATATTTTTAGCACTGATTATGTCACTGGTCCCCCCAAAAATATCAGTTAGGGGTTCGATCTGTCTGCTGCAATGTCGCAAAAATTGCTGATCGCCGTCATTACTAGAAAAAATAAAAATGACATAAATCTTTCCCCTAGGCGTGATAACTTTTGTGCAAACCAATCAAAATAAGCTGATTGGGATTTTGTTCACCGAAAATATGTAGCAGAATACAATTGGCCTAAAATGATGAAAAAATTATGTAGCTAAGTGAAGAAATTATGTCCAGTATAATTGAGGCGGATGTACTGTTTATTTAAGTCTGGTGTTTATTGCGGGTCCTCCAGGGAGAGTGGAGTGTTGGTTTGTGGGAGATATAGTCTGAAGAAGGATGAAGACTGTGTAAAGCAGGCATGATTTAACTATACTCCCAGGGAGCTAAGGGTTCCGCACAGGATTATAGGAGAGTCTGCAAATAAGGGGTGGGGCCGGATGTACACTCTCTTGCTTTGGGACCGCGTGAGGTGCGGAGAGTCTGGAAGAGCAGTAGGACCGCTGCGGAGAGCAGAGCAAGCGGAGGCTGGAGCCTAGTGTGGAGGCACCTTGGAGAGGTAGCGGATGTCACGGGGAAGTGACTGACCTGGTGTGGAGACCAGCCGGAGAGGAGTGTCGAAGGATTGGGTGAGAGAGACCTAATTGTAGTGAGGCAGTAGCTCACTGACAGCGAGAAAGGGAGAGAAGACTGTGACGCAGCACAGACACAGCGAGAACTTTGATATAATTGGAGCAGTTGCCATAGGACACTCCTGAGCTTTGGCAGTGTGTGGTGAACCGGAAGGCCGCATATACACACATACAGTGATTTATACTGACTTCATTTCAAGCAGAATCTGGATTACAAATACCCCCTTTTCCATTTGGATTACAAATGTCATTAATGTGAATGATTAGAGCTCCTGCTGCCGGCGAAGATTTGCAAGGCCTTGCTAGGAAGAGACTCACGTAATTCATAGTTAAGGGTGCCCCTTATAGGTGTTAGAGTGCACTCTTTCAGTTGATATGCAAGGTTGAAAGTTATTCTATATATATATATATATATATATATATATATATATATATATATATATATATATATATTCAGCTGAGTTAGTTAGATATGACTATTTATCTATAGATAATATAGATTTGAACGTCTGATTGTCACTCTCACAGGTTCATAGAAGAAGTTGCATTACATTTATATCTACATGGCTCTTTAGTTAGATATTGCTATATCTGTTCATAGCTACATTATTGTTGCATGAGATTCTGAGTCTTGGGCTTCACAGTGGTTCTGGGACCCAGAGCTTCAGAATCTCAAATTTTCCTGCTAATATTTCCAGTTGTGTCAAGACTGTACCCGTTTATCTGTTCATTCCTTTATTACATCAGTAAATTGATACACTGATATTTAAGTGTCATTGTTGTTTCTCTGAGTCAGAACCAATAGTGTCCAGCGGTTGGAGGTGCCTCAGGGTCAAGGGAGTGAAGAGGATGTGAACATACTTAGCAGCCCCTGTGGGGGTCCTGCTACAATTCAATTTTTTTAATTGGGAATGTTATATAGCAGAATGTGAAAAATATATATTTTTTTCTTTTTTTTTTTTTTAGAATTGTCGCTCTTTTTTTGTTTATAGCACAAAAAATAAAAATCGCACAGGTGATCAAATACCACCAAAGGAAAGCTCTATTTGGGGGGAAAAAAGGACATACATTTTATTTGGGTACAGCGTTGCATGACCACGCAATTTGCTGTTAAAATTTCGCAGTGCCGAATCGCACATAATGGCCTGGTCATTAAGGGAGTAAAACCTTTCAGTCCATAAGTGGTTAAATAAGATATAGTTGGGGTTTAAATGAGATGCAATGTGCGTTACAAACAAAACTGAAAAACAAAGCTTGGTCCTTTGAAGTCTTATATAGAATATGAAAAATGTTTCCTTCGTGTTAAACCCAGACTGTGTATGCCCTAAACTAAAATTCTGTATTCTTAAATTCATTATTCAGTCTAGCTCATTAAATTTAGCATTTTCCCGATAGATAGCTAGTTATTGTATGGTTCCAAAATTGCCTTTTAGTCTAAACACCAAACGATGATATCTGTAAAATGAGCAAATGAAAGCACAATGCAATCATATCTTGCCCAGAATGACCATTCTGTGTATTACTATTATAATACAGAGAGATCCCCTTTAATCTCCTAATGAGTCACTACGGGGCTGTCACAATTTCCATATTGTCCGCTACAGTGATTTAACATACCTTTCATCAAATATTTCCCCATGAAAACATTTCTAATGTCATAACTGTGCAGCGACTTCAAAAACACATCCAGAGACATTCGACTTCCATCTGACTGAGCACATCAAACAGGAAAGCGCTGCTGTAAATTACCTTTCCTCTAAGGTACCCATTCACTTCCAAATCATTTATCTGTGGACCTTGAAATTAGCATCTAATGTTCCATCATTATTATCAACAGTTTTTCTTTTTATATTAGCACAAGGCACAATAAAAAAATGCGGACAAGGAAATTTATTACCTGAATTATAAAGACCAAATATCAGACAATGAAAACTGTGAAACAATGAAAGGACATAAAAAAAAAAAAAAATGAAAGCATGGCAGAATCGGAAATATTTTCAATACAATATTATTGATAGGTTATACTGTAGTCTTGGTCCATAAAGTGCTTAGTACACTATATTGTCAAATGTATTGGGACGCTTGCCTTTACACCAGTGGCGTAGCATGGGTTGTCAGCGCCCGGGCCAAGGTAAGTAATTTGCGCCCCCTACACAAACCCACTAGACCACTACACTGACACCTACACTGACCTAGCTGACCACCACACAAATCTACCTTATTCCTACACTGACCTACCTGACTACTATACCGACACCTACACTGACCTAGCTGACCACTATAGAGACCTACCTTATTCCTACACTGACCTACCTGATTACTATACTGACACCTACACTGACCTACCTGACAACTATAGAGACCTACCTTATTCCTACACTGACCTACCTGACTACTATACTGACACCTACACTGACCTACCTGACAACTATAGAGACCTACCTTATTCCTACACTGACCTACCTGATTACTATACTGACACCTACACTGACCCCCCCCCCATACACTGACACCTACACTGACCCCCCCATACACTGACCCCTTCACTGACACCTACACTGATCCCACACACTGACCCCCCTACACTGACACTTTCACTGACACCTTCACTGACCCCCCTACACTGACACCTACACTGACCCCCCCCCTACATTGACCCCCCATACACTGACCCCCCTACGCTGACACCCTTTACATTCCCCCCCTATACTGACCCCCCTACACTGATACTGACCCCCCATACACTGACCCCTACACTGACACCTATACTGACCCCCCCTACACTGTCCCCCCTACACTGACCCCCCCATACACTGACACCGACACTGACTCCCTCATACACTGACCCCTACACTGACACCTATACTGACCCCCCCCCACACTGACCCACCCCTACACTGACTCCCCACATTCCCACATACACTGACCCCCCATACACTTACCCCCCATACACTGACACCTACACTGACCCCTACACTGACCCCCTTCACTAACCCCCCCCCCCTACACCGACACATACACTGACCTCCCCTACATTTCCACATACACTGACCCCCCCCCCCATACAATGACACCTACACTGACCCCTCCAAACACTGACAACCCCCATACAATGACCCCCCTACACTGACCCCCCCATACACTGACCCCCCTACATTTCCACATACACTCACCCCCCCATACACTGACCCCTACACTGACACCCGCCATACACTGACACCCCTATGCACTGACACCTACACTCACCTTCTTACATTGACACCCCCATACACTGACCCCTACACTGACACCTATACTGACCCCCCCACACTGACCCCCCCCCACTGACCCTCCCTACATTGACCCCCCCCCACATTCCCACATACACTGACCCCCCTACACGGACCTCCCTACACTGACCCCCCAATACACTGACACCCACACTGACACCTACACTGACTCCCCCATACACTGACCCCTACACTGACCCCTCCTACATTTCCACATACACTGACCCCTACACTAACACCTACACTGACACCCCCATACACTGACACCCATACATGACCCCTACACTGATCCCCCCTACATTTCCACATACACTGACCCCCCTACACTGACCACCCCCATACACTGACACCTACACTGACCCCTACACTAACACCCCCTACACTGACCTCCCCATACACTGACCCCTTCATTGACACCCATACACTGACAACCCCCCCCCTAAATTTCCACATACACTGACCCCCCCATACACTGCTCACAAACTAACACCCCCCTACACTGACCTCCCCATACACTGACACTTTCACTGACACTCATACACTGACCCCCCCATACACTGACCCCTACACTAACACCCATACACTGACACCTATACTGACCCCCTACACTAACACCCCCTACACTAACACCCCCTACACTGACCCCCCCCCCATACACTGACACCTACACTGAGCCCTACACTAACACCCCCTACACTGACCTCCCCATACACTGACCCCTTCATTGGCACCCATACACTGACCCCTCCCCATACACTGACCACTACAATGACACCCCCCCCTAAATTTCCACATACACTGACCCAACTACACTGACCCCCCATACACTGCCCGCACACTAACACCCCCTACACTGACCTCCCCATACACTGACACCTTCACTGACACCCATACACTGACCCCCCATACACTGACCCCCCCATACATTGACCCCTACACTGACACCCATACACTGACACCTATACTGACCCCCTACACTAACACCCCCTACACTGACCCCCCCCATACACTGACACCTACACTGAGCCCTACACTAACACCCCCTACACTGACATCCCCCCATACACTGACACCTACACTGACCCCTACACTAACACCCCCAACACTGACACCTATACTGACACCCCCCCATACACTGATCCCCCCATACACTGATACCTACGCTGCCCCCCCCCATGTCCACTTCCCTGGGCCCCGGGGGCAGGCAGCACATCACTTACCTTGTTCTGTGTCCAGACACTGGCGACTCGAGGAGGCGATCCGGAGCAGAGGGGAGAGACAGCGTGTCGGCGGCCGGCCTGGACAGCAGGGGGAGACTCCGGAAGCGGATTACTGGCTCACAAGCGGAGTGACATCAAATGCAGTTTTGCCTGTGAGAGGAGGAGTCATACAGAGGAAGCACACGGCTGCAGTAGAGAGCAGAGCCGCATGCTTCCTCTGGCTCCTCCTCCCACAGGTGGAGTGCACTTGATATCACTCCGCCTGTGAGCCGGTACCTACAGAGGAAATAGCGGCTCCCCTCAGTCATGACAGCTGAGCTCGCCTCTGACACTGCTGTCCTCAGCCCTGACGGGATATCGCCCTGCGCTCACGGGTGTCCGTGAGTGCAGGGCAAAATGCGGGAGACTTGAGATGACTGTAAAGGGACACTATGATCCCGTGGATTGCGGGCATGGGATGCGCCCCCCTAAATGTTGCACCCAGTACCAGTGGCCCCCTCTGCACCCCCCACGCTACGCCACTGCTTTACAAGCACATGGACTTTATTGGCATCCCAGTCTTATTCCATAGGGTTCAGTACTGAGTTGGCCCACCCTTCGAAGCTATAACAGCTTCAGCTCTTCTGGGAAGGCTGTCCACAAGGTTTAGGAGTGTGTCTATGGGAATGTTTGACCATTCTTCCAGAAGTGCATTTGTGAGGTCAGATGCTGATTTTGAACGAGAAGGCCTGGCTCACAGTCTCCGCTCTAATTCATCCCAAAGGTGTTCTATCCTGTTGAGGTCAGGGGCTTGTACAGGCCAGTCAAGTTCCTCCACCCCAAATTCACTCATCCATGTCTTTATTGACTTTGATTTGTTCACTGGCCAAAATCATTTGGTGGAGAGGAGATTATGGTGCGGGGTTGTTTTTCCGGAGTTGGGCTTTGACCCCTCAGTTCCAGTGAAGGGAACTCTTAAGGTGTCAGCATACCAGGACATTTTGGACAAACGAATGCTCCAAACTTTGTGGGAACAGTTTGGGGATGGCCTCTTCCTGTTCCAACATGACTGCGCACCAGTGCATAAAACAAGGTCCCTAAAGACATGGATGAGCAAATTTGGGGTGGAGGAACTGGATTGGCCTGCACAGAGTCCTGACCTCAACAGGATAGAATACCTTTGGGATTAATTAGAGCAGAGACTGCAAGCCAGGTCTTCTCATCCAACATCAGTGCATGACCTCACAAATGTGCTTCTGGATGAATGGTCAAACATCCCCATAGACACACTCCTAAATTTTGTGGACAGCCTTTCAAAAGATTTGAAGCTATTACAGCTGCAAAAGTTGGGTCAACTCAATATTGAACCCAACAGATTCAGACTGGATTGCCATTAAAGTTCATGTGAGTGTAATGGCAGGTGTCCCAATACTTTTGACAATATAGTGTATGTAAGCCTGCATGCACATTCTGGGATGTAAGCTTCAAAGTACAGAAAGCAGATAATCTTGTTTAAAGTGGAAATGTAGGAAAATAAAGGAAATTACCATTTGAAACACATAAGCCTGATGAGTCTTGCTTGCTAGAAAAATTGTAATTTAGACACCACTGATAGGTTTTGATCTAATTTTTCTCGACTTTAGTTGAAGCAATACAACTTGGTCAAGGATTAGCCCAGCCTGTGATTGGACAATGAAGGATCAGAAACACACCAATGAAGACAATCCTCTGCTCTTTCCTACTACTTCCTGTGTACTTTGAATGGTAGAAAAGCTTTACTGGCTTACAGTGGTGAAGTGCTCCACATGAATTCATTCTGTGATGTGACACACACCCCCTTCTGTGTCCCTCCTTACCAGAAACAATGGACCCCCAGCTTTTCAGTCTGGGTGTCAAACAGGCTTGAATTAAATAGCACTGATAGGTCACAAGGAACAGATCAAGAACTCTCCAGTAGCCTCTAAGATGTTCCAGCAATCTTCAAGTGCAGAACAAAGAGAAGGAGCCAATAGTGAAGTACCGTGGGGTTGCAATTTAATAGTGCAATAAAACATGCTTACAAAATGTTATTTATAAAACAGGATGTATACAGCAATATGCTTCCGGGAACGCCATAACCACCATGCGTTCCACGGCAACTGGAAGTGATGTCGTTACAACTCAGGAACCTGAAATTACGTCAAGCCGTTTTGCTCTCCCACAGGGACTCATCAAGGACCTAATTTCCGTTTTTTCTTGGGTTTGTATCTAAAATGGCCATCGTGTTCTTTGATTGGTCATTGGGGAGGAGGCGGCTTTTCTCTGGATATAAATAGAGGTCTGTATTTACCGGAAATGAGGTCCTTGATGATTCCCTGTGGGAGGGCGAAATGCATTGACGTAATTTCCGATTCCAGAGTTGTAACGTCACTTGCGGTTGCCGTGGAATGCTTGGTGGTTACGGCGTTCGCGGAAGCACATTGCTGTTTACATGCTGCTTTATGAATACTATTCTGTAAGTATGTTTTTATTGCGCTATTAAACTGCAACCCTACAGTGCTTCACTATTGGCTCCTTCTCTTTGTTCTGCACTTGAGGATTACTGGAACATCTTATGGCGCTTTTCCACTGCATGGAACCGAACGGTTCAGCTCGCTTTTGTGCTTTTCCACTGCATGGTATCGCATGGTACGATGTAGGAATGTCTCGGTACGGTACGGTACGGTACGGCGGCGCTTTTCCACTACATGGAACCGAACGGTACAGCTCGCTTAAACAGTACCACCTCAGTTGTGGTTCCAAGAGGGCCATATCCCACAATCCTTTGCATGCAGCCTTGACTGTTTGTCACTACTAGCCACTGATTGGTCAGAGAATTGTTGTTATCCCACCCACTTACTTTAGTACTACTTTAGTGGAAAAGCAAACCGTACCAAACTGTACCGAACTGTTCCAACACCGTACCATGCGGTACCATGATCATGCCCTAGGCTAACTCCTTACCTGCCAGTGTCATTATTACACTAACAGTGCATATTTTTAGCACGGATTACTGTAGTAATGTCCCTGGTCCCCCCAAAGTTTTAAAAATGTCAGTTAGGGGTCCGATCTGTCCGCCGCAATGTCGCAGTCCCGCTAAAAATCGCAGATCGTTGCCATTACTAGTAAAAAAAAAAAACAATAAAAATTGACATAAATCTTTCCCGTAGTTTGTAGATGCGATAATTATTACGCAAATCAATCAAAATATGCTGATTGCAATTTAATTTTTTTTACCAAAAATATGTAGCAGAAAACAAATTGGCCTACAATGTTAAAAAAATTAGATTTTTTATTTTTTTGGGGAATATTATATACTGTAGCAGAATGTGAAAAATATTGTTTTTTTTTCCCAGAATTGTCACTATTTTTCTGTTTATAGCGCAAAAAATAAAAATCGCAGAGGTGATCAAATACCACCAAAAGAAAGTTCTATTTGTGGGAAAAAAAGGACATCAATTTTATTAAGGTACAGCGTTGCACGACCGCACATTTGTTTGTTAAAGTAACTCAGTGCCGAATCGCAAAAATGGCCTGGTCATTAAGGGGGCAAATCCTTCCAGTCCAGAAGTGGTTAAGCTTATCTTTTTATCTGTCATTAAATTTATTTTATGAGTGTATGTGTGAAGCTACACAAGATGGTTGGGTGAATACCTTCACTTGTTTCTTTCCAAGCTTTGAAGTATTGATCGACCAATATCATTTTTTTTACTGCCGATATTGATACCGATATTTTGGTCATCGGATATTGGTATCGGCCGATATTGGCCGATATTTTCGGACATTAAAAACATTTTTTTTTTTTTTTTAATGTCTACAGGTACTGTGGTGGAGGAATCTGGGGGTCTAAAAGACCCCAAACCCCTCCTCTGCACTTAAAAGCATTCAAAATGCCAAGTTTGGCTGTTTTGAATGCTGTAAGTTTTTTGACATCACTTCTGGGTACTCGGTGGCGCCGAATTCAAAGAAATGGAGACCTGGTCAGATGGCGACGGTGCAGATGGAGACCCGGTCAGATGGCGGCGGTGCAGATGGAGACCCGGTCAGACGGCGGCGGTGAAGGTAGGATACCCGGGTCTCCCGGTGGGATAGGAGACTCGGGGCGAGCCATGGAAGCCAGCGGAAGGAGGGGGTGCATCCCCTCCCGCTCCTAGGAATGACAGCCAAGCGGCTTCTCAGCTGCATCGGTTGTTATTACAAGACAGCCGACCGTCTGCTATGGATGCCGGTACCGGGGTGATGCCTCTAGCTGCAGGCATCACTCCGGTACAAGCACTTTCCCGAAATACCAGCAATATCGGTAAATCAAAAGGCCGATTCCGATATATTGGGCAAAGTGCATATCGGCTCTCGATATATCGGCTTTGCCGATAATCGGTCGATTACTACTTTGAAGTATTATTTTTTTTAATTCTTTCTTTTTTAATTCTTTTTTAATTCTTTTTTTGTAGCTGTGTTACAGTTAGGAGTTGCTAAATGGTGTTTCTATAAGTGGAAGCTCAGTTAGCTAGTGCCCTTCATTATCAAGAGTCAGTTATTATAGCTGCATTTTTTTGTTTGGTTATAAGGGATTTTGGAGTTCTTTTGTTATGCTGGATGCTTGTTATTGTGTATGACTAGTTCCAGAAATGTTATTTACATTATTATAGTCATGTATGCTTGAGGGATCCCAAGGTATGACCCAAGGTACAGCTACCCCAGGGCACTTCTAAAATGACCTGGAGCTGAGATGTTTCCTCTCATATCTAGGCCAAGGGGTTAAAAGCTAAATTTCTTCTCCTTCTTAATGGCAACTAACGCTATGTTTTCATTGACCTCTCAACTAAAGTAAGTTCTATAGTTAAATGTTGCTGATGCTACAAGCGCTCATCACATCCTAATATCAAATAAGTGTTTATACAATGTAAACTGTTTCTCTGTAACCACCTAAAACCATGTTACACAAAACGTTTTCAGAAACTTTGCCTATAAATCACTCTGTACAGGTTCAGTTGGAAGAAAACAGATTGAAAAGCAAAGAATAAACATTGATAGATTTGTGGTTTCAGAAGAAGCATATAGTGCGAATGTATTATAAAGCAGTAATAAAACACATAAACGTCCAGGATAGACAGAACGTGTAAGTCATGAGAGACTGACTGTGAGAACTGTTTGTACATACCAGTCACTGATGGTGTGCAAATGTTTGTTTAGGTCTATGGAGCAAGGAACCAAAAAATAAAAATGTAACAGCAAAGGGAAGGGACGATGGAATAATACGTACTGAATATTCACAAACAGCTTGGTAAAATCACAATGATTAAACTATAGTTCCACTGTGGATGCAAACTATCAGGACAAAGATAAGTGCTGCCATTGCTGACTCTGACTTGTGTTTGAAGGTTTGAAGGAGTTGGCTCCAAGGCCATCATCTCTATCCTCCCATTACAATTAATGTGTCACTGATGCAGAGCAATCATGCAAGTGAGACTCCATTGGTTGCATTATTAGTTAAGTAAGGATGAGGATAATGACCCCAGAGCTTGCAAAAAGTCAGCAGAGACATATATTGTGTATCAAGGCCCGTACACACGTAGCGATTGTCGGCCGTAAATATTCAGCCACCGACCGATCGGCCGATTGTCGGCTTGTTAGTATGATGCTTCCGACAACCGACTGCGACTTTTCGGCCGAACAGAATCTGGTGTGCAGGCATTAAAATTTTTGTTGGCCAACACCAGAACGGCCGATTGTTCGCTAGTCAGTACAGAATTCGGCCAACAAACAGCAGATGAGCAAGACTGGGCATGCTCAGAGAAGAAAAAACACACGGAACGTTAACCATCACATGACATCACTTCTGCAGTCGGCTGTTGTTGGCCGACAAAATTTGTGTGCAGTCTTTAGCACTTTTCAACCGACAGGACAGCACCGGACAAAAGATGGCCGATCGTTCGGCCGACATTCGGTACGTGTGTACGGGGCTTTACACTTGACTCCGTGCCCCATCACACCAACTAATGTCCTTTTTTTCATTTAAAGTGATATTAAAACTTCAGTTAAAAAAAACAAAAACAAAAAAAAACACACTTACATACTTACCTGCTCTGTGCATTGGTTTTGCACAGAGCAGTCCTCATCCTCCTCTTCTCAAGTCCCCTTCCAGTGCTCTTGGCTTCTCCCCCTTGACCAGTGCCCTCATAGCCACTTGCTATGAGGGCACTGGTGTGTGCTTGCTTATAAGATCTGCTCTATGCCTCCATAAGGCACACAGAACTGTGGCTCAGCCCCTCCCCCTGCTCTCTCCTCATTAGCTCACTGGCTGTGATTGACAGCTGTGACACTGCTGTGTCAGCCAATGAGGAGAGAGAGACCCGGGACAGCTGAGGCCCCCGTGCACATCACTGGATTGATAGGGGTCTCAGGTGAGTTTTAGGGGGGCTGTGGGGGCAGCAACATACAGAAGGTTTTTTACCTTAATGCATTAAATACATGAAAATAAATAACCTTCACCCTTTACAACCAGTTAAATTTTGGGATCATCACGGAGTCCTTCTTTGTCTTCATTGTTATGTATTTGCAGCTATAATTCACCACTTGCCATATAACAGCCTGCAGAATCATTATTATAGTGTATGTATTTTTGTTTGGCATATCTTATCTTGTGAAATTGCTGTAAAGATCCTGCCATTAACAACAGTTTGTGGTGCAGGCTGACAACGCTAAGCTCCTGTGCTGTCTGAATTGTTGTCAGCCTGTGTTGCGCACTCCTTCACATGGTGATTGGGTTGCCTATCAGATACACAGTCCAACAGCCAACTGAAGGAGGGCACATGGGAGAAGGACAATGCTGATGCTAATTGTGATGCAGTGGCTTAGTGCTGTCAACCTGCAACAGGAACTGCTATTACTGGCAGGATCTCCAAGTATACTATACATACATTACATAAAATATATATACAGTGAGGCATGATATCAAACACACTGAAAAATTCATTAGGTGGTTGCATACAGTTTAAAAAAAAGCCCTTTTGGAAAAAAATATTGCTTTCTGATATCTGTATACAGGGTAAATATGTGTAATGGGTTTTTCAGCATATGAATCACTTTTGTTTAAATTTTACATGAAAAAGTAACACTGCAAGGGGTGAATGAGTAGTTGCAGTTTCTATTAAGCAGAAAACTGAAACTATGTTAATAAGGAGTAACCATTATAAGCACCCCTAGTAATGATATACAGTAGTTTGTCCCATCCTCTTTAACCCTTTTTACCGTCACTTTTTTTGAACAGCCTAACAAAAGTCTGCATGTAAATACACTGCTCAAAAAAATTAAAGGAACACTTTGAAAACACATCAGATCTCAATAGGAAAAAATATCATGCTGGATATCTACACTGATATGGACTGGGTAAGGTGTTAGGAACGAAAGGATGCCCCATTGTTTGATGAATGAAATGAAAATGATCAACCTACAGAGGGCTGAGTTCAAAGAGACCCCAAAAATCGATGTGAAAATATGATGCAGCAGGCTAGTCCATTTTGCTGAAATTTATTTGCAGCAACTCAAATTGGTACTCAGTAGTTTGTATGGCCCCCATGTGCTTGTATGCATGCCTGACAACGTTGGGGCATCCTCCTAATGAGACAGATGGTGTCCTGGGGTATTTCCTTTCAGACCTAGGCCAGGGCATCACTGAGCTCCTGAACAGACTGAGGGTGCAACCTGGATGTGTTGGATGGACTAAAACATAATGTTCCAGAGGTATTTTATTGGATTTAGGTCAGGTGAGCGTGGGGGCCATTCAATAGTATCAATTCCTTCATCCTCCAAGAACTGGCTGCATACTCTCGCCACAGGATTCTGGCCATTGTCGTGCACCAAGAGAAACCCAGGACCCACTGCATCAGCGTAGGATCTGACAATGGGTCGAAGGATTTCATCCCAATACCGAATGGCAGTCAGGGTGCCATTGTCTAGCCTGTAGACATCTGTGCATTCCTCCATGGATATACCTCCCCAGACCATCATTGACTCACCACCAAACCCGTCATGCTGAACAATGTTACAGGCAGCATAATGTTCTCCATGGCTTCTCTAGACCCTTTCATGTGTTTTCATCTGTGAAAAGCACAGGGTGCCAGTAGCGGACCTGCCAATTTTGGTGTTCAATGGCATTAGTCAATCAAGCTCCACGGTGCCGGGCAGTGAGCACAGGGCCCACTAGAGGAAGTCGGGCCCTCAGGCCACCCTCATGAAGTCTGTATCTGATTGTTTAGTCAGAGACATTCACACCAGTGTCCTGCTGGAGGTCATATTGTAGGGTTCTGGCAGTGCTCATCCTGTTCCTCTTTGCACATAGGAACAGATACCAGTCCTGCCGATCAGTTAAGGACCTTCAGGGTGCCTGTCCAGCTCTCCTAGAGTAACTGCCTGTCTCCTGGATACTCCTCCATGCTCTTGAGACTGTGCTGGGAGACACAGCAAACCTTCTGGCAATGACACATATTGATGTGCCATCCTGGAGGAGTTGGACGGCCTGTTTAATCTGTTTTGGGGTTCATGTATCGCCTCATGCTACCAGTAGTGACACTGGCCCTAGCCAAATGAAATACTAGTGAAAAACAGTTAAAAAAGATGAGTAGGGAAACAATGTCAGTGGCCTCCACCTGTAAAACCATTCCTGTTTTGGAGATTGTCTCATTGTTGCCCATGGAGTGTATCTGTTGTTAATTTTGTTAACACCAGAGCAGCTGAAACTGATTAACAACCCTCTCTGCTACTTAACTGACCAGATCAATATCCCAGGAGTTTACTTACTTGACTTGATGCCATACTCTGATTTAAAAGTGTTCCTTTAATTTTTTTTGAGCAGTGTAGTTCATAAAATATAAATTAGAGTGTGTAAAATAAAAATACAATGCATTATAAGTACAGTATATATATTTTGTAATAGTAGTCCTTTAAATTCAGAAGAGTTTACTGTAACAATAAAGAGAACATTATATTCTCTCTGAGCAAGTGCTATACCACGTGTGAAATATGTCAGGATAGCATTTGTTCCTGCTTTCTAATTAATGACGAATATTATTTTGCATTTTGATGTGTGATATTGCCATTGTTGGTACAGTTATTTGCTTTGGCAGAGAGGAGCAGAGCCAGCACCTGTGATGTGATTGTAGAATGTGGAGAGTGATCTCGCCTGCAACGGCATATGAAATATGTTACCTATAAGGCTGGCCACAGATAAGCACAGGTTTAAAAGAAGAGTGAAAAGGGATGCAAAACTATGGCCTAAAATAGATACCGTATAAGCAGATGCCTCCCAAAAAAAGGCAGGTGGTCAAACCTCCGCTGATCCTTGAATTCTTAAGTTGCTAACATCTATTGGCGAAAGACAAAATTATACTCTTGTTTTTTTTTCCTTTTTAGAAGAGGGAATGATTGGTGCCTAACCACACTCTCTGTAATCTCTGTGTATGTTGAGAAGCCCTTCTGTTGGAGAGAAGATCTCTGTATTGCCCCTTAACCACTTGCCCACTGGGCACTTACAGTATCTCACAAAAGTGAGTACCCCCCTCACATTTTTGTAAATATTTTATTATATCTTTTCATGTGACAACACTGAAGAAATTACACTTTGCTACAATGTAAAGTAGGGAGTGTACAGCTTGTATAAAGTGTAAATTTGCTGTCCTCTCAAAATAACTCAACACACAGCCATTAATGTCTAAACCGCTGGCAATAAAAGTGAGTACACCCTTAATTGACAATGTCCAAACTGGGCCCAATTAGCCATTTTGCCTCCCCGATGTCATGTGACTTGTTAGTGCTACAAGGTCTCAGGTGTGAATGGAGAGCAGGTGTGTTAAATTTGGTGTTATCGCTCTCACTCTCTCATACTGGTCACTGGAAGTTCAACATGGCACCTCATGGCAAAGAACTCTCTGATGATCTGAAAAAAAGAATTTTTGCTCTACATAAAGATGGCCTAGGGCTATAAGAAGATTGCCAAGACCCTGAAACTGAGCTGCAGCACGATGGCCAAGACCATACAACGGTTTAACAGGACAGGTTCCACTCAAAACAGGCCTTGCCATGGTCGGCCAAAGAAGCTGAGTGCATGTGCTCAGTGTCATATCCAGAGGTTGTCTTTGGGAAATAGACGTATGAGTGCTGCCAGCATTGCTGCAGAGGTTGAAGGGGTGGGGTGTCAGTGCTCAGACCATACGCCGCACACTGCACCAAATTGGTCTGCATGGCTGTTATCCTAGAAGGAAGCCTCTTTTAAAGATGATGCACAAGAAAGCCCGCAAAGAGCTTGCTGAAGACAAGCAGATTACTGAAACCATGTCCTGTGGTCTGATGAGACCAAGACAAGCGTATTTGGTTCAGATGGTGTCAAGCGTGTGTGGTGGCAACCAGGTGAGGGGTACAAAGACAAGTGTGTCTTGCCTACAGTCAAGCATGGTGTTGGGAGTGTCATGGCCTGGGGCTGCATGACTGCTGCCGGCACTGGGGAGTTACAGTTCATTGAGGAAACCATGAATGCCAACATGTACTGTGACATACTGAAGCAGAGCATGATCCCCTCTCTTCAGAGACTGGGACCCAGGGCAGTATTCCAACATAATATCTACCCCAAACACACCTCCAAGACAACCACTTACTTGCTAAAGAAGCTGAGGGTAAAGGTGATGAACTGGCCAAGCATGTCTCCAGACCTAAACCATATTGAGCACCTGGGGGCATCCTCAAACGGAAGGTGGAGGAGCGCAAGGTCTCTAACTTCCACCAGCTCTGTGATGTCATCATGGAGGAGTGGAAGAGGACTCCAGTGGCAACCTGTGAAGCTCTGGTGAACTCCATGCCCAAAAGGGTTAAGACAGTGCTGGAAAAAAATGTTGGCCACACAAAATATTGACACTTTGGGCCCAATTTGTACATTGTCACTTAGGGGTGTACTCACTTTTGTTGTCAGAGATTTCGACATTAATGGATGTGTGTTGAGTTACTTTGAAATATTTATTTATTTTTAAAATATTTACAAAAATGTGAGGGGTGTACTCAGTTTTGTGAGATACTGTATACCCCCTTCCTAACCAGACCAATTTTCAGCTTTCAGTGCTCTCACATTTTGAATGACAGTTACCCAGTCATGCAACACTGTACACACATATGAAATTCGTGCACTTTTTTCACACAAATAGAGCTTTCTTTTGGTGGTATTTATTCATCACTGGGCTTTTTTCTTTTTTTGCGCTATACATAAAACAAAACCGAAAATTTTGTAAAAAAAAATGCATTTTTCTTTTTTTGGTTTTAAAATTTTGCAAATTTAGTAATTGTTCTTCATAAATTTGGGACCAAATTTATACTGCTACACATCTTTGGTAAAAATAACCCAAATGAGGCTGGCCATACATGTTCAATTTTCTTGTCCAATTTTCTGTTAGGTTTACCAAAACCATATAATATGAGGTCAAAACAAAACAACACGTTAAATTGTATCCTATAAGGCAGGCCTCTGTACTACATAGTTGGAGGTAAATATAAAGAAAATTGTACAGAAAATTGTAAGGAAATTGTATAATGTATGGCCAGCCTTAGTATATATTATTTGGTCTTTGTGAAGGTTATAGAATCTACAAGCTATGGTACCAATCATTGAAAATTGATCACACCTGATGTACTGAGGGCCTTCCTTATTTTTTGAGACACTAACAAGCCAGGAAAGTACAATTCCCCCCCCCCCCCCCAAATTACCCCTTTTAAGAAAGTAAACATTCCAAGGTATTTAGTAGGAGGCATGGTGAGTTTTTTGTCATTTTTTCCTACAATTCTTTGAAAAACAAAAATTTTTTATTTATTTATTTTTTCACAAAATTGTCATATTACTAAGTTATTTCTTAAACACTGTATAGACATACTTGCAACTACACCCCAAAATACATTCTGCTACTCCTCCTGAGTTTGGCGGTACAACATGTGTGAGACTTTTACACAGCCTGTCCACATACAGAGGCCCAACATTTTGTGAGGCCCTGTAGGGCACTGATAAGCACTGTAGTGGCATGGATGAGGCACAGATGAGCACTGATGTGGCATGGATGTGGCACGAATGAGCACTGATGTGGCATGGATGAGCACTGATGTGGCACAGATGAGCACTGATGTGGCACGGATGAATATTGATGTGGCACAGATGAGCACTGATGTGGCATGGATGTGGCATGGATGAGCACTGATGTGGCACGATGAGCACTGATGTGGCATGGATGTGGAAGAGATGAGCACTGATGTGGCATGGCTGTGGCAGAGATGAGCACTGATGTGGCATAGATGTAGCACAGATGAGTACTTGCGTGGCATGGATGTGGCACAGATGAACACTTATGTGGCACGGATGAGCACTGACGTGTCACAGGTGAGCACTGATGTGGCATGGATGTGGCACTGATGTGGCATGGATGAGCACAGATGTGGCATGGATGTGGCATGGCTGAGCACTGATGTGGCATGGGTGAGTCATTGATGAGAATGGATGTGGCATGGCTGAGCACGGATATGGCACAGAGGAGCACTGATGTGGCATGGGTGGGCAAAGATGAGGCATGGAGGTGGCAGGGATGAGCATGAATGAGTCATGGATGAGGCACAGATTGGCATGAATGAGGCAAGATTCAGGCATAGATGGGCATGATTGAGGCACAGATGAGGCACAAATTGGCATGATTGAGGCATGGATGGGCATGATTGAGGCACTAATGAGGCACATATGGGCATGATTGAGACACGATTGAGGTACGATTGAGGCATGGTTGAGGCATGAATGAGGCATGAATGAGGCATGATAGAGGCATAAGAGAGGCATGATTGAGGCATGCATGATGCACGATTGAGGCATGAATGAGGCACGATTGAGGCATGAATTAGGCATGATTGAGGCATGATTGAGGCATGAATCAGGCAGGGGAGAGCGGTGCTGCAGTCTCTTTTCTCTCCTCACGCACTGTACCTATTGCTGTGTACAGCGTGCGAGGAGAGGAATGAACCGGACATGGTTTGTTGACAACTGATCTCTCCTTCATTGGATTTGTGATGCGCCAGGTCCACAGGTCCTGGCGAGCATGGACACTTCCGTGTGCGTGCCCCAGTGGGCGCGTGAGAAGCGCAATTCTGGGAGGACGTCCTCGGAACTAGCCGACCGTGCTGTAGCCATCATTATTAATGCAGTCATTCAGTGCCTGATCCTTATCCAGTTGCTTAAAGCCGTACTCCACTTTTGTTGGGAAAAAAAAAAACATTCCCCTCTGTGTGATCTAGGTACATTGCAAAGATTATAACAACCTTTGTTGCAGATTCCTAACTTTTGTTATACTAAAGTAATCCCTCTGTGTTTCTCTGTGCCCCTGTGGGAAAACAAATCTAAAGGGAGTGGTTTCATAATTATCAGCTGTGCACCTGCAGAGCACTTATGAGGAAATCTGCTGGGCCTGCATCCCTTTTGACGTGTTCCTTCTGGGAGTATCTCACAAAAATTTATATTTGTGTTCCAGAGGCTGCCTGAAATCTGACTTGTATCTTAGTGCAGACTTCTGGGAAAATCAGTGAGCCAATCAAACAATCAGGAAATTATGTTTCTGGGGTGTGGTCAGTACTTATTCTGTGTACAGTACACCTCCAGGTAGCCATATTGATTTGCATTTTCAGAAAATTACAGCAGCTGCAGATTTGAAAAGAAAGGTAATGTTTAATAACATTCAATTACAATATGACTTGTTTTGCAATTGTATACTCTAATATTTTTTCTTTGTTTGCTATTTTTTTACCTTACCCCACAAAAGTGGAGTTACCCTTTAAATCAAGTGCATCATCTGTATGGATCAAGTTGCATGTCGCAGTGCCAAGCATACTTTCCACTGTCTATTGCAGACAAGCTTTGTTTGCTGTGGGTTCTTAAACATGATTGGACAAGTCTGGTACAAGTATGTGATTTTCCAGCTAAATAATAAAAAAACTATGTTACTTTTCACTGGGAAGATTTTAACCTACTTTCTGTCCTAGTGGCACAATACAGGATGCCCAGTAAGTAATGGAAGCCTATTGGCATTTCCAAAACTTGTCCTCTCAACTAAAAAACATTTTAATTGCTGTATGTGTCCTCCTGTGCTTCTTGTGGCACTAGTTATCAGGGTAGGAGAGGGGAAACCGGACAACTATACACACAGTTGAGCACATTATCATGCACAAATGTGAATACAATTTTGTGCAAAACTAAATTATCATTTTTATATCCATCATACCAACACAATATAATTTAAATAGACCGACAATATGTTGCGTATTAAATGCAATAATTGTGCGCACTTTGTGTAAAAATTATAGCAAATGAAAAAATATATATATATATATAAAAGTGTCCATAATTAACTTAAAAAATGTCCACCATGCACCAAAAGCAAAAAGGCAAAGAAAATAAAAAAAGCAAATAACTATCTTCTGTGAAATTTTTGTGTTGTAAAGTAAACCAATAAGTTCCATCCACCGTGTCTTATAAATGACTATGAAAAACTTCTCAGCTCTCCAAACAAAGTGCTCCACCATTTGTGATTTAGGGGGACACTCGCCAGATCTCTATGTCCATAAAAACCTAAACAGCCTTATAACGTATAGAGGGGGGAGGTATCTCGCTTCAGGGGGAATAAATATCTTTAAAAAAGTGAAACAGTATGGTAATAGTGTTAAAACTAAAAATTTCCTATAATGTGTATAAAATCAATACAAAATGACAATAAAATGTACTAAAATGGTGAATACGAAATGGTGACCTATAATCAATACACAAACAATCAAGGTGTATATACTTCTAGTCTTCATACAATGTACATAAAGTGCTCTTGTGCTAATAACATCAAAATTATATATGAACTATATATTAAGCTGAAAATCTATCAAATGCGGGCTAATTGAATTGATTTGGACATTTTTTTTGGGCACTCCAAGCACTTTTATTCACTTATTAGCACTTTATATATGGTCCTTGTTTTTATGTGGATTGAAGAAGCACCTGTCACTTTATTCACTTTCTTTTGATAGATTGTCAGCTTAATATATAGTTCATATATAATTTTGATGTTATTAGCACGAGAGCACTTTATGTACATTGTATGAAGACTAGAAGTATATACACCTTGATTGTTTGTGTATTGATTATAGGTCACCATTTCATATTCACCATTTTAGTACATTTTATTGTCATTTTGTATTGATTTTATACACATTATAGGAAATTTTTAGTTTTAACACTATTACCATACTGTTTCACTTTTTTAAAGGTATTTATTCCCCCTGAAGCGCGATACCTCCCCCCTCTATTAACTGTTTACATACTGTCTGGTCTACAGAACGGGTATACGCAGCTTTAAGGAGTGTTTTATTTACATTTAATAGTCCTCTGGATAGCGCGAGACTCACATTATACTATATCAGCCTTATAACGTATGCCAGCAGTTGCATGGATATTGCATCCAGTGTTTTCTCACCTTTCACATCCAGTATGGAATCACAAATCCCCAAAAAACAATGATAGGTATATAGTGCAGCACTATATACCTATATCATCTCCGAAGACGTCACAGGAAGTGACGAAACGCGTAAGATTGGAACGCACAGCGTGGTGACGGAAGTGAGGGGTGGAACGCAAACCGGAAGTTCTCCCGCGAGCGTCCACACCAAACGGTTTGCACCATACTCACCTGATCACAGGCGGCCTAGGAGGCCAGAATTTGGGATTAGAACCTACCCACTTTCCCTGCATGATCCTTTGACGTGAAGTGTTTGTTCTTTTGGCTTTTTTTGCGTTTTATTTGCCTATTTTGGCTTGAAGTTCAAAACCCTTTTGTTTGCGTGCATGCCAGTTTTGCCCAGTTGGGAATAAAAGAGTTTAAAAGATAACACACTATCTGGAGCTTCATTTCTTCCATATACCTTGGCGTGGTGAGGGGAGAGGAGACGGAGGGGGACCCCATCACCTTAAACCATTTAGAAGCAAGAAAGAAAGATCGCTCTATAGCCCAGGGGGCTATACAAGTCTGAACAGGTCCTGGTGCTATAAGGCACACAGGACCCACAACATTTGGTGAGTGATTAAATTCTACCATTATCACTTGGATGTAATACAGCACTCAGCACCTGCACTTTAATTTAAGGAAAATTTGCACTGAAGAATCACCGTTTATATGAGAATTATTTGCACATTCTTTTGGAACTTTCACGTGGCGACTATTTTTATTGAAAATCTATTTATCAGACTTTTTTATATGGTGTTTTTAATGTGTACACTATTGAATATATCTAAAGCAAGCGCTATAGGTAGCCTATTGTTTAGACTACATATCTTTCAATATAGTGCAGCACGTTTATTAAAATCGACAGTTAAAATACAGCGAGTCTATTGCACATTTATTTGATTGAGCCCAGACCGGCACCAGATCAATCAGCAGATACAGGCTTAAACCATTATCCCCTCTATCTAAAAAAGTTTAGCCAAGAGTCCCAGTTTAAATATTTCATAATAATGAAAGGAGGCCTGCTATTTAATGCTATATATACCTGTATGTAATTTCTCTTTCTCATCCAGTGGCTTTGTAGGCACTACTTCAAAACTTTTTACTCTAGCTGTAAAAAAGCGTAGGGAAAGAAATATCAGGCCTCTGAGTAAAAGATAACAGTCCGTGCAGTCATGAATTTATCATATCCCATTAATTTGGCAAGCAAAGTAAATGTTTTCCTATGCAGAGTCAATACCGTGTGGGTACACTACAAACCATTCCAGGCCCTCAGATAACAATATAACTCCCATACAATGCTAGCAGTCCTATGGCTACTGCTGATTGTGATAACAGCTTCATACAACACACAATTTGACAAATCACTGACTCATGGAGTGTAAAATTGCTCTCTGTCTATCGGATCCCTGTGGTATGCATTATACAACTTTCAATTATGACAAGTAAGAAGTGAAAGTAGAAAGACAGACCATGGCTGAGCGAAAAACCACAAGCTTCTTGCCTTTAAATACATGGTTGGATCTTTAGGACTGAGCTTTACAAAGCCATAAATCTCCAGGTCCACAACCTGCATTCTGTTCACTCCACTCATACGTGATAGCAAAAGGTCAAAGCTTTTAACAGGATAAAAAGAAAAAAAGCCAAACTAAGCACAATAAGAACAGAGGCATGCAATGAAAATGTATGTTGCAGCAAGATATATAACTAAAAATAGAAGGATTAAAAATACATGATATTCCCAACCACGAGCTTATATAGAGGTTGACTTTAAAAAGGTTAAGGTTGTGGATCTGGTGGCAATAGATGTGACAATCACAAAGGTCTCATATATTACAGCATTACTAGTATGTCTGTATTTCTCTCTGCATGCGGCAGTTACTGAGAAATGGTCTATTTTATATTTTTCCAAAATTTGAAAAAGCTCTTAGTGGCAGACTGTGGTCTAAATAAATACTAGAAATAGTAACAGAAAGGGCTGCTGGTTTTTCTGAAATTACATTGAGGTTATATTATGTAGCAAACTTAGAGGTAACAAGTGCTACGATCATTTTTTAAAATATACCTATGTAAAGAAAATATTTACCTATCTCATTTTCTGCTGGTTACATTTTTCTGTGTATGATTTGCTTCCTCAACTATAACTAGATCTTTCCTTCCAGTCTAACGTCTTTACTTTCCCATGTCCATGTGGCCCTCCCACTTTTCTATTTTTTTCTGATCTGACATTCAGACCTGATGCCTCACTTGAAAATGTTTATTTGCCCAAACCAAAACTATAATTATAATATTGTAAAAGGTAGAGGCATCATGTAAAGCTGTCATTGTTTACTAGTATAGCCATGGCCAAAAGTTTTGAGAATGCCTCAGTTTTTATGATGGCAATTTGCATATACTCCAGAATGTTACGAACAGTGATTAGATAAATTGCAATTAATTGCAAAGTCCCGTAGCACTTAATCTCATAAAAAACATTTCCACTGCATTTTTTAAGAAGGCTTCAGGGCGCCCATGAAAGTCCAGCAAGCGCCAGAACCGTCTCCTACAGCTGATTCAGCTGTGGGATCAGGCCATCACCAGTGCAGAGCTTGCTCAGGAAGGGCAATAGGCAGGTGTGAATGCATCTGCATGCAAAGTGAGGCAAAGACTTTTGGAGGATAGCCTGGTGTCAAGAAGAGCAGCAAAAAAGCCACTTCTCTTCAGGATAAATATCAAAAACAGACTGATATTCTGCAAAAGTTACAGGGATTGGACTGCTGAGGACTGGGGTGAAGTCATTTTCTCTGATGAATTCCCTTTCCGATTGTTTGGGGCATCTGGGAAAAATCTTGTCTGGAGAAGAAAAGGTGAGCGCTACCATCTGTCCTGTGTCATGCCAATAGTGAAGCATCCTGAGACCATTCATGTGCAGTGTTGCTTCTCAGCAAAGGGAGTGGGCTTAATTTTGCCTAAGAACTCAGCCATGGAAAAAGAATAGTACAAAAATATCCTCGGAAAGCAACTTCTCCCACCCATCCAAAAACAGTTTTTTTTGACAAGGAATGCCTTTGCCTTTTCCAGCATGATGGAGCACCTTGCCATAAGGCAAAAGTGATAACTAAATGGCTTGGGTAACAAAACATCAAAATTTTGGGTCCATGGCCAGGAAACTCCCCAGACCTAATCCCATTGAGAACTTTTGGTCAATCCGCAAGAGGCGAATGAATAAAAAAAAAAAAAAAGCCCACACATTCTAACAAACTCTAAGAATTGATTATGCAAGAATCGGCTGCCACCCATCAGGATGTGGCCCAGAAGTTGATTGACAGCATGCCAAAGCAAGTTGCAGATGGTCTTGAAAAAGAAGGGTCAACACTGCAAATATTGACTCTTTGCATAAACTTAATGTAATTGTCAAAAAAATCTTTTGACACTCATGAAATGTTTGTAATTATACTTCAGTATAAGATAGTAACATCTGACAAAAAGATCTAAAACCAATGAAGCAGCAGACTCTGTGAAGGTTTATATTTGTGTCATTCTCAAAACTTTTGGCCATGGCTGTAGAGAGACCATTAGGCCATGCTAAACTCAGGAGCAGACCCAGACTGGCCATAGGGCACACCGGGCATTTGCCTGGTGGGCCGGGGCCTTTGGGCTGCATGCCCTAGGAAGAGCAGCTTCTTGATGACTGGGCCGCACAGAGGGGGGGGGGGAGCGGTGATCGCAGTCCAGACACGGCTAACCTCCTGCTATGTGGATAGGGCAAGCAAAAGAAAACTACGAGGTGCAGAAGAAGGCGGGATCTTCTACAGAAGAGACGGCTCCTATGACACACAGGAAGCACCTGCAGGGTACAGAGACCTCCTGGGCCAGCCACTGTAAGTATAGCTGCACTCAATGGACAGAGGCGGCCTCCCTCCTAACATTGTCTGGCACACTGTGACAGCTGCACAGGGAGGAAGGTAAGCGCAGTAAAAACCTAAACTGATCCAGTGTGTTACAGCTAAAGTCCCTCTCTGTAATGGCGGGGGAAAGAGGGTGGATTGGGGTCTGGTCTGGGGCTGTCTCTTTGCTGATCTGGCCTGAAGTTGTCTTTTTGCTGGCCTGAGGCTGGCCTCTTTATTGACCTGAGGCTGTATCTTTGCTGGACTGAAGCTGTCTCTTTGCTGGTCTGGCGCTGTCTCTTTGCTGGACTGCGGCTGTCTCTTTGCTGGACAGAGGCTGTCTTTTTGCTGGTCTGGGGATATTTCTTTGCTTGCACTCAAGGGACAGAGGCGGCCTCCTTCCTAACATTGTCTGGCACACTGTGACAGCTGCACAGGGAGGAAGGTAAGCGCAGTAAAAACCTAAACTGATCCAGTGTGTTACAGCTAAAGTCCCTCTCTGTAACGGCGGGGAAAGAGGGTGGATTGGGGTCTGTTCTGGGGCTGTCTCTTTGCTGATCTGGCCTGAAGTTGTCTTTTTGCTGGCCTGAGGCTGGCCTCTATATTGGCCTGAGGCTGTATCTTTGATGGACTGAAGCTGTCTTTTTGCTGGTCTGGGGCTGTCTCTTTGCTGGACAGAGGCTGTCTTTTTGCTGGTCTGGGGATATTTCTTTGCTTGACTGAGGCTGTCTCTTTACTGGTCTGAGGATGTCTCTTTGCTGGACTGAGGCTGTTTTTTGCTGGTCTGGGGCTGTCTCTTTGCTGGACTGAGGCTGTCTCTTTACTGTTCTGAGGATGTCTCTTGGCTGGATTGGGATGTTTCTTTGCTGGTCTGAGGCTGTCTCTTTACTGGTCTTGGGCTGTCTCTCTGCTGGACTGGGCTGTCTCTTTGCTGGATTGAGGATGTCTCTTTGCTAGATTGGGGATGTATTTTGCTGGTCTGGGATGTCTCTTTGGTGGATTGGGGATATCTCTTTGCTATATGGTGTTGTCTCTTTGCAGGATGGGGATGTCTCTTTGCTGAAAGGGGTGTCTCTTTGCTATGTGGGGATGTCTCTTTGCTGGTTTGGGAATCCTCTTGGAATGAATATCTGGTCACCAACCTATTTCTGACATTTGTTGTTTAGAAGGTAAAATCAGTATTTTTTACTTAGAACCCCCAAACATTATATATATATATTTTGAGCAGATATCCTAGAGAATAAAATGGAGATCATTGCAATACTTTATGTCACCGTATTTGTGTATTTGTATTTTTTAAATGAAAAAACAGTAAAGTTAGCCCATTTTTTTGTATAATGTAAAAGATGATGTGACACCAAGTAAATTAATATCTAACATGTCATGCTTTAAAATTGTGCACGCTTATGGAATGGCGACAAACTATGGTACTTAAAAATCTCAAGAGACAATGCTTTAACATTTTTTACAGGTGACCTATTTGGTGATACAGAGGAGGTCTTGTGCTAGAATTATTGCTCTCGCTCATGGCCATACCTCACATGTGTTGTTTGAACACCGTTTACATATGTGGCCGTGACTTGCGTATGCATTCACCTCTGCACGCGAGCTTTGAGGAACAGGGCGCTTTACTTTTTTTTTCCTATTTATTTTCCTTTTTTTTTTATTTTTACACTGTCCCTTTAAAAAAAAGAAAAATGTGATCACTTTTATTCCTATTACAATGAATGTAAACATCCCTTGTAATAGAAATAAGCAAGACAGACTCTTTAATGCGAGATCTGGAGTCATGTAATTTCCCTTTTGCTAATAAAAAAAATTGGCCCTTTAAGGCAGTTGGGCGGAAGGGACATTTGACGTCGCCCCAGTCCTCCAGGGGCATAGAGTCGAGTGGGGGCCATCTTGCCCTCACTCGACTTCCTGCCCATCACTGCACAGAATCAGACCTTTTTCCCCGCTACCGACGGCTCCAGTAAGCAGCGAAAACAATCAGGAAGCGGCCAAGGGAGGGGGGTGTACCTCTCCCACTGCCCATAAAATTGATCCCATGGCGAATCCGCCGCCGGGACCACTTTTCTAAGATTCTGGATCGCCAGCTGTGCCATAACACCTGTATTTAACGTTAGAGTACTGACGTAAATACATGGTGGGCAATCCAAAAGTAGTTAAATGCCTGGACCTAATTTTTGTTCCAGTCCGGGCCTGCTCATGAGTAACCATGACACAGAGTGAGATGTTGTGACAATGTAGGGGAACTTTAAAATCCTCCATGGTAGTTGCAAGATAGGATTGTTTGTTTTTTTTTTTTTGCATATCGTAGGAGTGGAGATTAAAATAGTGAATTAAGTACAAGGTCAACTTTAAGGGGTTTTCCACAAAAATTCCTGTAGTAGAAAAAGATAAGGTCTCATTTCCTGCAGCCTTTTTCTAAGCAACAGCAGGGCCCTCATTCCACAAATTGTGTAGTGCTTCAAAGAATAATGTCCACCAGATACAGCACAGAAGAAATATCATTTGATGATATTTTTATGGTACAACACATAAAAAATAAGTGACTTCCAGAAAATGATGTTTCTGATCTATCCTACTGTAAATATAATAAAGAGTACAATAGGAAAGGTGAGAAGAAACTGCCTGGCTAATAATAATGTGGAAGAAGTTTTTACATTTTGCAGTGTTGAAAAAAAATATCACCAAAAAGAGCTGATTTTCAATTCAGGTATATGTTTAATAAGGCCATTTTGATTTTATATCTTTTTGGGGTGATCTTCATGTCCATCAGCAAGGGAAAAGTAAAAGTGATGGCTAATGAGCCTATTCATTTTATGTTTAATCTGTTTTTATTGAAGTTTAAAATGTGCATAGAACAACATACTGAGATAACCAAAATAAGGATACAGCAGTCGGAAACAAATCATGATCAGTACAAAAGAAAGAAATAACAACAACGATAGGCCATAGGTACTGGACATAATATTTTAGAATGACACATGGTTACGTATTTCTCATATGAAGGCAACCAAGACCTAGGTCCATTTATGAAAGTGGAGCATATAACAGTCAATTCTATTAAGCATCATATAGTAAATACATAACGGAAATACATACATAGCGCTTAATTTATAAAATAAGGTCTGCAGGCATCGACCGCAAGGCTTGGATACGGAACTGGCTAAAAGGGCGTGTCCAAAGGGTGGTAATAAATAGCACATACTCAGACTGGTCTGAGGTGGTAACTGGGGTCCCCCAAGGCTCAGGCCTGGGACCAACCCTGTTCAATTTATTCATAAATAGCATTGAAGACGGGATCAGTAGCTCTATATCAGTTTTTGCAGACGACACAAAATTGGGCAGGGCAATAACTACACAGCATGAAGCAGATATCCTATAGAATGACCTGGACAAAATAACAGAGTGGGCAACGACATGGCAAATGAGGTTTAATGTGGAGAAGTGTAAGGTTTTGCACTTGGGGACTAAAAACATAAAAGCACAATACACTTTTGGGGGGGAACCTTTGGGGGAATCAAAAATGGAGAAGGATCTGGGAGTCCTGGTAGAGGATAGACTAAACAATAGCATGCAATGTCAAGCGGCAGCTGCCAAAGCCAGCAGAATATTAGCAAGTATAAAGAAAGGGATGTATTCCATAGATAAAAATATAATCCTACCACTTTATAAAACTCTGGTCCGACCACATCCGGAGTATTCTGTCCAGTTCTGGTCGCCGGTCCTCAGGAGGGATGTGTTGGAGCTGGAAAAGGTCCAGAGAAGGGCAACTAAACTAATTAGGGGATTGGAGGACCTTAATTATGAAGAGTGTCTGAAATCGCTTGATTTATTCTCCCTGGAGAAGAGGCGCCTGAGAGGGGACATGTTAGCAATTTATAAATATCTCAATGGTGATCTCAGCATAGAAAAAAAGCTATTCAGTCGGAAGGACTGCATGAGGACTAGAAGGCATACAATACGTCTGGAAGAGAAGCGTTTTAACCTCAGGCAACGAAGGGGGTTCTTTACTGTTAGAGCTACAAGATTGTGGAATTCTCTACCACAAGAGGTGGTTTCTGCGGGAAGTATGGTGGCTTTCAAAAGACTCTTAGACGTACATCTCAAGAATCAGAACATTCAGGGGTATGCAAGATGATTACGGCCACACACACCTACACAGGTTGAACTGGATGGACTATTGTCTTTATTCAACCTCACCTACTATGTAACTATGAATGTTAATGTCCCGGGAGTTGAGACCGCAGGAAGGTAAGGATCAGAAAAGGGGAATAAAGAGGGAAGAAAAAAAAAACATAAGGGGGGGGGGGTAAAGGGAAGGGAAAAGAAGAGTGAAAGGGAGTATGAGACCCAGGCGTTGTTAATGGGGAGTATTTTGCGCAGTCTGAAAAGAAAGAGATTATGACCTTCTTGGTACAATAATTAATCATAGATAGGAAGTCAATTTAGGGGAACATCGAAAGTGATGCCAGACTGACCAGGACACAGTATATTTGTCAGTTTTGCCAGCGCCCCAGGAAATCAATCTCTACAAAAGGCATATGGAGTCCATTTCGCTGGCCCAATCTGTGAAGGATGGGGGCTGTGGTTTTTGCCAAGCCCTAGCAATGACAGTTCATCCTGCCGTCAAAAAGTGTCAGACCCTATTAATTTTAAATAGAGGGTGTCACAAATGGACACCCCTGCCTTCTTCACTTTTTAATAAATTATTTCTTTTACAATGATTTATATACAACACAGTATATGACTAAGAGGCCATTCACATCTGGACATGTGCGTTTCTGCCCGCATTTCTACAAATGTGCAAAAGACACACTAAAACTCATGCAATTATTTCCTAATGGCACCTCAAAAGTGAATAGTAGTTATGCATTATGCCATTGGTTTTCCTCATCAAAACACACAAAAATGCCTTTTGCAAAGGGCACTTGGATCACTATCAGAATTTGGTACATGAGTTTCTTTGGTCCATTTTTGGAGCATAGGGAAGCCTATTCACATGAATAGTGCCGCTCCAGAAACGTGCTTAAAACACAAAATGTCACTGTCACTCAGGTGTGAACAGGACCTAAGAAAGAAAACAGCTTCTGCTTATTTGGAAGATTAAAGACAATACCACAAAAATGTATTTGTTCATAACTAATAGGTAAAAAAAAAAATGTCCTATAAATATTAATTTTAGCAGGATCTGAAAAGAGACATATTGACAAAATGAATATGAACAAATCCTAAATCTAAAATGTTTTTCTATTTTTCTTTAAATTATTTTCCATAATCCAGGTAATAAGAGTGGTGTTCTACCAATTTACTACAACATTTTAGACAGTATTATTATACTAAAAGACATTAGTACCAAAGATATACATAGGTACCCAAGTGGCCTTTGCATTCATGAACAGTTTTTACTTAAAGGGTAACTCCACTTCTGTGGGGAAAAAAATAGCAAATAAAGAAAAAAACAATATAGCGTATACAATTGAGACATAAATCATATTGTAATTGAATGTTATTAATAATTACCTTTCCTTTTCAATCTGCAGCTGTTGTAATTTTCTGGAAATGCAATGCAATATGGCTACCTGGAGGTGTTCTGCACACAGAATGTGTACTCACCACACCCCAGAAATATAATTTCCTGCTTATGTGATTGGCTCACCAATTTCCCCAGAAGTCTGCCTAAGATACAAGTCAGATTTCTGGCATCCCCTGCAACAAAAAAGTCATTTTTGGTGAGATACTCCCAATAGGAACACGTCTAAAGAGATGCAGGCCCAGCAGCTCTCCTTATTAGCTGCCACAGCTGACAGATAATTATGAAGCCACTCCCATTAGACCCACTCAGCACAGAGGCACAGAGGAAAAAACAATGATTTCTTCAGAATAACAAAAGGTAGGAATCTGCAATAAAGTTTTTTGAAATCCTTGTAATGTACATAGATCCCCCAGAGGGGAATGTTTTTTTCAAAAAAAAAAACAGTTATGCTTTAAATTATGGTTCATTTTATTTATAGATCCTGGGCTTCTATACCATTGTTTTCTAATCTTTGAAGCAAAATCTTTAGATCCATTCTCTCTACTAACATAGGCAGCATTTAATAATATTTTGCTTCTCGTCATCAGAGAATACTGCCTAGTTCAGTCTGTTTTGGAAGGTTTCTTTCCTTTATTGATAGGATAACATATATTACTTAAATGTATTATATAATGTATGTTTCAGTATTCCCAAACAAAGCTTAGTAGAATAGGCATGTTTTACATGAATTCCAACACAAATCCAAAAGGCATTTATGCCTCATTTCAATAAAGTGGATGGATTTGTGCAAATCCTTATTTTTTGCTTCTGTTCCTAACCCGAAACCAGTAGGGTATGGTCAGTTTTAGGGCTTTTGACACTCAAAAAACGATTTTCACGACTGGGGCTTGGGGGCACGATTATGATGGTGTTGCAGAGAATGTGCTTAGATTTATAAAGCGGTGAGAATGCTGTTTATTGGGACAAACACCTGTGGAACGATGATCACTCCTGTGCTTCATTGGAACCAGCTGGAAGCGGTTCGGCTCGCTTTTGTGCTTTTCCACTGCTGGTACCGCATGTTACGGTGTAGGAACGGTTCGGTACGGTACGGTACGGCGGCGCTTTACCACTGCATGGAACCGAACGGTACGGCTTTTTAAAACAGTACCACATCGATTGTGGTTCCAAGAGGTACCATACCGGTACCATATCCCACAATCCTTTGCATGCAGTCACTACTATCCACTGATTGGTCAGAGAATCGTTGCTATCCCACCTACTTAACTTTAGTACTACTTTAGTGGAAAAGCATACTTTTTCTACCTGCACTGTGAATGTTTACATGGTTTGTTCAATAAAAACATGGCAACATTTCATTCTATGTGTGTTATTAGTTTAAGCAGACTGTGATTGTCTATTGTTGTGACTTAGATGATGATGATCAGATCACATTTTATGACCAATTTGTGCAGAAATCCATATTATTCCAAAGGGTTCACATACTTTTTCTTGCAGCTGTATATATATATATATATATATATATATATATATATATTCATTTTTGATTCTTGGATTTACATAAACTTCAGTCCACTGCCATCTTTACTAGCAGAGGAGGAAGGAGTAGAGGTGTTTGTCCCTTCTCTGTCTCTCTGTAATAAGAGACTTCATAGAGGACTGACCTTGCATACAGCTTCACTTGTTGCAAGTGTTGTGTATGAAATATTCGCATGCAAACTGTCATGTTTTCCTGATTTAAAATATATTTTAAAAAATATACAATAAGGAACGTGAAGAAAAATAGAAATCTTAAATTTCAATTCTATATAGAATTTAAAACAACATCCTTGATTTCTATGGATATAATAAAAACATTTATATTATGCGATATTAGAATTGCTAAATGTCTAATTGGAAACAAGAGTCTAACCCAGACATTCAGCAACTCTCCTGGGCTTCGCTGACTTGTGCCTGTGCAGACCAGTGTGGCTGCTCACAGGCACTTCTTGGAACCACCATACAATCCCATCTGACCCCGCCCACATCCCGCTCAGAACCTGGCCAGCCTAGCACCCACCCGCCCATCCAGCCGACTTCTCAATGATCACTCCTACCGCCAGCAGTGGAGCAGGTATGTCATTTCCAAGAGTGACGCTCCTAGGCAGAGACACGACCGCTGGCCAATGTTCCACTGTGAAAGCAGAGGTGTTAGAGTCACCGGACATCACTGCATAATAACAAAAAATAAAAAAGGTACAAAACAAGGTGTTTAAAAATTTTAGACATACAGGTAGTATCCCGCTAAAAAAGTGTATCTTGGAAAAACAACTAGAATACCTGTTTCGCCAGTGTATTACAATGTTATGTTTCATTCGTGTGTTATGCATTGTGTGCTAATTGATTTATATTGAACTACAAACATCTTTTTTTTTTTTTTGGTGGCCAAATACTATACCTAGCTATTTATGTCTGTTCTTCCTACTGTGAGCCACAAAAATTCAAAAGGTAGTCATTGTTTACATATGATAGCATATGATCGTTCCACCCTTGTGTGTTGCAATATACTTCCATTGTTACTTGTTCCAGAGTTGCAATGGACCTGTTTACAAAGCATCCAACTCATTTTCCCATACGTTATTAAAAAAATAAAGATCATTAATTTACTACATTAGACATGCAAACTACAAGGGTTTGCGTTATCAAAGCAGGAATTTTCACTTTAGTCCTTTAGTGATTAGGCTCATAGTTTCTTTTTTAAATACAAGATAGGGGTTTTTGTCATTTTTAGCCATTTGGATTCATTGGCAATTACTTGTATTCAACCACAGCCTTTGCTTAATTTCGAAAGTTGGTGGGAGAATGTTGCAGAGGGTAAATTCAAATAAATGAATCAGATAAATTTTCAGTGAATGTGTGGCAAATCTTCATCAAATTGGTGATAAATGTGAAAATAATCATGGCAGTTTAGAAATTACACATTGTACAAACTGTTGGCTCTATATAAATCCTGCATAATATTAATAGTAATAAATACATTATTTTTCAGCTAATGGATATAGTTACATAGTAGTTAAGGTTGAATAAAGACAACAATCCATCCAGTTCAACCTGTGTAGGTGTGTGTGTTAGTGACGATATTCATTTCCCATATCCCTGAATATTGTGTTCTTTGAGATGCATCTCCAAGAGTCTTTTAAAAGTATTGATACTCCCCGCTGATACCACCAATTGCGGAAGAGAGTTCGACATTCTCACCGCCCTGACAGTGAAAAACCCCCTACCCTATGGGTAAGGAAGTATGAAGAAAATGTTTAGTTGCATGTCTGCCTTGCTAATGCTTTAAATTAAACACTTTCTGAGACAGCACAAGTATTTCAGAGTTACAGCCATCCTTCCAGTCATGCTGAAATAGACACATTGGAGAGTGAGCCTTACCTTGCTTTTGCAAGAAGTTTGTTAAACAAAGGCACTAGGCTCAGAATGGCTCGTGTGATTTTCTGAACAAGAACTGGTTGATGGTAAAAGGGTCATTCCTTTTTCATAGAGATTGGGAGAAGTTGTAGCGCATACTAAAAGAGCTTTTTGGCACACACAAAGTTCCCATTTGGTTGCACTGTTATAGAATTAGTATTTAGACACTTTATTTGGTCTGTCACGTTTTTACTCAATGTGATCAATTTCACACTATTTTATGTTTATTTGCATGGAGCTCTTGCATTTATTATTGCTCTAATCATTATTTTAGTTCAGTAACTTTTGGCGCTACACTTTACATTTAACCAGTTGCTGACCACCCGCCGCAGTTTTACTGCGGCAAGGTGGCTCGGCTGCACTAATTGACGTACCTGTACATTGCTTTTGCGCGAGGGTAGGGGGCAGTGATTGGATTCGCTCCAGAACTGATCACTCATCAGGTCCAGGCCAATGATTTATGGCCTGAACCTGCTGATCGGTTCTGGTGAATCACAGAATGTCCTGTAATGTAAACACAGGCACAGGAAATCATGCAATCTCCTCTCCTGGAGCGCTTTTCAGTTCCAGCGTGAGAGGAGCGTGAGAGGAGAAAGCATCAATCAGTGAGTACACAAGCACTACACTGACACCAGTACACATAGGCACATTTGTCACCCCCCTGATAACCCTTTCACTGCCTGTCACAGAGTCACTATATACAGTATACAGATTTACTCACATTTTATTAGGTGGCTGCTACTCAGGAAGTTGAGGTTAAATATTAAAGGACAACAGTGCAAACAGTATTTTATAAAAACAAAATATGACAGTTTTATATGATATACAGTACTTTAGCAAACTAAATGTCATCCAGTTAGGGTTATTATTTATGGGTCAACCTACTCAAGAAGTAGTCTGGTTGATATTATGGTGTGTACAGCAGGAAGAATAAGCCCTGGATCACACCAGTGTGGCTTTGAAATTGTACTACTTCAGCTTGATTTCAAAGCCACGGATCAGTGTGATTTGGATATCCAATTTCATTGTGGCTTGCGACTTCATTTAACAGAAGTCATTGCAAGTTGCAATAAAAATTGCAGAAAAGTAGTGCAGAAACCTTTTTCAAAGTTGATGTAGCCTAGAGTTGCAACAATTTGAATGGTTCCATTGTCGTCAATATGGTGTGACTTGTCTTGCGATTTTGAACTACCAAATCGGATGACCAATCGCACTGACGTGAACGAGGGCTTAGACCTCCTTCACATGATGTAGCAAGTATACCTGTGGTCGGGATCCCAGGTTTTCCGATTAGCGGCAGCTGCTCAGCTTGCACAACCAAATGAAAATCTCAGGAGTTTGGGTGACGGTAAGTATTTTTATTAGATGGTTCCACTCAGGGGGTTGAGGTTAAATGTTAAAGGACAGCTTCACTAAAAATAAAGTTGTCAAATACTGCTGGGAAACCAAGACGTTCTTTTAGCCCAAAATTCCAATGATAAATTCTACAAATGTCATTAAGTAAGCTGAAAAGGCTCTCAATGTGTCTAAGGTAAACAACATGACATAGGCAGGTGTATTTTTAAACAGCACATAGAATGGAAAGCAGAACATTGATTTTTCCATCGTTGCGGTCCTATATTGTGACTCGAGAACAGAGAGTGAGAGAGAATAAGAGCTGGAGACAAATGGCACATAACATAAAATGAGGGGGTGTACACAGGTCCATATTTACTGCATAAAGAAGTCCTAGGATAAAAGACATGCTAGATATAACATATAAAAGAGAACATAGGTTAACAGGAGCTATTATGTATTTATGTTCCATTATTCCTCCTATCCTAAACCATACATTTTATTCTAAATTGACAGAACAAACACTAGAAACCTGTTAGGCCGCTGCCTGTTGTGGAGCCGCTTTGCTTCCATGCTTGTATGCATTATATAGATATTCCTACACTAATATCCCTGCCTATTGACAATCTACAGAATATGCTTCTAAAAGGATTAATGATAACATATATTCTTCATAACGTCATTCTTCAAGAATCAGCAAACTGTATTTTATAAAAGTAATTCTATTGTATTTGAGGTCAGGTCACAGTATTGTGGATTACAGTATAAAATGCTTTATAGTCAATTCACAAAAGCTTTGCTGCTGTCTTATCTGTATTATTTTATTATCATCTATGTAAAAATATTGCATTGGATAATTCACACAAGAGATTAGTTTGTGTTATCAATGGGAATACCACATGTAGTATTTCATTCAGTATAGGGCCTCATGCACAAGGGCATAAAAAACATCTAAATGTGTTTTTTATGGAAGTGATTACAGGTCTATTTTTGTCAAAGGAAACTTGCACCCTGGTGCGTAGACATGCACTGCATTCAGATCTGTAAAAAATGAAGAGTTTGCAAGATGGAAAAAGTGCATTCTGTTATTGAAAAAAGCAGGAGATGGAGATAGACCTGGTATATTATGCCTGATCCTATCTTTTTCCCTTGGGCTGTGGGACAGATTGGCGAGACGTCATAGATTTAGGTCTCCTCACACCCCAATGGCCCCTTTATTGGGCAACTCAATGTTCCCTTTGGGTCTCAGTCCCCAAACTTTTGAGTGGTGAATGAATAAAGGTTTACTTCATCTCGCAGATCTATGTGACCACAGAGGTATATTTGTTATCGAAAGGCGCATTACAGGAGAAGCACCAACTCCCTACAAAGGAGCTATTTAGATATTTCCAAATAACGCATCTCCTGAACACCCTAAAGCACACTTGCCACCTGACTTCCTCGACCCTTATGGAGTATCTGTGTGGAACTGTAGATAAGCATACTGGTCACATTTCTAAGATATACACACAACTACATGAAGGTCCAAATAAACTGCTTTATATGGTAAAATGGGAACAGGACTTGGGGGAAGAGTTGGAAGTAGTGGGATGGGGTAAATTAGCCCAATTCATTTCTAAGTCTTATATCACTATCGAGGCAAATTATAAAGTTATCCTGTGGTGGTATTTAGTACCAGCCTGTTCGGCGTCCTCTGTCCTGGAGGACTCCTCAGGTTGTTTTCGTGGCTGCGGTCAAGAGGGAACAGTCTTTCATACCTGGTGGACATGTAGCAAAGTGAGGCGGTTTTGGATCCGTACATATAATTTCATATGGTCCCTCGCCCAAGCGAATCTACCTAAGACCCCACAGCAGGCCCATCTAGAGAAACAAGTGGAGGGCATACCCACCGCGGCTAGAATTTCTATTGCACAATCCTGAAAGTTCACTACAATCCCCTTTGACCTTTTAAAGGTTTGACGTGGATCATGATCAATGAACGAATGGTGGCTATTCTCCGGGATACGCTGGCCTACTTTGAGAAAATATGGGAATGCTGGATAAAATACCTTTCGGGACACTCCTGATCTGGATGGAGAGATATTTGTACAACACACAGCGGGTGCACATCTGGTACTTAGTCCTTTTCTCCTTTCCTTTTGCTTTGTTCTTTCCCCCCTCTCCACTAGATTTTTCCTCTTCCTCTATCCTTTTTACTTTTTATCCTTCCTGTTTCAGATGCTGTTAAAACTTCTAAGCCATTGTTGGTCCAAATTGACTTCAAGAGAGATGGATCAATGAAGGGTTATTGTACTGTTTTGTACTTTCATGTACTTTATTAAAAGTTATTGTAAAGAAAAATGCAGGAGGATAAAGAAAAATTATTTTACGCATTTAAAAAATGTAGCTTAGGGTAAGCGTTTTACTGATCACCCATGCAGGAACTTTTTTTGCCGAAAAACCTTGTAAAATTCTTATGGCTGTGAGACACAATATCAACCAAAAATCCAGAAAAAAAAAAACACATGATGCAAAGGTTATAAATTGAGTTGCAGTTCAGTGAGTAAAATAAGTATTTGATAACCCTACCAACTAACAATAATTCTGGTTCCCACAGATTGGCTACACTCAGTATGTACACAGATTAGTCCTGTCAATTTAGGAAGGTGCTCCTAATGACAACTCGTTATGTGTATAGAAGACACCTGTCCACATAATCTATTTCTTCCATTCAAACCTCACCATCATGGGGAACACCAAAGAGCTGTTAAAGGACATCAGGGATAAGATTGTATACCTGCATAAGGCTGGAATGGGCTACAAGACCATCAGCAAGAAGCTTGGTGAGAAGGAGACAACCGTTGAAGCCATTATTTGCAATTGCAAGAAATACAAAATAACCATCAATCGTCCTCGGTCTGAGGCTCCATGCAAGATTTTGCCTCATGGGGATGATCATGAGAAAAGTGAGGGATCAGCCCAGAACTACAGGGGAGGAGCTTGGGAATGATCACCAAACAAACCATTGATAAAACAATACACTGCCATAGATTGAAATCCTGCAGTGCCTGCAAGGTCCCCCTCCTTGAGAAGGCACATGTACAGGCTCGTCTGAAGTTTGCCAATGAACATCTAAATAATTCAGAGAAGGATTGGGAGAAAGTGCTTCGGCCAGATGAGAAAAAAAATTGAGCTCTTTAGCATTAACTCGACTCTCCGTGTTTGGAGGAATAAAAATGCTGACTATGACCCTAAGAACACCATCCCTACAGTCAAGCACGGAGGTGGAAACATTATGCTTTGGGGCTGTTTATCTGCTAAAGGTACAGGCCGACTTTGCCACATAGAGTGGCCAATGGACGGGGCCTTGTATTTTAAAATCTTGAATGATCTTCCCTCAGCCAGAACAATGAAGATGAGTCATGGATGGGTCTTCCAGCATGACGATAAAAAATACTGCCAAGGCAACAAAGGAGTGGCTAAGAAGAAGCACATTAAGGTCATGGAGTGGCCTAGCCAGTCTACAGACCTTAATCCTATGGAAAATGTATTAAGGGAACTAAAATTTTGAGTTGCCAAGCAACAGTCAAGAAACCTTAAAGATTTAGAGAAGATCTGTAAAGAAGAGTGGACCAAAATCCCTCTTGAGATGTGTGTAAACCTGGTAACCAACTACAAAAATTTCCCACCTGTGCTTGCCAACAAGGGTTCCTCCACCAAGTACTAAGTCATGTTTTGCTTGGGGATCAAACACTTATTTTACTTACTGAACTGCCACTCAGTTTATAACATTTGTATCATGTGTTTTTTCTGGATTTTTGGTTGAACTTCTGTCTCTATTATTTAAAATACACCTATGATAAAAATTATAGACCCTTCATTTCTTTGTAAGTGGGCAAACTTACAAAATCTGCAGGGGTTAAAATAATTATTTTCCTCACTGTATACGTAGACATAAATATTTACTGATATTTACAGCCAGGATCTTCCTGACAGTAAACTCCTGTACAAAAAAGTTCTGTCCCCTAAAGATGATACAAAACGAGGATCAATGCGCTACCTGAGGAGTTCAATTTCAGGCCAACAACCCAATGAAATGTGAAAAAAATCTAATATATGACAAAATTATATATATATTGCTACAAGGTAATGAAAAAGCTGCCAATCCAAATCGGCGTCCCCACCGTAGATTGTATAATATATAGTGAAATGAGATCGGCGCTAATTCAAAGTGATCAAATTAAAAAACTAAGAAAAATAATCCGTGAATCCCTGTGATCAATAATGTACCTCCAAAAATATTATTATAAAGATGGATGAACAAAGATATGTTCCATGTAGTAGAAGTGATCAGCACTATATAAAGGTGATCTGATTGTAGAAACTGTGTATAATCAAACTGACTTTCCAAAATCGATAAAAAAAATTTTTTTCACGGATTATTTTTCTTCGTTTTTTAATTTAATCACTTTGAATTAGCGCCGATCTCATTTCACTATATATGTCCCCTAAAGATGTCTCGCATACAGGCGTAAAATTCTTCTTCATCCTCTAGCTGTCAACATTGCATACGCACTCATATTTACTTTTTACTATTTTTTTTTTTTTTTTGGTTTTACAGGCCTGAATGAGTTGCTGGATTACAGATCTTTACACAGCTGTAAACATTGTCCTATCAACAATGCACTTGTGTTCAGATGTGTAAAGAATAAAAAGGTACATGGCTTTTCGCCCATGTGCAAGAGGCCTTTTACCACTTAATGTCATAACAATGGAGGTAAAAGTCAGTTTACAATGGAGGTAAAAGTCAGTTCACAAAGAGTATTACATGGGTCATCAATACTAATAGGGGTCTAAATGTTTTCACACAAAAGTCACCCAACTTTTACCAGAGATGTATAGTAACGAAGTAGAACTACTTAAGTACTGTACTTAAGTACCGAAAGGCGGTATCTGTACTTTCCTAGAGTAGAATTTTTTTCTCCTACTTCTACTTTTACTTCACTACATTTTTTCGATGATTTCGATACTTCTACTCAAGTATTTTTTTTTTGTGCTGCATAGTTACTCGTTACTTTTAAAAAAATTACCACTGCCAGAACAGTAGATGGCAGGTTGCATAAAGCTCAAAAAAATGTGTATAATGTCATTTGTAAATCAGCGCATACGAAAATAAAGGCTGTGTATAATAAAAGCTGCTATACCAAATCTTTCCAATAAAAAGAAAATATGAAACAAACAAATAAATGGTGCTACAGCGCTTAAAGTGTATCAAGAAACTACTAACAAACACAGGTTAATCATTTGAATAAATCATTTGAAATAATAAAAACAATATGATGTTCAAACTTTTGACTTATTTCTTTAATAACTACATAACACAGTACTTGTACTTCTACTTTCAGTACTTGAGTAGAAATTTTTTTTCAAAACTACTGGTACTTTTTACTTTTAGTACTTAAGTAGAAAATTTTTTGAAAAAACTACTTGCAATACTTAAGTAAAAAAAATGTTGAATACTTTAGTACTTCTACTTAAGTAACTTTTTCTGCGAGCACTTCCACTTCTACTCAAGTAATTTTTTGATCGAGCACTTGTACTTTTACTCAAGTAGAAATTTCGAGTACTTTATACAAGTCTGACTTTTACTCACTTTCAGGGCCAGTTCATACCAGAACGTGGTGCTGGAAACACGTGTTTCATGTGCTCTCCTTGCACCATATTCAAAACAGACTGCACTTGCGATCTGCAGCAGGTGTCAATGCTATATTAACAACACCCCAAACCTAGGTCGCAAACGCAGTGCATCTGCCTGCACTGGGTCACATGGTACATTAGTGCCATGCAATCTGTCTGCTGTGTGTTTTTTAAAGTAGTGCATGCGCTACTTTTGGTGTGGTCTAGCACAATTTCAGCCCATTCAAATGAATAAGCTGAAATCGCACTGCGCCCATATTGCATGTAAATTGCACAGGAATGCCCTGTGTGTTCTAGTACTCATGGTGTCAAATGGCCCCTCACACAGTTTTCCAATTGAATCCACGCTGCAGCACATTAGCTTAGTGGTTAGCACTACTATACTTCAGCACTTGTCTCCTCGGCTTGAACCTCATCTATAACACCACCTGCATGGAGTTTGCATGTTGTCCCTGTGCTTGTATGGAGTTTCCTCCCTGTACTCCAGTTTCCTCCCAGGCTTCAAAGAGTGTGGTTGTTTAATTGGTTTGTGTCTATATTGACCCCAGTATGTATACATGTGATTGTAAGCTTCTTGAAGGTAGAAACTAATGTGAATGTACAAGATGTAAAACACAGTGTAAATTGTCAGTGATATATAAATGCCTATAAATTAATAAAGATGCCCTAAAGTGATTGTAAAGTCTCATTTTTGTCTATAAAAAACAATCATGTTATACTTACCTGCTCTGTGCAATGGTTTTGCACAGGGCAGTCCAGATCCTCCTGTTCTGTGCTCCTGGTCCCTCCCTCCTGCTGAGTGCCCTCACAGCAGGCAGCTTGCTATCAGTCTATCGATTCAGACATGGAGCCGCGGCTTGTCCCTGCCCCCTCTCTCTCCTCATTGGCTAACTGACTTTGATTGACAGCAGTGGGAGTCAATAGCGCTGCTACTGTGTCTCAGCCAATCAGGAGGGAGAGCCCTGGATGGCCAAGGTACTCATGGACATCACTGTATCGAGAGGGGGCTCACGTAAGTATTAGGGGGTCTGAGAAGGGCAGCTGCACACTGAAAGCTTTTTACCTTAATGCAAAAAAATGCATTAAGATAAAAAACGTTCGGCCGTTACAATCCCTTTAAAGCGGAATTCCAGTAATTCTTTCTTTTGGGAGAATTGTACTGTTGCTATATATTATGACATATCCAATTTTTTTTCTATATAGGCTTATGATGTTACTAAATGTTTCTCTTAACCACTTAAGCCCCGGAAGATTTTACCCCCTTCCTGACCAGGGCCTATTTTGCGATTCGGCACTGCATGACTTTAATGGACAATTGCGCGGTTGTGCGACGATGTACCCAAATGAAATTGACGTCCTTTTTTTCCCACAAACAGAGCTTTCTTTTGGTGGTATTTGATCACCTGTGCGATTTTTTGATCATGCGCTATAAACAAAAAAAGAGCGACAATTTTGCAAAAATAACAATATTTTTCACATTTTTTTATATGAAATTCCCCCCCCCCCAAAAAAAAATGTAAAAATCAAAATTTTTTAACATTTTCGGCCAATTTGTTTTCTGATACATATGTTTGGTAAAAAAAAATCGCAATAAGCGTATTTTGATTGGTTTTCGCAAAAGTTATTGCGTTTACTAACTAAGGGAAAGATTTTTGTCATTTTTGTTGTTTTTTTTTTTGTTTTGCGGGACTGCGACATTGGGGCGGACAGATCGGACCCTTGACTGACATTTTTGACACTTTTGGGGGTACCAGTGACATTACTACAGTAATCAGTGCTATACATATGCACTGTTACTGTAAAAATGACACTGGCAGGGAAGGGGTTAACTTTATTGGAGAAGGAGGGGTTAAGTGTGTCCCCAGGGGCGTGATTCTTACTGTGCAGGGATGTGGCTTTTCATGTAACAACAGAGATCTATGATCCTACATAGCAGGACCGTATGATCTCTGCACTTACACAGGGGAGAATGACAGGCGGCTTTGTTTACATTAGCCGCCTGCCTTTCCCCCTCTGTAACTGACGATCACGAGTGACCGGCGGACATCGGGTCCGCCGGTCACTCGCTCGGAGGTGTCCGTGAACGAGCGGGGGCGGGAGCCCCCTATACGTCAATTTGCCAGCACGGGGCTGACCGCCGCAGTATATGTACTTCCAGTAATTCTTTCTTTTGGGAGAATTGTACTGTTGCTATATATTATGATATATCTGATTTTTTTTTTTTTTTTTTTTTTATATGGGCTTATGATGTTACTAAAGGTTTCTCTTAAAGGGATGTCAATAACCACTTGTCATCCAGAAGATTTAACCCCCTTTCATGACCAGGCCATTTTTTGCTTTTTGGCACTGTGTTATTTTAACTGATAATTGCACGGTCATGCCACACTTTATGCAAATTAATTGTATATAACCTTTTTCACACAAATAGAGCTTTCATGTTCACCACTGGGCTTTATATTTTTTGCACTATAAATGAAAAAAGGCAGAAAATGAAAAAAAAAAAAAAAAAGAAAAAAAAAAAATATATATTTTTTACTTTCTGCTTTGATTTAAAAAAATCAAGTTTCTTCATAAATCTAAGCCAATATGTATTCTACTTTTTGGTAAAAAAAAAAAAAAAATCCCAATACGTGTATATTGATTGGTTTGTGCGAAAATTATAGGGTCTACAAACTATAGGATATCAACAATCAAATTTTTTTTAATTTATTTATTTTTATACTAGTAATGGTGGCTATCAGCAACTTATAGCGGGACTGTGATAGTATGGTGGGAAATCTGACACTATGGGGTTGATTCACTAAAGGCAGATTGACTGTGTACTTTGCAAAGAGCAGTTGCTCCAAAGCTTCTCGGCCTTTTGGCTAAGATCAATTGTAGTATCTGTTCTTATCAGTGGGTATGGACCTTGATGGTTAGTATCGGCAGGGACCGAAATGAACCAGGGCGCTCCAGGCGAAACTGGGGGACTGGGAAGTAAGTACTGCCAGAGAAAGCCGGATGGGTCCATTGCCTCCTGATTTGAATGGGAACCGAACCTATCAGTTTGAAGGGTGCGAGAAAGCTGGTGTAGTTCCACCAGTTAGTACTGCTCCTGGATGTAATTGGTAAGGGTTGGTGGTGGGAGGGCCTTTCCTCCTGGGTTGAATCTGGCCTTGCAAAAGGCTTGTCCCCACTTGAAGTTCCGATGCCTCCTGGTAGGGATGGGCTGCACTGGGTCTGGCCGGAGGTCGAGACCAAACGAAGCCCGTGGTGTACGTGCCCCTGGGGTGGCAACCCAGGGGTGCCTTAATTCTCACTGGTGAGGGGCAGCTCGCCTTGAGTTTTTCAGCACCTTGGTCACTGCACCATACACACTTTTTTCACACCTGCCTCTTGGGACAGGCCTTTTAGCTCGGACCAGAGGAATTTTTTATTCCTGGCCGGAAGGCCTGCCGTGTTATTTCACTATGGCACTATGCCCTTCCCCACTTCCCTTTCCCCACCTTTTTGTTTGTGTGTTGTTTTTCTTTGTTGTGCATCACTTCACTTTCACCTTTTTCTTCCTCCTGACGAGTAGGGTGTGGGTACTCGGGCCTGCCTTGAAAGTTTTGGGAGGGGGCAGATATGGCCTTCTGGCTTAGTTTGCCCTCTCTCATGGGGTCTCCCTTTGGGGGAGCCCCACCTAGTACTTGGGGTGGGCTGTTTCGGCAGTCCTCCCAGAGAACGGGGTCTGCCTGGTTTCGGCCGGGCGGACCATGGAAGTACTTTAGTCCCTGTCAGGAGTCTTGCGCCCTGGGGATCAAGGACAGGGTCCATCCTCTTCGGAGGAAGGATCCTTTTGCACACCCTGTGGACTTTTTGTGTTCTTCACGTTTGTGTGTGTGCACTATTTTATGCACCGGGTGATAATCTGAGTGTGTTCACACACCACGCGCTTTAAAAGAAAAAGTTGCTCCAAAGCTTAGTATATGAGCAGAAGCTCTGCTGACTTCCATCATCCAATTATGTGCAAACAAAATAGCATTTTTTCTATTTTCCTTGAATGTGATTGGATATTCTTTGCAAAGTAAAGCTTCACCTCATTTACTAACCTCTTAACAGGGAAATAAAAACCATCATATCCCCGCTGAAAGGACAGAGCTCTGTATTGTTTACATTCACAGAGCTGTGTCCAGTCATCCTGTCTGCCGATCATTGGGTACTGGTGTTCAATCATTGGCTAGGACCCACTGATCGGCTCGTGCTGTGACTAAAGACAGCACAGCAGCCATGCTTGTACGTCCCCTACCCGGAAGTATTGGATTACGTATTAGATTCATGATCCAGCACAGGAGAGCTGCTCTGCCACCGTACTCCTATGCGAGGTGGTCGGCAAGGGGGTATAGTGCTTTGCTAGGCAAACTATTTTTAGTTTTAGGTAGAGTGGGGAAGAGTTAGACCTGCTGTCAAGTTTTTATTGCTGTCTTAGTCCCCATTAGGGAAATTCACCCCTTCATTTGTCCTGGTGACCATCATCAGCGACAAAGAAAGTAAGAGGAAATCTATATTCATACTTTGGGGGCCAGTTAATATCACATACAGTCCAATGCATTTTTTTCTGCATCAAAAATGCATGGAAAGTAGGTTATATGGTTTTCAATGGCATAGTTCACATCAGTGCGCTCAGTTCCCTTTCCCAGAAAAAAAGTAGAGTGTTTTTACTGCACTGGTTTGTACTGGAACACAGTAAAATGCATTAAAAATGCACCGAAATGCAATGTCCCCATGTAGGATGAAGAAAAAAAAAAAGGAGAAAAATGCACTGGAACGCATTGTAAACCCGCTAAAAAGTTGCATGCATTCACACCACAAAAATGTCCTCCAGATCTGTTCTGAATGCATTTTTGATGCGTTTCCAGATGCATTCCAGATGTTTTTTTTCTTCTTTTTTTCCCCCCTGTCTTTTTTTGCACTGTTGGGGCCCAATGCGCTTTTGATGCATGCGGGTGCATTCCATTGCATTTTTGATGGGTTTTAACGCATTCCAGTTCTATGCAGGAAAAATGCAGCATGTTCTACTGTTTTTTTCTAGAACCAGAACCCACTAGAACTACAAGCACTGGTGTGAACTATGCCATTGAAAACCATGTAACTTACTTTCTATGCCTTTTGGATGCAGAAAGAAAAAGCACTGGAACTCATGTGGTGTGAACTAGCCCTAAAACAAGAGGGAAAACAAAATCTTCTCATGAGATTTCCTGTTTTGGGAACGACTGTTTAAGCAGGGAATTATCCTCAATTTGGGAGATTTCCTCTAACTTTTTGTTGTGTCTCTGGAACAGGAAGTGATTGCAATTTTCCCAAACAGTGCACAGCAAAAATTAACCTGGTAGGGGTTTTAACCTTCTCCTACACTTGTTTAAAACAAACAAAAAAAGGGTATGGACACACTTATATATATATATAAAATAATAGATAAACAATAAGAATTCCCAGTAGCTTTCTCTCTGTTAGCTAACTATGAAGGATCTGTAAATCACAAAATAAATTTGGCTTTTTTTTTTTTATGAACCTCCCACAGTGAACAAAGGTACAAAACCATAAATACAAGATGAATGGGCAGTGAGTTGTCGCAGTAAAGTGTTACATGTAATTTCCATCATGTTGAGCTGTGAACAGAAGAGTTATGAGACAAGATCACATTTTAGAATCATATAAAAAAAGTAACACAATACTCAGAGACTGTCTTGAAAAAAATATTGCTAGGGCATATTCAATTGAGGGAGCTGTGAAAAAGGAATCTTGAAATTGACAAAGTTGGCCAAGTTGGCAAACAGTGATTTGTTAAAGCGAGGCTGCCTGCTTAGTTCCACTTTAAGCCTTTCCACCCTGTTAGCCAGTTATTGGTCTACCACATATTTGCTGCCATGTTGGCAAAATTGGAAAATTGTATCAAATACTTACCATAGTTTTCCTTTCCTGGCACCAGTCCATGGCAGCATACTAAACCCACCCAGTTCGTTCATAGCACTGTGCAGGGAATGGATTGTGTGAATGTCAACATTTAGCTCTGAACTGGTCTTGAGGGCGGAAGTGGGCTGGGATACTACCACATGTATGCTGCTATGGAGTGACAATTTTCCATGTTAGAGGGGACTTCTGCCAAGAGACAGGTATGTAGATCGGTTGGTTTAAAACCACTTGGGAACAGCTCAGAGGCATCCTGGTGATACTGGGTGTTTTTTGATTATTATTATTATACAGGACTTATATAGCGCCAACAGTTTGCGCAGCGCTTTACAGTATGAGGGAGGACAATACAGTTACAATACACTTCAATACAGGAGGAATTAGAGGGCCCTGCTCGTTAGAGCTTACAATCTAGAGGGGGGGTAAAGTGAAACAAAAAGCAATAACTGTGGGGGATGGGCTGATGGAGAAAATGGAAGTATAGTTGTTAGGTGTGGGTAGGATAGGTTTCTCTGAAGAGGAGGGTTTTCAGGGATCATCTAAAAGATAATAGAGTAGGAGATAAGATTGGGGTAAGGAGTTCCATAGGATTGGAGAGGCTCTAGCTGCTATTATAAGATAGGGGACCTAGATATTTAATAAGTAGACCTTGCTTTTTAACTGCAAGGTCTGCTTTAGCATTTTGAGATAATTTACAGAGAAGTTTCTGGCAAACAGACCACACATCTAATTTATCTGGAAAATGAAAGCAGACGTAAAAATTATATAAAATACCTTCTCATTATTTATTTAATCCGCTTTCATAATACGATCACGGAGTTAGTTGCCATGTTCACCTATCTGACCTGTGTGGGAACACGATCAATATGGGATGGTTAACAGGAAGTCTATGAATGAATCGGATCCCACCCCTCCACCTGTGAGTGGCTATCAGTAAATCCAGACGAGTATAAAGAGAAGCCGCCTTACCGAAAGTGATGTCTTTGATAACGCCCATTAAGGCGGGCGAAATGCGTTGACGCACTTCCGGGCAGCGGAGCATCGTCACTACATCATTTCCTGGAACCACCGTGGAACGCACGACGGCAGCGTCCATGGAAGCGGAGGAATACGCAGTGTTATTGCTTTGTATATGCCGATTACCAACCGATGTTTGTGAGTACTATTTTAATACCTAATATTTATTAAACTCCATACGGGCTTCACTATGCCTGCCTCCTTCCTTTTGTTTGAGACATAATACAGAAAAAAGGGGCAAGGTACCATTAAGGAAGCCAATATTAGGAGGTCCCAATCCAACCATCCGGTTAAAGAAAATTCTGCTTGCTTAAGGCTCTCTATTATCCTAGTTGTGGTGACTGCATTCCCTTAGGGGGATTTTTCTTGAAGAGCACCTGGGCACTTTATGGATATGAGCACCTTTCTAGCACCTTAGTTTTTCTTGGAAGAAATCTTTCTTTGGACTGTACCTAATTTTGCACTTAGTATATGGTTGCACAAAGGACATTTGATATTTATATTTTTGCACTGAGAATACTGTTTTTTACTATTGAACACCGTAGCATTTATATTTGTACTTATATTCATTTATATCTCATTCAAGCACTTTATATTTATACCTATTTACTCATATTTTTATATTCATTCAATTGTTTTATGATCTGATCACTCAATATGTAGTTTCCACAGACCATCTTTTTTACACAGTATCCCCACTTTTATATACCTGTCAGCGCTGCCTTATCCATCCTTTTAATCCCACTGGTATTTTACCTAGTGAGCAGCAGCTTCAGGTTTTATCATTATATATTTTTTACCATTCATCACAGTGCGGGTATTAATTTACTGGTTTTACACGTAAAAATTATATAGATTGCTAAGGAGTGTTATGGCCAGCTTGACTCCCACAACTGCACCCACAGCTGGGTAATGAACCAACTGGTGAGTTCAAAGACAATCATCTCTTTACCTAAAGGACAGTCGTATAGAGTTTATTAAACCACAAACAAAGCTTGTCTTCCTTTTTCCACATCAGAACACAAATGTGGACTCCTCTCATACTCCTATAACAATCAGGGTTATTTTTTTCCTATTAACATAATGTACAAGAATGTATTTGAAGGATTATTGTTTTTTTTCCGTCTCCACGGTCAACAATTTGCATCCAATGCAAAATTTCTTCCCCGCTAATGTAAATAAGGAGTGAAACAAGAATAGCGTTGAAGCTATAAAGGGAAAGAAGGTGTATTCTTTCAAACTAGCTACATTGGTGCCATGTAAGTTTTTTGCCTTGTAAGTATTTTCGCTAATCCATTTACAGCCTAGTACACATGGTCAGAATATAGTACAAAAAACACTGCTTTTGAAGCGATTGTACAATAATCTAAATTGTTAGTAAACAGTATTTGTCTGAAATTATCAGAAAGAACAAACACGAAAATTGTTCTTGTACGATACTAGATTGTACGATTTTCATTTAATTAGTACAGTATTCATTCGAAAATGTAATATAATACATTACATCGGGGGGTCCCTAAACACCAGGCCGCGGCCCAGTACCGGAAGAGAGAGCCGGCAGGCGGGCAAGAGAGAGAGCCGGTGGGTGGGGGAGAGAGGGAGCCTGCGGGCATGAGAGAGAGAATAGATAATGGAGAATCCCCGCATTCCAATGAGAAAGCAGCTAACAATATATAGAGACAACACCAATCTATAAAAAGTATGAATAAAAATAAAAATTGCAGCGCTGATAGATGTTAGTAAAAGTACAAAATCTCAACTGGGCAGTACTCATGCCCTAATTCAAAAAAGGTCCAAAAAAGTCCAGAATTCCAACGACTGTCCAATAGAGGATTCTTAGAAGTAGTTCCGGTGTCACATGTGAATAAAACAAAGCCAACAATAGTGTAATACTGGGATGAGCAGATGTAAGGAGCAGGGGACCAAGTCACACCAGTGATGGAAGCTTAAATGAACACCACGTGCATACCTCCTTCTTCCCCACATGCAAACTCACCAGAATAAAATCCAAATAGGCATATCAGGTGTTTCACAATTCCCGTCATCATGGTTCCATCTTCCACACTCAGACACTCAACAGGTATATTCACACGTACATTAAGAGAAGACACCAGTATTAAAAACGAATCCCATTTAAAGTTTAAAATTAAAAGTACAAAACATGGCTACTCACATGCGTCATGCCGCTGCAAGCATCACAGCGGCACAACCAGAAATGGCAACCATGCTCAACACCCTTCCAACCAGTGATAATCATCAGGGGCATCACGAGAGAGAGAGAGAGAGCATAAGGGAGGGAGAGAGAGAGAGTGGGCAGGCGAGAGAGAGCCAACAGGTGAGAGAGAGAGAGCCGGCGGGAGGGAGAGAGAGGAAGTCGGTGGGTGGGCAAAAGAGAGAGCCGATGGGCGGGACAGAGAGAGAGAGAAAGCAGATGCGAGAGAGAGCCGGCAGGCGGGCGAGCACAGAGATGACATCCTCTTTCACCTCCCGCCCTGCATCACAGCAATTCCGCCCTCACTGTGCAGCCGCGGGCAGCAGAGAGATTACATCATCTCTCACTGCCCGTCTTTACTCTGGGACCCTGCCAATGCACAAATCTGGGAAGGGAAGCCTCTTTCTCTGCTGTCACTGTTGGGTCGCGAGCTACGTTTGAGTGGGTTGCGCTGAGCCAGAAATCACTAAGAGCGGGCCCACTTAAATTGTGCTGTGCGAGCCGGCGCAAATTGCAGAGAGCCAGAGCAGTCAAATGGCGATGGATTCAGGACCCCATCCACGCAGTTTACGGAGGCTGGTCTGCATTTCCCACGAGGAGGATACTTCCATCAGTGAGTATGTATGTGGGCTGTTATGTATGTATGTTATGCAGTCCTGCTGGCGGCAGCGGTGGTAGCTAGACTGGCGGCGGGATTCTCTCAGCTATAGCGGGCAGAGACGGTAGCCTCGGTGTCATAGGAGGACCAGGTGGCCCGGCGGTGTCAGGAGTTCATGGCAGCTTCTGTGAACCCAGTAGAGATTCTGAAGGAGAAGAGTCAGGACACCAAGATTAGCATAGAGTTCCTCATTATGGAGACTCTGGGTGAGGTGTGCTGGGCCCTGGAGAGGGCAAACAGGGGCTTCACCTTCACTGTGGACTGCTGGGAGAGGAAGGAGGGTGAGTGCCATATAGCCTGCTGATCACTGTCCTGGGTGGTTGATTTCTGTCCTCTGCCTGCCTTATACTGTCTATGAGGGTGCTGAATACTTACAACTCCGCTTATATGCCACACATGCCACAGGTTTCTGACCCTTCACTTAGAACATCTGGCAAGTGTATTCAATAATAAATTGAAACGTAGTAAATTGCTATTTTTAATTTAACATCCCCCTCCCTTTAAAATATGCATTACTATTGTTATTATTTGCATTTATATAGCGCCAACAAATTCTATAGTGCTTTATAATATTTAATTACAAGCAAGTGGGTCCCGAAAAATAACTCGATTCAGAAGTGGGTCTCAGCCCAAAAAAGTTTGGGAAGTTCTGCCCTAATGCATTAGGCTGCACATGACAAAGGTGGCAAGTGACCTGCCAAGTGACAATCCGCACCTGGTGGCAGGCGACCTGCCAAGTGACCTGCTGCATCTGGTGGCAGACAACGTGGCAAGTGACATGCTGCATCTGGTGGCAGATGATGTGGCAAGTGATATGCTGCATCTGGTGGCAGGCGACGTGCCAAGTGACAAGCTGCATCTGGTGGCAGATGACGTGCCAAGTGACATGCTGCATCTGGTGGCAGACGTCGTGGCAAGTGACATGCTGCATCTGGTGGCAGACGACGTGGCAAGTGACAAGCTGCATCTGGTAGCAGACGACGTGGCAAGTGACAAGTTACATCTGGTGGCAGACGATGTGGCAAGTGACATGCTGCATCTTGTGGCAGACGATGTGGCAAGTGACATGCTGCATCTGGTAGCAGGCGACGTGCCACGTGACAAGCTGCATCTAGTGGCAGGCGACGTGCCAAATGACAAGCTGCATCTAGTGGCAGACAACGTGCCATGTGGCAATCTGCATCTGGTGGCAGACGATGTGACAAGCGACAAGCTGTTTTTGATGGCAGACGACGTGGCAAGTGAGAAGCTGCATCTGGTGGCAGAGGACATGGCAAGTGACAAGCTGCATTTGGTAGCAGACGACGTGGCAAGTGACAAGCTGCATTTGGTGGCAGCCGACGCGGCAAGTGACAAGCTGCATTTGGTGGCAGGTGATGTGGCAAGTGACAAGCTGCATTTGGTGGCAGGCGACAGTAGCAAGTGACACGCTCAGGGCTCCTACTGATTCTGCATTATGGTGAGTTGAACTATTTAATGATTTATATTACATATCAACCATAGTGTCATGATGATTGAAGTGCCAACACCAGCCATTGGCCCGACAAATTGCCCACAAAAGACCGCACCCCCCCAGGCCTTGTCATAACTTTCTTCAATGCAGCCAGTCCCCGGTGCCAAAAAGGTTGGGGACTTCTGCATTATATCACTTTTGAATTTTTATTCTGTCGTACAAGAATTTTTATACATTAGTAACCTTTTTTATTTTCTATATGGAGACTAGTATATAAAAAAAACAAACAAAAAAAAAAAACAGACAATCAATGGTGCGATAATCTCATTGTGTGTACCAGGCTTAAAATGGAAGTAAACCCTCTTGTTTTCAGCCAAGGAAGCTACCATCTTGGCCTGTTTAATCTTCAACTGCCATGATGCTGCACATGTGATCAATTATGACACCAGCTATTGCATAGTTTGACAGTTTTGTTGAGAGAACAACCAATGAGATAGTTATATACCCGGCACATGCCAGGAATCAAAATGCTTTTTGAAAACTGTAAAATTGATTGGTTTACTTCGGCCTCAAGTCTTTCCCCACAAACTTTCAGCAAATGTATGTACTAGCTTCAACCTTCCCAGGGTATGAAAATCAGGACTATCCTACTAAGCTAGGAATAGTTGAAAGGCATGGGGATAATGTAGTTGTGGAAACAAAATTAGGAAAAGTGCAGGTAGACTATGAAATCTAAAAAGCTAGTTTACACAGGTATGTATATATAGTAGAGATCGACCGATTATCGGCAACACCAATATATCGGGGGCCAATATGCACTTTCCCCGATATATTACAATCGGCCTCTGAAGTTACCGATATTGCCGATATTTTCGTGACGTCACTGCGTATGTTGTGCTGTACACATTCTGCCTTCTAAGACCGCCTCCCACGCCTGCGCGGCCCATACGTGACATCATTTCACCGCACGCTGCACACGTTCTGCCTTCTAAGACTGCGTCGGACAGCCTCATGTGCACTGTGCAGCCAGCTGAAGTCCGGTCACTGTGCCAGCCATCCACTGACAGGCCCTGGCCTCAGCCACCCACCACAGGGTGCCAGCCTCCAGTCATTGGACCCACAACAACAGGGTGCCAGGCCAGTATCCAGCCACCCACCCCACAACAGGGTTCCAGCGAGCAAACCAGCCACGCAGATGACACCAAGCCAGCCACCAACCACCGGGCAGAGGTAGTCCACTGACTCCAGTCCAATCCACTGTCTAGATGTTGTGTTGGCTAGCTTTTTATCTAGCAGTTTTGCCCTGACTGCAGTAGTTGCAGTGAGTGCCATACTGTAGAGGTAGTCCACTGACTCCAATCCAATCCACTGTGTAGCTGTCGCCTAACTTTTTTCTAGCAGTTTGCACTGACTGCTGAAGTTGCAGTGAGTGCCCTACTGCAGAGGTAGTCAACTGACTCCAATCCAATCCACTGTGTAGCTGTTGTCTATCTTTTTTCTAGCAGTTTTGTACTGACTGCCCTGCAGTAGTGATTTAAAATAATTGCAGTGAGTGAGTGCACTGCTGCAGCAGTTTATTATGCATTAAAGAGGAAGTAAACCCTCCTCTGACACTTGTACCTATAGGTAAGCCTATGATAAGGCTTACCTATAGGTACTGTAAATATCTCCTAAACATGCACCGTTTAGGAGATATTTACCTTATATGCAGCCAGTGACGTCACTGGCGCATGCGCTCTGAAGGAACGGCCGCTCGTGCCGTTCCTTCAGAGCCCTGTGCTGTGACCGTCGGCTCCCGCGCGCGTGCGCGGGAGTGACGTCAACGTGGCTCCAGCCAATCAGATGGCCGGATGCCGCGATCCCGGAAGACGGGCGACTGGACATGTCGCCCGTCATAGAGGTAAGCGAGAGGCATGGCGGGGGCTCGTTCTAAGGTAAGTATTTGATAATGAGCTAGTATGTGATGCATAGGTTGAACTGGATGGACTGGTGTCTTTTTTCAACCTCACTAACTATGTAACTATGTCTTTCTCTTTCAGGATGAAAAGAAAAAAAATATGTTTTTCGGTTTACAACCTCTTTAATGCTCAATCGGAATGATGTGAAACTAAATGTCCCTGCAATTGAAGTTTTCCTATCAGTTCTCATGCAGTTAAGGTATGAAGAACAAACCCTTAATGTCAAAAATTTTAATAAATAAAGTTTTACATTTAGTAACAGATTTGTGTCGAAATTTGTGTTTATTTTGCAAAATTTTAAATGTACAAACATATCGGCCAATATCGGCCGATACCGATATGCAATGGCCAAAATATCGGTATCGATATCAGCAACGAAAAACCAATATCGGTCGATCACTAATATATAGTAAGTTCTTTTTGACCTTTTACACATAAGGTCCATCCTATTAGGTGTAGTCCTATTTATTTGGAGTTTTGTGTGAGCACAGTATGGCTGGAGTATTGCACAAAGCACAGTCAGGAATCAATCTTATAAGAAATAAGATGACTCCAAAAGAGGATAAAAGGGTGATTTACAGTAAAATTAGAAGGGCACAAGAGAATCTGTCCTCACAATATTAACCAGCTAGAGAAGTTCCTGATGTAAGCAGAGATTCCAATGGCTGCATACTAGTATATGGTCATTTTCTAAGATCAGCAAATTCTAGTGAGCAAGGAGGTATATATTTCTGTATATAAAAAAAAAATTAAGCTGGTCCAACATAGCAGCCCTGTAACATAAATACTGATGACACTGCAAATACTAGTCTCTCTAATGTTGATAACCAACTTATATTGTGTTTGAGGCAGAGGCGTAACCAGAACCTTCAAGGCCCTGATGTAAGAAATCAAGAAGGGCCCCCTGACCCCCCAACCCAATGCCCTTTACTCCCATCATCGAACCCTTTATTAAAGTCCTACAGCGGGCTACCTTTGTGCCGTCTTGGGGTTCCTCCACCGGGATAGAATGCCAGAACCCAGTTGCAAGTGCGACCTTGGTATTTCCGCCACTAGTGTCAGCAGCTTATAGTTTTTTGCAGCGTTTATTTTAGGACCCCCGTTGGAGGGCTTTGGTGAAATAGCAGGGGTTTAAACAGACCCCTGATTTTTCACTTTTGAGACAGAGATTCATCCATCCCTTTCTCTGCAGCCTCAGCTGCACAGGATGAATGAATAGGAATAGCTTTGTACAGAGCTTCCGCTTCATTCATAAATTGAAGAGTAGTAAACACAGTTTACTATGCCTCCGCTATCAATGAAAAAAGAAAAAACAGTCAGTGATCAGTACTATTCATTAAGACAAGCAAGGGGCCAGTAAATTACACATTTACTGGCCCCTTCTTTGCTCTCTATCATGACAGATCCCCTGCAGCAGCCAGCAGGAGGTGTAATCCCGTCTGCGCTGTGGGGAAAATGAGGGGGGCCAGGGAAGCATACAGGAGACCAGGGCAGCAAAACAGGGATGAGGAGGTGGCGGGAGCAGCATGTAGAGGGACCAATGCCCTCCATTTTCCTCCTGCAGCTACTTATTGTCTCAGGGAGGGAGAGAAGGAGAAGCAGGCATTTAGCAGCTACATGGACGGATCTGTTCCTCTACAAGCCGCTGCCCCCACAGCCATATTATCCATGTGTACAGGGGGAGAACCCTGTACGTACGCCCCTGGTTTGAGCTTAACTCCAGATAAACAGCTAAAAATACACCTGAAATATATGATATGAGGTTGATTTACTAAAACTGGAGAGGGAAAAACCTGGTGCAGCTGTGCATGGTAGCCAATCAGCTTGTAACTTTAGTTTGTTCATTTAAGCTTTGACAAAGAAAACAGGAAGTTGATTGGTTTCAAAGCAGAGCTGCACCAGATTGTGCACTTTACAGTTTTAGTAAATCAACCCCTATGTCTATGAGACCTTAAAGGGGTTGTAAACTCAGAGTTTTTTTTTTCTATCTTAATGTATCCTACACATTAAGGCCCCTTTCACACAGGCGTACCGTTCAGATCAGCCTGTCCGTTTTTTTGGCGGATCTGAACGGTCCCCCCATGCATTCCTATGGGGCATCGGATGGCAGCGGAGACATGTCCGCTGACATCTCACCCGATCCGATCCGTCAAATCTGGATAGATGGAAACCCTATTTTCCATCCGTCCAGCGGATCCGATCGGATGGGATCAGATGGGAACGGACCGATGGTCCGTTCCCATCCGATTTCCCCCCATAGAGATGCATGGGGAACTGACAGCTGTGTCTCCGCACACTGCATGGAGACACAGCTGTCCTCCTGCGGCTCAGCAGGGGATCGGCGGCTCGATCCCCCGCTGAGAAAAACGGAATCCGTCCGACGGACGGATAGTGTGAAAGGGGCCTAAGATAAAAAGCCTTTTGTGTGTAGCAGCCCCCCTCAGCCTCTCTAATATTCACCTGTGCCCCTCTCTATCCAGAGATGTCCACGATGGCCTCAGTCGTCGGGACTCTCCCTCCTGAATGCTGAGAGGCAGCAGTGCCATTGCCTCTCGCTTCTATCAATCAAACTCAGTTAACCACCCAAGAGAGAGAGAGGGGGTGGGGCTGAATGGCCGCTACATGTCTGAATGGACACACAGTGCTGCAGTTCTTTTCGGGTGCCCCCATAGCAAGCTGCTTGCTGTGGGGGCACTCAACAGGAGGGAGGGGCTAGGAACTCCAGCCAGGGACCTGGGAAGAGGAGGATTCAGGCTGCTGATGTTTGTTATGTTAATAGAAAAAAAAACCAAGACTTTACAATCACTTTACAATCACTGTAAGGGCAGTAGTTTTAGTCCAACATTTGGAGCCCCCTGCAGTCTTCTCCTACAAATCTCAAGTAAAGAAGCCAGTATAGCTATATCTTGTGAACTCACTGAAGTAAGTAGAACATTATTTTAAATTTACTACTTAGAGATACAATTAGGTTTTGTGGATTTTTTTTTTTTTTTGCTTGCCTGGATTTGGGCTTTCATTAAAAGGTCTGCTGTTTTGAATGTCCTCATTGACCAAATAGGAGGGGTGGGGTTGGCATGCAGTTTGTACTGAAGGTGACTTCTTTTATCATATGCGCACGTTAAATTGCCCAGGTTTCCAACCACTTTACTTTAAATGTCCGGCTGCTGATGAATAGTCACACATTACAGATATCAACAGTATGTGCTGAAGTGGGCTTCCTAATACGGCAATTCACAGAAATCAGATTTCAGGTTACTCCCTGTGAAATCAGATTTCAGATTGGTTTTCAGCATTTAGTGTACATTGTGCTTTCTCTTCTTGAATAAGCCTGTATCTGTGCCACTCCCTGGGCCCAGACTGGGGAGTGCATCTAATTCCTAAGCTTTTAGAGTAACTTTCTTTGGAATTTTCACATGATCCTTCTGACAGGGCTTATGCAAATGAAATGTAGGCTAAGTAAATATTTGAGGACAAAATCACTAATGGAGAAATTGCTGAATGAACTAACCAAGAAGCTAGATGTATGTTTATAGGGCTTTCATAGAAATCGTTCATAGAAATAAAAACTTGAGATAATATTTGTTCCCCACCAATCTACAGCACTGTTCCTGTCCGGGTCATGTAAAATAATTTGTGAAGTTGTCCTATGCCTATATTTGAAGCATAACTAAAGGCAAACTTTTTTTGCCTTTAGAGTGGAGTTGGATTAGGACCCCTGTCAGTTTTTATTGCTGTCTGTGCCCCCGTTAGGGAGATTCCCCCTCTCTATTTGTCCTGTTTAGCATTATCATTAAAAGTGAAAGTAAAAGAAAATCCCAAAAGTTGGGTTGTCCCCAGAAAAGTAACAGAGAGGAAATCTTTCAATGGGGACACTAGTTCTGGTGATCTGGGGGTCACCAAGGAATTCCCTTATTTAGCAGGGATTTCCTATTACTTCCTGTTTGGCTATGGGACAGGAAGTGAAGGGAAATCTCCACAATGGGACACAGATGGCGAAAAAAATCTGACAGGGGTTATAACCCTCCATTCCAAAATGAAAAAAAAAAATGTCTATAGTTCCACTTTATGGGATAAACTGCCTAGTTATTACTAGAGAGAGGTGTAAAGGGTATGCAACGCTTCATGTGCAGATCTTAGATCTGTTGTTTAGAGGATTGGAAAAAGGTAATCTTGGTGAGATATTGTCCTCCAACAATTGAATACCCTTCTCTTTATATATCCTTGTCAGTGGACGGTCTCTCAAGGGTTACCGCAAGTCAATCAACACTGAATCCCTGATCTTTTCACAGACTAGACCAGTGATGGAGAACCTTGGCACCCCAGATATTTTGGAATTACATTTCCCATGATGCTCATGCACTCTGCAGTGTAATTGAGCATCATGGGAAATGTAGTTCTAAAACATCTGGGGTGCCAAGGATTGCCCTCACTAGACTAGACCCTTACAGGGGTAGAATTACCCACTATGTAGTGTACAGTATCTTTAATTCAATAATGTTGGTACATTGAAATTTACTTTAGAACATGATGAATGTTTAATAGTTAACAGTTATTTTGTGGTTAATAATGTTTTAAAGTTTAAACCCCATCATTGAAATCCAGAAAATGGCCATGGCCATACTTTTTTCACATGTCAGTGCCATATGTTTTCTTTAATGTTTTATTATTATGATGTTATTATTATATTGCTCATTTGTTTACAAGCACACAATCCCATGCTCTGTTTCATTTTCCAGGTAGACAAACAAAATCTTCATTTGCTGTACCCAAAAAAAAAACTTCACTTATGGATGGAATTTTAGTATTTATGCACATTCATTATTTTTTTTTTTACTTTGTTTTGATGGAATATAATGTTTACTGTAGCTGAAACAGAGGCTAAAAATACTAATGCATTCCAATCTGCAATCAGATGATTCACAGGTAACAGATATCCATTGGATGATTCTTGACCCTCTGCATATAGGTGCTGTTATGTTTTAATAGTTTAAAAACGTAAATTAAGAAAATATTATAGTCTCTCTTATCTCTAAGCAAAAGGGCTGTGAAAATGTGAACTAATGGCACTTTTCCACTGCAAGTACCAGCTCGGCTCTACTCGACCCTGCTTGGCCCGGTTTGCTTTTCCACTGATGGTACCGCATGGTACGGTGTTGGAACGGTTCGGTATGGTTTGGTATGGTTTGCTTTTCCACTAAAGTAGTACTAAACTTAAGTGGGTAAGATAACAACGATTCTCTGACCAATCAGTGGCTAGTAGTGACTGCATGCAAAGGATTGTGGGATATGGTACCGGTATGGTACCTTTTGGAACCACAATCTAGCTGGTACTGTTTTAGAGAGCCGTACCGTTCGGTTCCATGTAGTGGAAAAGCGCCGCCGTACCGTACCGTACCAAACCGTTCCTACACCGTATCATGCGGTACCAGCAGTGGAAAAGCACAAAAGCGAGCCGAACCGTTCGGTTCCATGCAGTGGAAAAGCGCCATAATATACTGTTCCAGAAGATTCTTTACCCTTCAAAATCCTGTAGCAGCCACCAGCTAAACTCTACTGTTCTAGGTGCTATTCAGATTCCGGCATGGGTCCCCTGCTACCCTGTTCTAGGTCCTGATTCTAATAGAATCTGGCATGCCCTCTGCGCATTCTGTCCTATTCTGTTTAGATTCTGGTATGTACTTCCTACTATACTCTTCTATGTCACATTACCTTCAGAATCCAAAAATCTACACCCTGCTAGACTGCATTAGGTCCTACTCTTGTATCTGGAATGTACAGTATATTTTACAATACTATTCTATCTCATAATCTCTTCAAAATCTAGAATGTACCCCCTATATACATGTACTGTTCTAGATCTTATTCCCTTCATAATCTGGTATTGGGCCCCCCATGGCCATTCTTTTGTAATTAGGTGTAAAAGTGGGAAAATCATGCAAATGAAGCAGAATTAAAGCTGAACGCCAGGTATGAGCTTAACTGCATACCTACCTTGGTCCAGCTTGGACCAGTGTAAGTATCAGTGCTGTATTTTGGCCTAGGCCAACAAGGCCCAGGCCTAGGGCAGCACTTTGCAGGGGGGGGGCAGCAAAAAAGCTGCCCCCCTCCACCTGAGACTCTATTGGCCTCTCTCTCCCTCACCCTTCTCTCTCTCCCACCCCCTCTCACCCCCCCCTCTCGCGAGATCTCAGGGGTTCATGCTGGGACTTGTAGTCCTTCAATTTTGGAGGGAGTCACATCTGTTAAAAAAGGAGTGGGGCAAATTTACATAGAAGGGGGGGCGCCCAATTTTAGTCTTGCCTAGGGCAGCATAAAAACCTAAATACACCACTGGTAAGTATGCATACTGTATATCATACCCGAGGGACCACTCTTGAGACTGATAATCACTGTGAAAGTTGTTTCTACTGCAGTGATCACCATGATCTTCCACGTCCTGTATGAACAGCTGCTCCAATAAGGGCTGCTGTTAGAAATCGCCGGGCCCAGTACAGACTACCTGGCAGGGCCCCCCCAAGAAAATATTAAAGATATATTTAGCTAAAATTCCAACAAAATCACTATTATCAGACACAAATATAACATAACTCGCATAATTCCTGCTAAATCTAAAAAAAAAACCTGTTAAATAAAAAAGAAGATGAGATGAGAAAAATATACAGGCTGGGCAGTTGGAGCTCAGTGATCATCAGAGAGACAGAGAGAGAGAAACAAAGTTACAATTTACAATTAAACTCCTGAGCAGAGATAATTTCTTAGAGGGGGGCACACACAAGGGAGGGGATTAGTGAGGGACAACTGTCTCTTTCTCAACAGATAAAAGCTGATAGCAGGGAGAGGGACAGATCAGATTCAGGTGCTGGAGGAAGATTTCTGTATTTGTTGTCCATCACTAATCCCCCTCTCTGTGTGGGCCCCCCTGTGTGCTCAGGCCCCCTACAAGAGGGCTGGTGGTCCCCTCCCCCTATCAGCGGCCTTGGTTCCACTGCATACTGACCATAGGGGGTTGCTTGCTTGACACCGCTGCCATTCATTGAAAACCTTGTATCTTTTTCTATAAATACAGGGTGTTTTTTGATTTGGTAAGGTGGAGATCTACTGTCATCGCCCCTCCTCTCCACCTCACCCAATTAGAGAACACCTTGTAAATATATATAAAAAAACAAGGTTTTCTGTGAATGTCAGCATTGTCATGTGAACTTGACCCCATGGTCAGTATGCCTTGGGGTCGTCGCTCAGCATAGGACCCAGAAGATTGTGACGATCACTGTAGTAGTTCTGACTACTAGATTGAGTGTCAACTTCCGCAGCATTCCCTTCAGGTATGAGATATTCCATCTTATATTAGTCCAAGTTAGACTAATGTCTATATGTAATTAGGATCATAGTTTAGCTTTAACCACTTTACCCCCGCTCACATTGCTGCTACTGTGGCAATGTGGCTCGTTATCGTCCAGCGACGTAGACCTACGTCCCTCCCCTTGTGGGCGGCGCGTGCGCCGCTGGAGGCTCGCTCCCGTTGTTTTCAGTCACAGCGGGAGTCGAGCCAGGGGAGGAGCGGCGGTGATCACTGCCGCTCTTCCCTGATCGTCGGGGAATCGAGTGTGGAGATCGGCCCGCTTGTGTAAACAGGCAGGCAGGGTCAGATTGCAGGGTTCAGCATAGCTGAACCTGCGATCTGTCCCTGTGTCACTCAGTCACCTCCCCCCACACACGTCAGTAAGCACCAGGCATGCATTAACCCCTCCCTCTCCAATAAAATTAACCCCTTCCCTGCCAGTGTCATTTTTACAGTAACAGTGCATATGTATAGCACTGATTACTGTAGTAATGTCACTGGTACCCCAAAAGTGTCAAAAATGTCAGTCAAGGGTCCGATCTGTCCGCCGCAATGTCGCAGTCCCGCAAAAAAAATCGCAGATCGCCGCCATTACTCGTAAAAAAAAAAAAAAACACCAAAAATTACAGAAATCTTTCCCTTAGTTAGTAAACGCAATAACTATTGCGCAAACCAATCAAAATACGCTTATTGTGATTTTTTTTACCAAAAATATGTAGCATAAAACAAATTGGCCAAAAATGATAAAAAATTTAGATTTTTACATTTTTTTGGGGGGAATTTCATATAAAAAAAATGTGAAAAATATTGTCATTTTTTCAAAATTTTCACTCTTTTTTTGTTTAAAGCGCAAACAGTAAAAATCGCACAGGTGATCAAATACCACCAAAAGAAAGCTCTGTTTGTGGGAAAAAAGGACGTAAATTTCGTTTGGGTACGGCGTTGCATGACCGCGCAATTGTCAGTTAAAGTCGCACAGTGCCGAATCGCAAAAAGTGGCCCAGACGTAAGACAGCTAAATCCTCCGGTGGTAAAGTGGTTAAAACAAGAAAAAAAAAAAAAAAGCGAGGGACTAGTATAATTAGGCCACATATTATTGTAGCTATTCCTGAGTTTCTGACACAGAACAAGAATGCAGATTAGGAGTTCTGACATCACTCTGAATTCCTCTGCTGCGTGTATGTTCCATGTCAGTGACCCACTGAGCCTGATTTACTAAAGGAGCAGAGACTGTTCACTTAGCTAACTGAACGTTCACTTAATTTAGTAAGTTGTGTTAACTTCAATAACCATCCAATCATGTGTAAACATTTCTTTTTTGCTTGCAAATGTTTCAATTTTCAAAGTGAAAACAGGGTCACCTTATCACCTTATTCACTAAGCTAAGTGACTATTTGCTTTGCAAAGTGAATGGCTCAACCCTAGGAAAGTTGGAGGACTATAACGGCTACCAAGCAGATAGCGTTTTAAGAAGGAAGGAACGCATGACAGGTTGCGCTGATCCAAAAAATATAAAGAAAATTACAGCCATCAGTCAACTCCACAACTCTTGCAGCTTAAAATAGTATCCCAGGAAATACATACTACCTAAAAGCAAAGCACAAACATTCTGGATTGTCCAGATATCGTAAAGCCCAATTCCAGCAAAATGTAAAAAAGGTCCCACAGCAGGTTTATAAAACAAACAAGCAACCCTGACCAAAATATTCACCTCCTTTGCTGTGATGTCCCCTGCAGTCTAGAAGACTTAGGACATTCTGTGAATGTGGGGCATCATTGACCCACCCCTGAGGAACTGTAACCACTAGGATTGCCACCTGGGCAATATTTTGTTTACCTGGCTGGTGAAAATTAGACTTATTGCCAATGTTATTAATAGAAAAAATACCATAATGTCAATATTTTCCCAGAAAAGGTGGCAACTTCAGTCACCATGGGGGAGAGAAGGGCAGCACCGGGGCAGCAACAGGTATCCTGAAGTTTGGCAAACATTTATTTTAAAAATATAATAAATAAAACTCTATGCACTTACAGAACATTAGTGCAGGCAGGCTTATATAACTTATAGAGCCATATAACCAAGGAAAAAAGTGAGGACTGAGTTATTATGTAGCAGCTGACCTAAAAAATGTGAAAATATACAACCTCCAAGTAGTAAGAGAAAAGTGTGCAGCGCTTCAATATACTGTAATTAGTAAAGTAAAAGTCCTGTTATCTGCAAAAATAGAAAGTCAAAATGATAAAACTGTGCCATAAGCTAGAAAATATCTTCAATATGTAAAAATAAATTGCTGCAGTAGTCTGTGTGAAGTGCCAAACCACTCAATTCCAGTATTGAATATACACGCTTCATCCAAAATGATGGAGAATGATCTTCCAGAGTCATACACCTCCACCCAGAGGCGTAACTAGAACCTTCAGGGCCCCCGGTGCAAGAAACCATGAAGGGCCCTTCCCTTTAAGCCTGGGGCTCTTCCTACTGATCCTGGGGCCCTTTACTTTCATTGCAGGGCCCTTTATTACGGTCCCGCAGTGGGACCCTTTCACAAGTTATGCAGTGGGCCCCCTTCCTGCCATCTTGGGGCCTCCCCACGGTGCTGGAATGCCAGGGCCCGGTCGCAAGAGTGTCCTTTGCGATCCTGGAAGTTCACCCACTGGTGTCAGTAGTTTTTATTTTTTGGTATTTTAATTGTTTTATTTTTTATCATTTTATTTTATTTTTTACAATGTCACTGACTATGACTCTGTCCATTCAGAAAAGGAAGGAGCTGGTAAATTACATATTTACCGACCCCTTCCTTGTTCTCTATTGTGACACATCCCCTGCAGCAGCCGGCAGGAGAGGGAAGAGAGCACAGTAGGGGGGTGGGGGGCAGGGGAGCACACAGGGGCCCAGAGACAGCAGAACACAAGTGAACTGGAAAGGAGGGGTGGCAGGGTCAGCATACAGAGAAACCAATCTCCTCCATTTTCCTCCTGCAGCTACACCAATGTAAACACTCACCAGATGGTAAGTAGTATCAAGCCTTTATACTTCACAACAACAGTTCAAGGCTTGATACTACTTACCATCTGGTGAGTGTTTAGATTGGTAGCATTTTGGATGAAGGGTGTTTATTCAATGCTTGAATTTGTCAAGTTTCTGGTGAGTGGTTTCGCACTTTACACTACTGCAGCAATGTTTTGAATATATTTAGGATATTTTCTGGTGTATGTCACAGAACAGGTCTTTTGCTTTACTAAGTTTATTGAAGCTTGCACATGTTTCTCTAATATTGAACCATATACTCTGGCCACAACTGATGACTACAAACATTTTCTCTTCTCTCCAGGATGCCAACTTGAGGGCAGATTGGTTGTAGTCAGGGCATATAGCTCTGATAAGCCTATTTGCAGGGAATTAGGTTATCCAAGCAATCCAGTGCTCCTTTGTGATTCTGCTTGCGTTTTCAGAATAATATACTGTAGCCTATGTTTCTCTCAGCACAGGTTTTCTTTAAAAAGATGACAGAAAAGTCTCTATTTGCACCTATCTTTTCTTGAGTCAGTATAATGTCACATGTCACATTTTGGACAAAGCTAAAGTGTGTAACCTCCAGCTGCATTGGAACCTGAGGAAGAGGTCATGCTTTTGCTGCATTGTTCACTTGTGTTATGATAAATGTCCACAGTACAACCAGTTTTACCCACATTCCAAAAGGATTCTGTAACTATTTGTCATAATAGTGGCACACCTCCCACAGGTGTTCTCCAGCTTCACTAATTTACTGTCCTTATAACTGCTGCTGTAAGCCAGTTTTTCCACCTCCTAAAATCATATTATGGCTCTTAAAATGGGTCGAACGCAAAAATAAGTACTACTCAAAAAGGACAGGTCATCTACTTGAAAACATTATTATACTTATAAATAATTAGTCAGATATTATTGTATGTGTTATACATCCTGTCATTGCTCTGTATGCACTATAAATAAAATATATAACAATATATATATGTTAGCAAAAAAAAATAAATAAACGTGCTTGTTTCCTAAACGTGCAAGGTTAGGGATATGACAAACAATGTCCGCGTTTGTACATCCAAGGACTTGGTTTGTCCTGTCCATGTATAGCATGTTGCACTCTCATAGGTCGGCTTGTGTCTCTGATACTGAGCGTTCACACAGTCCAAAGAGAATATTTTGTCTCCTTCCCTTATGGTGGCCAATGCTGTGACTTCTCTCCAGCTACCTTGTTCCTGAGACTGTCATTTCCTTCCTTGCTCTAGATTTGCACTGTCTGACTCTGCTTGTATCTTGCTATAGACTCTGCTTGTTCCTGCAAGGTCCATAAATGGATGAGCGAGTTTGGGTAGGAGGAACTTGACCGGCCTGCACAGAGTCCTGACCTCAACCTGATTTGGGATGAATTAGAACAGAGACTGCGAGCCAGGCCTTCTTGTCCAACATCAGTGCCTGACCTCACAAATGCGCTTCTGGAAGAATGGTCAAACAATCCCAAAGACACACTTCTAAACCTTGTAGACAGCCTTCCCAGAAGAGTTGAATCTGTCATAGCTGCAAAGAGTGGGACAACTCAATATTGAATCCTACAGACTAAGAATGGGATGCCATCAAATTTCATGTGTGTGGAAAGGCTGGCGTCCCAATACTTTTGACAATATAGTGTGTGTATATATATATATATATATATATATATATATATATATATATATATACATACATATACATACATACATATATACATACATATATACATATATATACATATACATACTTACATATACATACATACATACATATACATATACACATATATATATATATATATATATATATATATATATATATATATATATATATATATATATATACATATACATATACATACATATATATATGTGTATATATCTATATATATATATATATATATATATATAGATATATATATATATAGATATATACATATGCATACATATATATATATATATATATATATATATATATATATATATATATATATATATAGATATATATGTATATATATAGATATAGATATATACATATATATCTATATATATACATATATACATATATATATATATATATATATATATACATACATACATGCATACATACATATGTATACACAGTATATTACTCTGCAAAAGTTTTGGGCAGGTGTGAAAAATGCTGTAAATTAGGAATGCTTTGAGAAATAGAAGTTTTAATAGTTTATTTTTATTGCTTAACGAAATGGAAAGTAAAGCCCCGTACACACGCACCGATTGTTGGCCGTAAATTTTCGGTCAACGTCCGATCGGCCGATTGTCGGCTTATTAGTATGATGCTTCCGACAACCGACTGCGACTTTTCGGCCGAACAAAATCTGGTGTGCATGCTATAAAATTTTTGTTGGCCGTCACCACAATGGCCGATTGTTCGTCAGTCAGTACAGATTTCGGCCGACAAAAGTCAGATGAGCAAGACTGGGCATGCTCAGAGAAGAAAAAACACACGGAAAGTAGACCAGAACATGACATCACTTCTGCAGTTGGTTGTTGTTGGCCGACAAAATTTGTGTGCAGTCTAGAGCACATTTCAACCAACACAACAACACTGGACAAAAGACGGCCGATCAGTCGGCCAACAATCGGTGCGTGTGTACGAGGCTTAAATGAACAAAAGAGAAATCCAAATCAAATCAATATCTGGTGTGACCACCACCCTTTGCATTCAAAACAGATATCAGTTCTTCAATAAGTTTAATTATACTTTTGAAAAAGAATGTACTTCAGATGCTAATCAATTCAATGTTCTAAGGGTACTTGTAAGATTAATAAAATAGGCAATACATTTGTTTTACAATATTAAAAAAAATAACCGGTACACATCATTACCCTTCATTGCACAGAACAGCCCAGTCCCTTCCTTTATAGCTCTGTATTTGACAGGGAAGCTTGTCAGGACCAGAGGTGATAACTGTCACATCAGTTTTCTAGTTAAAACCCACTCAACGATGGCAAAACAAAGTGTGAACTTGTTTTCATCACAAAAAGCTGTTTTTTGGGACTCTGCATTGAAGTTACATTATATATTCATTTTAGAAGCAAACAGTATTCGATGGAGTTGAGATGAACTCCAGGCAAAAATAAAACATGCATTTTTATTTAACAAAAAAATGTTAATTTGTTTTTTTTGTGAAGTGGCACAGGATTCGGCTGCCCCCCATGCTGGGTCTGTCTGGGACCTCAGTGAAAGGATTTGCCCTGCAGCGTTGGAATGACAGGCTGTATACTTATTATACAGCAGAACTACTTGTGTTAAAAACCCCAAGAGGCAGTCTGGAACAGAGCTTCTGTGTCCTCAGTTCTAAAGTATCATAGATGCAAAGTACATAAAATGCAGAAAGAGAAATGACTTGTGTGTAAATCACATGGTGTTACCAGTGCTGTCAGAAGTTGGCTCGTGAAGATCAGATGAAATGCATTTTCTAGTTTTGTCAATACAATTACAATATTAGCTGAAGAAAGACTGTAAAACACTGCCGCCATCTAGAAAATAATACTTTAGCTCCTATTTAAGAGAACCTAACAACAAGTTATGTAATATCTTTTATCCCAGCATTTTTTACAGGAACAATCCCATGCATATAGGCCCCTATTTACCTTTTGAGAGGCACTAGCAGTATTCTTCTTCCTCCCTTAGGCATAAACCCGTATGTCCCACACAGACAACATTCAAGTTTATGGAAAGGCATGCAGCAATGTAATGACACTTTAGTCTGAGAGTGGTGACATCATGCCTCACAAAGTGCAGACAATAGATGTAGGAACTGCCATGGTTTGCTTTAAAATAAAAGTGTTCTTCTGCCCTCCCCAATCCTTGAAGTCATGCATAGTAACAGTAAGAATGAAATATATATATATATATATTGCACTGCACTGCTTTGGTATTCCATTGTAAGAGGCCATGTGACTTAAGGGCTCAGTTTTTAGCTCTCAACTGTAGGGCAAAATCAGCAATCAGACCGGCTGATCCTGCTGCATGTTTCTGCCTAGGTTTGGTCATGTGTCTTCCTGCCATTAGGCGTGCCACCTTTCCGGTGTAACGTGAGAATTACCTACCCCGTGAGAAAAACCTACCCCTCGTCACTTCCGGCCAGGAACAGCTGAGCAGCGCAGCAGTGCGCATGCTCACAGCCCCGGATACCTAATGGAAGAGCTGAGGATCAGACTAGTGCGCATGCGCACTAGTCTGAAACGATCTCGGTGTCCGTTAAAAAAACCTACCGATGCGGCGGTGACATAAAACAGCTGTGCTGCACTATGAGTCATCTCCGCTCCTGTCCCGGTCACTTCCCTGATCTTGGCTAGTAAATATAAAAGCGGCTGGCGGCTCCGTGATTTATCTTTTCATACAGCCGCCGCCGCTTTTATATTTAGTAGCCGAGAGCAGGGAAGTGACCGGGACAGGAGCGGAGATGACTCATGGTGCAGCACAGCTGTTTTAATGTAACTGCTCGCGTTACACAGACTGCCGTGAACCGGAAGTGACGACGGTAGGTTTTTCTCATGGGTAGGTAATTCTCACGGAACACCGGGATTCACTCAGACAGCATTGGTTTTGAATCATGTATCCAGGTTTCAGTCCCCCTGAAACCCAGACATATTATTCAGACATGAATTACAGACATGAATGTAGCTCAGAACATGGCCTGACGGGAGGGTAAGGGGGCAATAAGCATGCTGCATTACTATTCTCTTTGGGGCTCCCAAAAGTGTCCTAGGTCTATTATCCTATAGTGCAGTGATGGCGAACCTTGGCACCCCAGATGTTTTGGAACTACATTTTCCATGATGTTCATGAAGGCCTCTTGATCCCTTTTAGAGAAAGCTTGAAACCTTTTAGAGCCTTGACTGATGGGGGCATGGCCAGGAGCTTGGATCAAGCAGGAGGCTATATGGGATAAGAAGGTTGGACGGAGTCTTGGGTATGGGGCTGGGCCTGAGCTCAGTTAAGAATACCTTCCCCAGGGAATTCTGGGCCTTTTGAAGAAACGTGGTTGAAGAGCTCTCTGCAGTGTAGTTGAGCATCATGGGAAATGTAGTTCCAAAACATCTGGGGTGCCAAGGTTTGCCATCACTGCTATAGTGTATACTAAAAAGAAAAAATGATTCACGGCGTGCCGCTAAAGTGTTCGGGTATGGCTTGAAGAAAAAGTGGCAACCCTACCTGCCATGGTTTCTTAAAGTCAAGTAAGGCGGCTCAGTTTATTTCCTCAGTTCAGTTACTTTTTTTTTTTTTTTACGGACACGGATGGCACTTCTGGACTGGAAGTTTTTACCGCTTAGTCCCGGTTCACACTGGGGCAATTTGTCAGGCGACTTAACCGCCTGACAAGTCGCGCTCCATTTAGTGCAATGGAACCATTCTAATAGGAGAAACTCAAGTCGCTCTGACTTAGAAAAAGGTTCCTGCACTACTTTGGGGGTGACTTGCATTGACTTCTATTAGCAAAGTCATTTGCAAGCCCCGCTGAAGTCGGGCGACTTTGAAGCTGCCCAAGTGTGAACCCAGCCTTAATGACAAGGCCATTTTTTGCGATTCGGCACTGAGTTACTTTAACTGACAATTGCGCAGTCGTGCGAGCTGTACCCAAATAAAATCGATGTCCTTTTTTTCCCCACAAATCAAGCTTTCTTTTGGTGGTATTTGATCACCTGTGCGGTTTTTATTTTTTGTGCTATAAACAAAAAACAAATGACAATTCTGAAAAAAAAAAAACAGTATTCTTTACTAATTTTACTAATTATCTAATTTTTTTCATCATTTTAGTCCAATAAGTATTCTGCTAAATAATTATAGTACAAAAATTTCAATAAGTATATTATTGATTGGTTTGCGCAAAAGTTATTGTGGCTACAAACTGGGGGATAGATTTATGGCATTTTTATTTATTTAATTTTTTTTTTTTTTTACTAGTAATGGCAGTGATCAGCGATTTTTAGCGGGGCTGCGACATTGCGGCAGACAGATTGGACACCTAACTGACACTTTTGAAGAGACCAATGACATTATTTCAGTGATCGGTGCTAACAATATGCACTGTTACAGTACTAAACATATGTAGTTCATGTGGAGTGGTCCCTAGCGTGCCACATCCCGAATGCAAAGTCAGAAAAAAGAATGAGTTCCCCTATGGGTGGGACTTTTAAGGCACTGATATTTCAGAAAATACGCATAGGTAAAAATAACAAATGTCACTTTATTAAATGTAATTATACAAACAATTTTAAAACATGAACAATGGCAGCGGGCAAAGTTGGATATGCAGTACTAATGACACGGGCGGGGAAGGGGTTAACACTAGGGGTGATCAAAGGGTTAAGTGTGTCCCTAGGGGGTGCTTTTTAACTGTGTGGGGGGAGGGACTCAGTAGATGAACATAGAGATCTGTGTTCCTAAATAGCTAGAACCCAAGATCCCTGTGTTCATCTGTAACAGAGCGGCGGTCTGCCTTGTTTACATAGGCAGACCACCGTTTTGTCTCTCTGGGGAGCGATAGCGGGTGGCCAGCGGACATTGCATCCACCGGAGCTGCTGATTGGCTCCCCTCTTACCAATCGGCGCATGCATGCCTCCACTGGCTATTGCACTAAACGACGTACAGGTATGTAGTTTCGCGCAATAGAACCGACCTGTTGCAGTATATGTGCTGCTGGTGATCAGCAGGTGGTTAAATATACTATTGAAAGTGTTTTATATTTCATACAGCAAGTTAAAAAAAATCTGTTGTTCCTGCTAAAAATCTTGCAAGCTAATAACGTCTTCTGCTCTCCACCTGTACTGCTCTTTCATTGTTCTAAGCTACCTCTGTGGACTACAAAACACCTCCCTCCATGTTTTGGAGAAGAGGAGAGGGAATTGTATTCCTGATCTGTAGTGAAAACCCTGCTTCGCTGTAGATACAGCACTGTGAGTGTTGTCACCCTAGGACGGTAAATGTGTTATTGGCAGGTGAAAATAGGTAGGAAAAAAAAATGCAGCCACCTCATCTGAAGCCTGGTAAGCTGCCTGCAATATATTTAGTTCTTGGGTTGAGATTTGCTTTTACCTTAAAGCTTTTTCACATATTTACATGGACGCTGTAAAATATTTCCATGATTGTGTTTAACCCCTTCCCACCCAGCCCCAGTGTTCCTTTACAGGCTCTACATGCCTGGGGGTGAGAAGGATTGGCCAAACACATGATCACTTTTGTTGGCTGTCACAGTGGTTACATTATAGACAGCAGAGTTTGTAATCTCCTGATCATTAGTAAGGACTTAAGCCTCGTACACATGCACCGATTGTTGGCCGACCGATCGGCCGTCTTTTGTCCACTGTTGTTGTGTTGTTTGAAATGTGTTCTAGACTGCACACGAATTTTGTCGGCCAACAACAACCAACTGCAGAAGTGATGTCATGTGCTGGTCTACTTTCCGTGTGTTTTTTCTTCTCTGAGCATGCCCAGTCTTGCTCATCTGACTTTTGTCGGCTGAAATCTGTACTGACTGACGGAAAATCGGCCGTTCTGGTGACGACCAACGAAAATTTTATAGCATGCACACCAGATTTTGTTCGGCCGAAAAGTCGCAGACGGTTGTCGGAAGCATCATACTAACAAGCCGACAATCGGCCGATTGGACGTTGCCTGAAAATTTACGGCCAACAATCGGTGCGTGTGTACGAGGCTTTAGAGCTGTCTTTGACAGCTTGGTCACTGTGCTTGGAGCGTGCATTGAGTGTGCTCTCAGCAGAGATAGCTCTGCCACTAATGGACTCATACACTATTTTGTCAAAAGTATTGGGGCATCTGCCTTTACACGCATATCCAAGTCAAGTTCCTCCACCCCAAACTCGCTCTTCCATGTTTTATGGACTTTGATTTGTACACTGGTGTGCAGTCATGTTGGAACATAAGGGCCATCCCCAAAGCATGAAATTCTCCAAAATGTCTTGGTATGCCGACGCCTTAAGAGTTACCTTCACTGGGACTAAGGGGTCAAGCCCAACCCCTGAAAAACAACCCCACACCATAATCCCCCCTCCACCAAATGACCAGTGCACAAAGCAAGGTCCATAAGACATGGATGAACAAGTTTTTGGGCAGTCTTCTCAGAAGCTGCTATAGCTGCAAAGAGTCAGCTAACTCAGCCAACTCAATATTGAACCTTACAGACTAAAGGGCCATACACACTATAAGATTTTCTGAATAATTTTTCCTTTAGACTTACCAAAACCATATAATATGAGGTCAAACCTAAACACTTTCAAGCTTAAAGCTGGATACACACTATCCAACTTTTGTGGTTAGATTTCCTTCATATTTACATTTTCTATGTAGTGCAAGGGCCTGCCAGATTGCATACAAATTGAAAGTGTTTAGTTTTGACCTCATATTATATGGTTTTGGTAAGTCTGAAGGAAAAAGTCTTCAGAAAATCTTATAGTGTGTATGGCCCTTTAGACTGGGATGCCCCTTCCTGTTCCAACATGACTGCGTAGCAGTGCGTAAAGCAAGGTCCATAAAGACATGGATGAGTGAGTTTGGGGTGGAGGAACTTGACTGGCCTGCACCTCAAACCAATACCTTTGGAATTAATTAGAGCCGAGACTGTGAGCCAGGCCTTCTCATCCAACATCAGTGCCTGACCTCACAAATGCGCTTCTGGAAGAATGGTCAAACATTCCCATAGACACTCTCCTAAACCTTGTGGACAGCCTTCTCAGAAGATTTGAAGCTGTTATAGCTGCAAAGGGTGGGCCAACTCAATATTCAACCCTACAGACTAAGACTGGGATGCCATTAAAGTTTATGTGCGTGTAAAGGCAGGCATCCCAATACTTTTGACAATATAGTGTATGTGTGGCTTGTGGGCATTAAAGCCCACCCTCTTTATTACTGCTGAAATGCGTTACATTGGAGGCAAGAGCTATACAGTATATACAGATCTGCAGAATCTTGTAGCTATCTTATCATCACTGATATCACTCAAGCTTCCTGAACAACAAATGGTCAACTGGCCAACCTGCTGCTCAGAGCATGCATTACGTGCAATATTAGACAGTCAGCTCTTATGGGTAGAGATAACAGTGTGCATAAAATCCTAAGTGAGACGCACAGCCTGCATATGTACTAAGCAAATATGACTGTATTCAATATCATTACCTGCTATAAATAGACACAAGGTGTTTTAAAGAATTTACACACATTGATAACATTATTTATCATATTAATCATATATAGATCTATAGCTGGAAAAACATTCAGAAGACTATAGTTTTCCATTACAAAGACAAAGCTGTGTTGTGCAGTGTTTGTACTGGAGACGGATGGGCTTCCTTTCACCTTAAAGACCAACTCTAGCCAAAACGGATTAATTTATTTTAGAAAAGGTTTGGGTCCATTTTTTTATTTTGTTGTATTTGTTTCTGCTGGGTATATTTATACTTGTTCCTGGGTAACAGGAAAGAGAGGATTTGCAAAACTCTCAAACAGGAACATTAGACCTAAAACACATTTTTAGTAGAACAGGTAAGAGATAATATATATATATATCAATAGATCATTTATTATTGAAATGGCAGAATTGCGATCTATATACAGGCAGTTTTAGACAGGAAAAAAGAAAGAAATATATATTATATAAATATATATATATATATATATATATATATATATATATATATATACATACACAGTATCTAACAAAAGTGAGTACACCCCTCACATTTTTGTAAATATTTTATTCTATCTTTTCATGTGACAACACTGAAGAAATGACACTTTGCTACAATGTAAAGTAGTGAGTGTACAGTTTGTATAACAGTGTAAATGTGCTGTCCCCTCAAAATAACTCAACACACAGCCATTAATGTCTAAACTGTTGGCAACAAAAGTGAGTACACCCCTAAGTGAATATTTCCAAATCAGGCCAATTAGCTATTTTTTCTCCCCGGTGTCATGTGACTCGTTAGTGTTACAAGGTCTCAGGTGTGAATGGGGAGCAGGTGTGTTAAATTTGGTGTTATCGCCCTCACTCTCTCATACTGGTCACTGGAAGTTCAACATGGCACCTCATGGCAAAGAACTCTCTGAGGATCTGAAAAAAGAATTTTTGCTCTACATAAAGATGGCCTATGCTATAAGGAGATTGCCAGGAACCTGAAACTGAGCTGCAGCATGGTGGCCAAGACCATACAGCGGTTTACCAGGACAGGTTTCACTCAGAATAGGCCTTGCCATGGTCATCCAAAGAAGTTAAGTGCACATGCTCAGCGTCATATGCAGAGGTTTTCCTTGGGAAATAGACATAGTAATGCTGCCAGCATTACTGCAGAGGTTTAAGGGGTGTGGGGGGTCAGCCTGTCAGTGCTCAGACCATACGCCCCACACTGCATCAAATTGGTCTGCATGGCTGTCTTCCCAGAAGGAAGCCTCTTCTAAAGATGATGCACAAGTTTGCCCGCAAACAGTTTGCTGAAGAAAAGCAGACTAAGGACATGGATTACTGGAACCATGTCCTGTGGTCTGATGAGACCAAGATACATTTATTTGGTTCAGATGGTGTTAAGTGTGTGTGGCACAACCAGGTGATGAGTACAAAGACAAGTGTGTCTTTCCTACAGTCAAGCATGGTGGTGGGAGTGCATGGTCTGGGGCTGCATGAGTGCTGCCGGCACTGGGGAGTTAAGGTTAATTGAAGGAACCATGAATTCCAGCATGTACTGTGACATACTGAAGCAGAGCATGATCCCCTCCCTTCGGAGACTGGGTCGCAGGGCAGTATTCCAACATAATAACGACCCCAAACACACCTCCAAGACGACCACTGCCTTACTAAAGAAGCTGAAAGGTAAAGGTGATGGACTGGCCAAGCATGTCTCCAGACCTAAACCCTATTGAGCATCTGTGGGGCATCCTCAAACAGAAGGTGGAGGAGCACAAGGTCTCCAACATCGACCAGCTCCGTGATGTCTTCATGGATGGGTGGAAGAAGACTCCAGTGGCAACCTGTGAAGCTCTGTTGAACTCCATGCCCAAGAGGGTTAAGGCAGTGCTGGAAAATAATGGAGGCCACACAAAATGTTGGCACTGTGGGCCCAATTTGGACATTTTAACTTAGGGGTGGACTCACTTTTGTTGCCAGCGAACCGACGTACCTGTAGGTTGCATCTTCTTCCTGGTATGAGGCACACTTGTGGACACTGCTGGTGACCCACTCCTACTGTGATTGGACACTGCAGCAGCCAATCAGTAGGTCTGGTGGATGCAATGTCTGCTGGGACCCGCAGATCTTTTCCAAAAGAGGCAGAACGGCGGTCTGCCTATGTAAACAAGGCAGATCACTGTTCTGTCAGGGGAGAAGATAGAGATATTGTGTTCCTGCTAAACAGGAACACAGATCTCTGTCTTACCCCAGTCAGACCATCCCCCACACAGTTAACAAGCACCCCTAGGGACACATTTAGCCCTTCGATTGCCCCGATGTTAACCCCTTCCCTGCCAGAGTCATTAGTACAGTAACAGTGCATACTTTTTTAGCACTGATCACTGTAATAATGTAACTGGTCCCTAAAAATTGTCAAAAGTATCAGTTAGGTATCAGATTTGTCTGCGCAATGTTCTCGCAGTCCTGCTAAAAATCGCTAATCCCCACCGTTACTAGTAAAAATGCCATAAAAATATCCCCTAGATTGTAGATGCTATACTTTTTATGCAAACCAATCAATATATGCTTATTGAGATTTTTTTTTACCAAAAATATGTAGCAGAGTACATATTGGCCTAAACAGATGAAGAAATTTGATTTTTAAAATTTTTTATAGGATATGTTTTATAGCAGAAAGTAAAAAATATGTATATATTTTTTTCAAAATTGTCGTTTGTTTTTTGTGAATAGTGCAAATAATAAAAACTGCAGAGGTGATCAAATACCACCAAAAGAAAGCTCTATTTGTAGGAAAAAAAGGACATCAATTTTATTTGGGTACGTCGCACGACCAATTGTCCGTTAAAATGACACAGTTCCGTATCGCAAAAAATGGCCTGGTAATTTTTGGTGACGGCTGAAGTGGTTACTACGTTTTTTTTTTTTTACGTTTTTTAACGTTTTTTATATAATACATTTTATTTGGAATACTACAGAATGAGGATTTGCTTTCTTGTATAACCATATCACCCACTGGAGGAGAGGAGAGTGGATAGTGGGAGAGAGCGAGGACAGACCCATATACCATCGCATTGCTGATTGGAAGATATAGCCACCCATGGAGCGGAATTGCTTGCATCCTAAATGCTTTTAGACTTTCTGGTCTAGGGAATGAGGTGAGCTGCTAGCACATAGTGTGGATTGAGGTGCAAGGGAGAGTGATGACATCAGTGAGGAATTTGATGACATTTGCACAACGGATATCACTGGACACTGATTTTGTTCTGTAATGGACATTATTATATGAAAATCAAGTCACTAAATTGTATTGTTTTTCCCTTTTTAACTGTATTGATTAATGTTTAATCCATTTTTGCTTATTTGAACATTTTTGCACAATTTAGTATTATTTGCAGGATTGGTGTTTTTGTTTTTGGTTACAATACCCAGTGGGGTATTATTTTAATGTTGGATCGTGATAAGACATACGAATATTATTTTTATTTGCATTATTTTTCACATCTTGATGAAAAGTTTGTTGCAGCACTGACACTGAGTACAAACCCTGTAGATCATTTATTATTATTATTAATATTTACATTACTCATTATCTACCTTGAGAGATCAGACACATTCCTTATTACTGTTTGCAATTCTTAATGTCGTTTCCATATTCTTTCAGTTTTTAAAGCATAGGGTCACTTCATATTTGAAAAAAATTGTATTCTAAATGTGGGGACACATTGTTAAATTATAACTAAAGGCAAAACTTTTTTTTTAGTTTTGGATGGAGTGGAGAGGAATGAGACCCCCCGTCAGTTATCATTGCTGTCTGTGCGTCCGGTAAGGAGATTCCCCTCTCTATTTGTCCTGTTTGCCATTATCATTGAAAGTGAAAGTAAAAGAAAATCCCAAATTTTGGGTTGACCCCAGAACAGTATTAGAGGGGAAATTTTCCAATGGGGACACTAGTTCTGATGACCTGGGGGTCCCCAAGAAATCCCTTTAATTTGCCAGGGTTTCCTCTTACTTCCTGTTTGGCTATGGGACAGGAAGTGATGATGGGAAATCTCAGCAATGGGACACAGATGACAAGAAAAAAATCTGACAGTTTATTATAACCTTACTTTATCCAAAATGGAAAAAAATGTTCCCTATAGCTCTACTTTAAGCTGTGAGCTGCTGCTTCCTATTTTTATATTAAAGTGGAGTTCCGGACAAATTTTCATTTATTTTTTTAAAACTACCCCTAGAATAGTCAGGACTAGTGCATTTAAACAACAATATCCTCTAAACTTTCCCCTGTTTAGTGTATATGCTGCAGGAATTACTTACCTTGTGAAGTTCTTGTCCAGCGCGGCCGTCTGCGGTGTGGGCAGCAGAAACCGCAGTGTCCCTTTTCCTGGATTTCGCGAGTCCCAGAATGCTATACGTTGTCACTTCCGGGGCAGGCGCGTCATCCCACAGCTGGTTCCGTGTCATTGACTCCTGGGATTGATGATACTCATCTCCCAGGAGTCAATGCAAAGCAGGAAATTACATCGGTGGCCGCGGCCGCATAAGGAGGAAGTGCAGTGATTTTTCATCAAAAATAAGGTAAGCGAACCAAAAAAAAAAAATATCCAATTCGTTTTTATCATGTGATAAGGTTATGTATGATGGGAAGTTCAAAATGTGGCCGGAATTCCGCTTTAAGTGGTAGTGCATAGGATTCTATGCCTTCATGCGTTTCGCGCTAACCTCAGCACTTAGGCGGTGATTAGGTGCTGAGGTTAGCACGAACAGTGTTATCCTTTCATTCAAAATTATTAATATGGATTTTAGTGTTTACTGTGGCCATCCAGACTTTTCCTTGATCAGTGCGCAGGTGTACGAACTGGGCTGGCACACACGTCGAGGTGTATGGGTTCTTGAATTGAGTCCACCTACCTAAAAACATTGCTTCATCTCTCACAATACTGGAAGACGTGTGTAGAAATGTTGCATTTTACTTCCATTGTTGCTTCCAATCACTTGTAGGGCTAAATGTAGCAAAAGCGATCAAAAAAACATTTAGAAGAACTTCCAATTTGCACTTCCACCTGACACTTCAGTTCTGCATAGGTCCCTACAAACTGATTCAAAACTGTCTTATATCTCTTGGGGGCTTCAATGGCAAGAAATTCCACCAGAATTCCATATTTCACCCTATTATTAAATGCTTTGTAAATCCACATGATGGGGGCCACACTCCTTCGATGAATTCTCCATGATGTACTATGAATGAGTTATCAATCCCGTAATGAGAGAGTGGTTTCCTCATTATGGACTTGCGAGAGGGACTGGAGGCAAAAATGTCTGCTGGACAATCCTGCCTCCATTTCCTCTGATATCAACAACCAACAAGTGAATTAGCTCTCCCGTGGGTGGGCAAAACTCAAATTTTTGTTTTGAATGGATAGGACCATTAGATGCCTCAGTTCTGATTTGTGCTTTCACTGCAGCACAGCTAGGAAACCCATTGCTTTTAATGGTTTTCTGAGCAGCATTGCACCGAAAACCTAAAAACAGCCAATCAGCTAGAGCTTCAACTAAGCAAGCCCTGCTGGGTTGTATGGCGTAGCAAAAAAATTGGAAAATGGACACATTTGCCTAACCACTTAAGGACCAGGCCAATTTTCGACACTTGTTGTTTACAAGGTAAAATCAGTATTTTTTGCTAGAAAATTACTTAGAACTCCCAAACATTATATCATTTTATTTTAGCAGAGACCCTGGAGAATAAAATGGAGATCCTTGCAATATTTCATGTCACACCGTAGTTGCGCAGTGGTCTTACAAACACAGTATTTTTAGAAAAAATACACTTTTTTAAATTAAAAAATAGGAAAACAGTATAGTTAGCCCAATGTTTTCTATATTGTGAAAGATAATGTTACGCCGAGTAAATAGATACCAAACATGTCATGCTTCAAAATTGCACACACTCGTGGAATGGCGACAAACATTGGTACCTAAAAAGCTTAATAGGCAATGCTTTAAAATTTTCTACAGGTTACCAGTTTAGAGTTACAGAGGAGGTGTAGGACTAGAATTATTGCTCTCACTCTAGCGATCGCGGCGATACCTCACATGTGTGGTTTAAACACCGTTTACATATGTAGGTGCGACTTGCGTATGCGTTTGCTTCTGCGTGCGAGCAAACGGGGATGGGGCGCTTTAAATTAATTTTTTTCTTATTTATTTTACCTTTTATTTTATTTTTTTTACACTGTTCCTTTAAAACAAAAAAATTTGATCACTTTTATTCCTAATGTAAACATCCCTTGTAATAGAAAGAAGAAGGACAGGTCCTCTTTATGTGAGATCTGGGGTCAAAAAAGACCTCAGATCTCACATCTACACTAAAAAGCAAAAAAATTTCCTTTTTTTTCATCATTAAAAAAAAATGGGGCCTTTAAGGAAGCAACGTATGACTTAGAGTGGGGCCGTTGGGAGGAAGCGACATATGAGTGGGGGTCAGCTTGCCTTCACTCGACTTCCTGCCTAGGAGGGGAAAGGACCAAATCATTTTCCCCACTACCGACGGCTCTGGTAAACACAAAAAATGACCCGGAAGCGTCAGAAGGGGAGCACCTCTCCCGCCACCCATAAAAGTGATCCCGCAGCGAATTCGCCGCTGGGACCACTTTTATGTGAAAGAGGACCGCCTGCCCTGTAAAAATACCAGGGTTATGGCAGCTATCTGCTGCCATAACCCCGGTATTTAACATTAGAGACAAAAAACTGCGGCGGGTGATCCAAAAGGGGTTAAAGGGTACCTCCACTTTCGTGGGAAAAAAATTAGCAAATAAAAAAAAAGAATATAGGGTATACAATTGTGGCACAAGTCATATTGTAATTAAATGTGAAATGAGCTTTCCTTTTCAATCTGCAGCGCTGTCATTTTTTGTAAAATGCAATGCAATATGGCTACCTGGTGTGCTCTGTACACAGACGCCCCCCAGAAATGTAATTTCCTGCTTCTGTGATTGGCTTACTGATTTCCCCAGAAGTCTGCACTAAGATACACATCAGATTTTGAGCATCCCCTGCAAGAAAAATTTTAATTTTTGGTGAGATATTACCAAAGGGAAATCACGTCTAAAGGGATGCAGACCCTACAACTTTCCTCATTAGAGCCCTACATGTGCAGCAGCTGATTGATAATTATAAAGGCACTCCCATACAGATTCACTCACATGGATACAGACAAACAAGCAGCTATTTCTTCAGAATAGCAAAAATAAGGTAACAATCTGCAACAACATTTGTTAAAATCCTTGTAATGTACATTGATCACCCAGAGGGGAATGTTTGTTTCTCCAAAAAAAAAAAAGTGGAGTAAGGCTGGCCATACATTATATAATGTCATTGTACAATTTTCCTTTAGATTTACCAAAACCATATAATATTAGGTCAAACCTAAACACTTTCAATTTGTATGGATTGATGCAGGCCCTTGCACTACATAGGTGAAGGTAAATCTAAAGGAAACTGAATAAGAACATTGTATAATGTATGGCCAGCCTTAAGCCCTTTTCACAGAGGCGATCCGATCCGATCCGCCTGTCAGTTTTTCAGGCGGACCTGATGGGATGCTCAATGCATCCCTAGGGGGCAGCGGATGTCAGCGGAGACATCTCCGCTGACACCCGCTGCTCTCCGATCCGATCCTGTCCGTGAAATCCGGACGGATAGAAACCCTATTTTCCATGCATCTGGAGGATCGGATTGGATAGGATCGGATGAGAACGGACAGATGGTCCATTCTCATCCGATTCCCCCATAGAGAACAGCGGGGATCTGACAGCTCCCTCTCCGCACACAGAGCTGTCATCCGTCTGCTCGGCAGGGATCGGCGGATCGATCCCCCGCTGAGCAGAACAGACTCCGTCCGGCGGTGCGCCCACTTACTCTTCAAATCCCTCAAAAATTCTATATAAAGATGGCAACTAAATGTCATTCTTTTCTCACTGATGGCTGTCTATATTCTGTAATGTTGTATATACAATCTGCATCAACCACGAAAAAAGGATAAGGACCCATTCACGCCTATGCAGGACACATGGAAGGCACACATGAATGGGTCCCTATCATTTTCTCCTAACACACTCTAATTGTAACCCATGGATATGAAGCAGACACATAGCAAAAATAGGATTTCTATTTGAAAAGCAGAAAATTTAACGTGTTTTAGGGTCAGGTCACACCATGGAAACGCAGTTCAGATGTTTCCAGATGCTTTTCTCCATGCGCGTTTTTGATGCGGTCCAGTGCATTTTGCCCCCTCTATTTTTCTAACCTTAAAAAAGAAAATGTGCGTTCCAGTGCACTCCGGTGCGTTTCGGTGCATTCCGGTGCGTTTTTGATGCGTTTTACCGTGTTCCAGTAAAGTCCAGTGCAGAAGAAATGCAGCATGTTCTACTTTTTTTTCTGGACCTGCAAGCACTGGTGTGAACTATGCCATTGCAAACCATATAACCTACTTTCCATGCATTTTTGATGCAGAAAAACAAGCGTCCTGGACTGCATGTGCTGTGAACTGGCCCTTAAAGCGTACATGTGTAAATGAGCACTACAAGTCATTTTAACTAAAAAAAATACAGTAGTAAGCCACCTGTATACTACCCATAGTTCCCTCCGGGCTGAACTGTGCTTTGTTCTTTGCCTGAACAGGTGTGTCAGACAGGTAGACGATGTATGTGGCGGCAGGGCAGGTAAAGCAAACACTACGATATGGATCAGACAGACATAAAAAGAAAGTTGGAGGGGTCTCTTACTTGGATTCTCCAGGCAGCTGTGACAGTGAGCTCCTTCCCCGAGCGGCTCCCATGGCTTGTCAGCCCGTCATCTGGATTTGAATGTGAAATGAGTGTGAGTGACTGCAGCAGCTCGCAGTTTGCATGACCTCTTAATGAGAGACGGGAGCTGGTGACACTGAGAATTAAGTGATCACGTGACAGCCCATGAAAATACATTCTTTCATACTTCCTAGATGTACTCTGAGTAACTCTTTACCTGCAGGCTGAGCCAGATCTAGCCAGATAATGCCTTAAGCTGGATACACACTATACAACTTTTGTTGTTAGAATGCCTTTAAGCTGATTACACACTATACAATTTTCTTTAGATTTTTTCCTTTAGACTTACCAAAACCATATAATATGAGGTCAGACCTAAACACTTTTATTTTGTATGCAATCAGTCAGGCCCTTGCACTACAGAGTTGAAGGTAAAGCCCCGTACACACGCACTGATTTTTGGCCGACCGATCGGCCGTGTTTTGTCCAGTGTTGTTGTGTTGGTTGAAATGTGCTCTAGACTGCACACGAATTTTGTCGGCCAACAACAACCAGTTTTCTTCTCTGAGCATGCCCAGTCTTGCTCATCTGACTTTTGTCGGCCGAAATCTGTACTGACTGACGAACAATCGGCCGTTCTGGTGACAGGCAACAAAAATTTTATAGCATGCACACCAGATTTTGTTCGGCCGAAAAGTTGCAGTCGGTTGTCGGAATCATCATACTAACAAGCCAATAATCGGCCGATCGGGCGGCGGCCCAAAATTCACGGCCAACAATCGGTATGTGTGTACGGGACTTTAATCTAAAGGAAATCTACCAACAAAAGTTGTATAGTGTGTATCCAGCTTTAGATTTACCTTCAACTATGTAGTGCAAGGGTCTGCCTAATTGCATACAAATTTAAAGTGTTTAGATTTGACTTCATATTATATGGTTTTGGTAAATCTAAAGGTAAAATTCTGAAGAAAATTGTAGAGTATGTATCCAGCTTTACACAGATAAAGCTCTAAAGCCCCGCACACACGATCAAAAAATCATACAAAGAATACCGATTTCGAAGCGATCGTATGATAATCTGATTGTTAGTACACAGTTTTCGTCTGAAATGATCTAAAGCAGGGGTGGGGAACCTACGTCCCAGGGGCCGTATACGGCCCTCAAAGTCATTTGGTCCGGCCCCCCCATGCAGCTGAGTCTGTGTCTCTCAGCTGATCTGTCAGAACAGAGCCAATGCTTCCTGTATAGTGATATTAAATTCACTCCGCCTGTGACCAATACAGGAAACATAGCCTCTTCCTCCAGCGCAGCGCCGCTGCTAGCCAGCATTTCCCGCCAGCAGCACACACAGCAGTACCAGCCAGAACTAACAGTACCAGCCAGAGCCAGCAGTACTCACAGCAGTACCAGCCAGAGCCAGCAGTACTCACAGAAGTATAAGCCAGAGCCAGCAGTACCCACAGCAGAACCAGCAGTACCCACAGCAGTACCAGCCAGAGTCAGCAGTACCCACAACAGTACCAGCCAGCAGTACCTACAGCACAGTACCAGCCAGCAGTACCCACAGCAATACCAGCCAGCAGTACCCACAGCAGTACCAGCCTGAGCCAACAGTACTAGCCAGCAGTACCAGCAAGCAGTACCCGCAGCACAGTACCAGCCAGCAGTACCAGCCTGAGCCAGCAGTACCCAAGGCAGTACCTACAGCACAGTAACAGCCTGAATCAGCAATACCCACAGCAGTACCAGCCTGAGCCAGCAGTATCCACAGCACAGTACAAGCCAGCAGTATCAGCCTGAGCCAGCAGTACCAGCCAGCTGTACCCACCAGCAGTACCAGCCAGCTATACCCACCAGCATTACCCACCAACAGTTCTTTTTAAAACTTACCACCACAAAGTTGACTGCGCTCTAGACTGACCTACGCAAACATGGAAAACCAGTTGCGAGTAGCAACATCATCAATACCAGCTAACATCACACACCTCACCAAAAGAGAAGCAGTTGCATCCATCACATTAGGGGTGAGTTGATTAAATTTTTGACCAAATATAACAGGCACATTTTTAAGTTGATAATTTTGTACGGCCCCTGAATGATTTTATAAATACCCAAATGGCCCTTGGCAGAAAAAAGGTTCCCCACCCCTGATCTAAAGGGACAAACATGAAAACATTTCTCGTATGATACCAGATCGTACGATTTTCGTTTATACAGTACAGTTTTCGTCTGAAAATACATGACTAAGGCACCACAGATGTAATCAGCGCCCACATAAATAAAGGCCGCTGACCTATCCCAACACTGATACCCCAACTAAACTAAATAACCACTGAGACACTGTTTTGGAATAACATTTTTATTGGGTTATTTATTACCCAATAAAACAAACATTCCTTAACCGCTTGCCACCCGCCTGCCCACCGCATATATACTGTGGCAGGCTGGCTTGGCTGCGCGAATCGCCGTACCTGTACAGTGATCCGCAGGAGCGATCCTGGGGGCGCGCATGCACCACTAGAGTCCCATGTGCACCGCCATTAGCCAGCGGGGAAGCTTATTCACAGGGACTGCCTGTCCGTTCTCATCCGATCTTATTCGATCCGATCCACCAGACGGATAGAAAATGGGGTTTCCATCCGTCCGGATTTCACGGACAGGATCAGATCGGACAGCAGCGGATGTCAGCGGACATGTCACCACTGACATCCGCTGCCCCATAGGGAGGCATGGAGCATTCGATCAGGTCCGCCTGAAAAACTGACAGGCGGATCGGATCGCCAGTGTGAAAGGACCCTAACAGTGCATATTTGTAGCACTGATTACTGTAGTAATGTCACTGGTCCCCCAAAACATTTCAAAAATGTCAGTTACGGGTCTGATCTGTCCGCCGCAATGTTGCATTCCCGCTGAAAATCGCTGATCACCGCCATTACTAGTAAAAAAAAATCAAAATGACATAAATCTTTCCCCTAGTTTGTAGACAAGATAAATGTTGCGCAAACCAATCAAAATACGCTTATTGGGATTTTTTTTTTTACCAAAAATATGTAGCAGAATACAAATGTGCCTAAAATTATGAAAACGTTTAGATTTTTAATTTTTTTTTATTGGGAATATTGTTTTTTTTTTTTTTTTTCAGAATTGTCGCTCTTTTTTTGTTTATAGCGCAAAAAAAAAAAATTAGCAAAGGTAAAGAATATCAATTTTATTTGGGTACGGCGTCGCATGACCGCGCAACTGTCCGTTAAAGAAATGCAGTGACGAATCGCAAAAAAAGGCCTGGTCATTAAGGGGGCAAATCCTTCCGGTCCAGAAGTGGTTAAAACAGGAACAACATTAAATAATACAATAACAATAGACATAAGGTTGCTGATCTTTGGAGGCCCCAAGTATCCACTGGTATCTGCGTAACTACTTACACGGTCCCCAGCCGCACCGCACCGACTCAGGGACAACCTCAACATTCTGCAGATACCTCTCAGTTTAGCTTACCAGTTATCCTACCCTTAACTGTCCTTCCACAGGGGACTCCATACCTCAGATGGGTCCCCATATATGATAACCACAGCAGATTTTAAACATCTCCAAAGACCCCAACCACCAAGGCAAGATGACCACTCAAAGAATAACTGCTCCATTACAGGGGTAGGCGGGCCTAAACGTTCTTCCTCCATGTGTATTCTTCTCTGGATACCAGGAAGCTTTCAGACCCTCCTACTTGCCCTCCAGCAATCCCTCCCCCCACTGAAGCCCACCAATCCCATAGGGACTAAATTTTTTCCTTTTCTTTTACATTAACCCTCTCTTTCCCTGATTACCCTGTCCCCCTTGTCATGCTAGCCCTACGCTATTTTTTTTTTTGCCTCAGGCTATACTATACAAGCACAATACAACTACTTTATATCACTTCTGATTTTTTTATTCTGTCGTACGAGAATTTTCACATTTAGCAACCTCTTCATTTTTGATAAGGAGACTAGCATGCAAAAAATAAACGGACGATCATTCGCCCAATAATCTCATTGTGTGTACTAGGCTTAAAGTGGTTGTAAAGACAGAAGGTTTTCTTTTTTTATCCCAATGCATTCTATGCATTAAGATAAGCCTTCTGTGTGCAGCAGCCCCCCTCAGCCCCCCTAATACTTACCTGAGCCTATCTTTATCCAGCGATGTTGCAGGAGTGTCTCGAATGCCCCATTGGCTCACGCTGCTGTCAATCAAATTCAGTGAGCTAATGAGGAGAGAGAGGGGGTGGGGCAGAGTAGTGGCTCAGTGTCTAAATGGACAGAGGGGGGCTGCAGCTCAGCTAGGGTGCCCCCATAGCAAGCTGCTTGCTTTGGGGGCACTCAACAGGAGGGAGGGGCTTGGAGCTCCGAAAAGGGACCAGAGAAGAGGAGGATCCGGGCCACTCTGTGCAAAAACACTGCACAGAGGAGGCAAGTATAACATGTTTGTTATTTTTAACCAAAAAAAAAAACAAGACTTTAAAATCAGTTTAAGTCCCGGTTAACACTGGTGCGATGCTGGAAACCCTGTGATTTAGTGCCGGCTCCTGCATCGCACCTGAATCGCACACTGGTTCACACTGACATCTGTGAACCACTGGAGGTGTCAATAACACAACCAGATCAGTTTGCAGATCGCAGTGGGAACTGTCAAATAGTGCAGGCCAGGAATCCAATTGCATAGGTATAAACACCAATGGGATTTGATTCCACTGCGGACCAAAAAAAAAAAAAGGGGTCCTGCACCATTTTGGTGGAAATGCGATTTGCATCCCACAGACATCTCATGTGATTTGCACAGCAATGCAGTGCAAATCACATGCGATGTCTGTGATCGCACAAGTATGAACCCAGCTTAAAACCCAATAGTGTTAATGCTGGCTAATTACACATATTGTGATCATTTTTAGATTCACTCGTAGCTTTTTAATACAATCACCCCTTTTGTTTTTTGAGATCCTGCCACACACAGATTGCAAAGGCAGTGTGCTTTGAACACAGTGTCAGAAAAGACACCGCGCCTTTCCTGCACCACATTCTGGTCTGAACTGGTCCCTAGGCAAGAAACATTTTTTTGTTATACTTTTGTCACCTATAGTATCTCACAAAAGCCCTCACATTTTTGTAAATACTTTATTATAGCTTTTCATGTGACAACACTGAAGAAATTACACTTTGCTACAATGTAAAGTAGTGAGTGTACATCTTGTATAACAGTGTACATTTGCTGGCTCCTCAAAATAACTCAACACACAGCCATTAATGTCCAAATTGAACCCAAAGTGTCAATATTTTGTGTGGCCACCATTATTTTCCAGCACTGCCTTAACCCTCTTGGGCATGGAGTTCACCAGAGGTTGCGACTGGAGTCCTCTTCCACTCCTCCATGACGAAATCACGGAGCTGGTGGATGTTAGAGACCTTGCACTCCTCCACCTTTCCTTTGAGGATGTCCCACAGATGCTCAATAGGGTTTAGGTCTGGAGACATGCTTGGCCAGTCATTCACCTTTACCCTCAGCTTCTTTAGCAAGGCAGTGGTCATCTTAGTGGTGTGTTTGGGGTCGTTATTATGTTTGAATACTGCCTTGCGGCCCGGTCTCCAAGGGGAGGGGATCATGCGCTGCTTCAGTATGTCACAGTACATGTTGCCATTCATGGTTCCCTCAATGAACTGTAGCTCCCCAGAGCCAGCAGCACTCATGCAGCCCCAGACCATAACACTCCAACCACCATGCTTGACTGTAGGCAAGACACACTTGTCTTTGTACTCCTCACCTGGTTGCCGCCACACATGCTTTACACCATCTGAACCAAATAAGTTTATCTTGGTCTCATCAGACCACAGGACATGGTTTCAGTAACCCATGTCCTTAGTCTACTTATCTTAAGCAAACTGTTTGCGGGCTTTCTTATGCATCATCTTTAGAAGAGGCTTCCTTCTGGGATGACAGCCATGCAGAACAATTTGATGCAGTGTGCAGCGTATGGTCTGAGCACTGACAGACTGACCCCCCACCCCTTCAACCTCTGCAGCACAGCTGGCAGCACTCATACGTCTATTTCCCAAAGACAATCTCTGGATATGACATTGAGCACATGCATTCAACTTCTTTGGTCGACCATGGCGAGGCCTGTTCTGAACGGAACCTGTCCTGTTAAACCGCTGTATAGTCTTGGCCATCATGCTGCAGCTCAGTTTTAGGGTCTTGGCAAACTTCTTATAGCCTAGGCCATCTTTATGTAGAGCAACAATTCTTTTTTTTCAGATCCTCAGAGAGTTCTTTGTCATGAGGTGCCATGTTGAACTTCCAGTGACCAGTATGAGAGAGTGAGAGCGATAACACCAAATTTAACACACCTGCTCCCATTCACACCTGAGACCTTGTAACACTAACGAGCCACATGACACCGGGGAGGGAAAATGGCTAATTGGGTCCAATTTGGACATTTTCACTTAGGGGTGTACTCACTTTTGTTGCCAGCGGTTTAGACATTAATGACTGTGTGTTGAGTTATTTTGAGGGGACAGCAAATTTACACTGTTATACAAGCTGTACACTCACTACTTTACATTGTAGCACAGTGTAATTTCTTAAGTGTTTTCACATGAAAAGATATATTAAAATATTTACAAAAATGTGAGAGGTGTACTCACTTTTGTGAGATACTGTATGTGTTAGCATTTTAGAATTTGCTTACCATATGGGAACAAACCTGCATGTGAGCACACCTGTCATTGAAGGTGACTGTAAAAAGCAAACATTTGTGAAAAGCAGTAGTATATCTGTCCATGTAGTGATATAGGACTGCATGTGTTGAGAAATTTAAGCTATAGGGTTCATGCTCAGGGCTGATTAGGGCTGTACACCATCCAGATCAGCGTTTTTCTGTGGTGGGTATGGTCAGCCATTCACCAATCGCCATCAGTCACAGAGAGGAAGCCAGTGCAAATCAACTGTCTGCGGCCATACCTCCAAAGTTTTTGAGATGGTAACGATGGACACCTATTAACAGAAGTATGTAGGCATAGGACACACCCCCACCACACCCCCCCTTATAGAAGAATTATTTAAAAAAAAAAGGGTTAAACCCGCAAATACTATTTCTTTTTACTGGCTGGCTTGCAGTGGTGGCTGGTGCTCTATTGGTCGGGGGGGGGGGGGGGGGGCGTCAGACTGATCTGCCCCCCCCCCCCCGTCACTCCAGAGTCCAGTCCACACCATATCCCCCCAGGCACCAGTTCACTTACCTTCTTCCTCCAGACTGACAGACGGCGACGACTTCCCCCTCGGTCTCCTCCATGTCCCCTCTCAGCGGCCTTCTCCTCCCTCCTCCTCTGCCAATAATAGCATGCCTTCTCCTTTGGCCAATTGGGAAACAGGTCTCAGGACTCATTTCCTGATTTGCCGGGAGGAGAATCAGTGTGGCAATAGCGAAATTTCACTCGCTATTGTCACAAAACTGGTGCTCTGCGACCCGAGCCCGCCCTTTTTTGAAGCCTATTAGAGCCTCTGGCTCTAATCATGTGCTTCAAAAAAAGAAAAAAGCCTAATTGGAATCCATACATCTGGCGTCCTGCATATAGATTAGGGGGCCAGAAGCCTGGATGGGGGGACGGGCCGCGACTGCTGGCTTGTGAAATTTACAAATGCAGCAATTTAGAAATGGGATGAAAGGTTTAGCACTGGGAAACACTTTTTGAAAGATAAAAATATGCATTTTATATACAACTATATAGATCAGACCAAAATTAGTGACAAATGAGGAGGAAAGAGGGACAAAGGGACTTTGTTACAAATCATGGACAGTCCCTCGAAATCAGGGACAGTTGGGAGCTAGGTCTGCGGCTGTCCAGAGCTGTTTACATGTAATGTAGCATGGAGTGCTTACTTGTGCACAGAGTTGTATAAAGTACTCGAAACTCATACTTGAGTAAAAGTACAAGTGATCGATCAAAAAGGGACATGAGTAGAAGTACTAAAGTATTCAACATTTTTTGTACTTAAGTATTGCAAGTCGTTTTTTTAAAAATGTTGCTACTCAAGTACTGAAAGTAAAAGTCCAAGTACTGTGTTATGTAGTTATTAAAGAAAGAAGTCAAAAGTTTGAACATCATATTGTTTTTTATTATTTCAAATGCAGCTTTTATTTATACATACAGTAGCTTTTATTTTCGTATGCGCTGATAATACACATGTTTTGAGCTTCATGAAAACTGCCATCTACTGTTCTGGCAGTGGTAATTTTTATAATTGTAATGAGTAACTATGCAGCACAAAAAAAAAAATATTGGAGTAGAAGTATTGAAATTATTGAAATAATGTAGTGAAGTAAAAGTGGAAGTAGGAGAAAAAAATTCTACTCTAGGAAAGTACAGATACCGCCTTTCGGTACTTAAGTACAGTAGTGAAGTAGTTCTACTTAGTTACTATACATCTCTGCTTGTGCACAGGGATGGATGTGCGCCTCTGGAAGCAGACCATTTGCCCATCTGCCCCTAACTGCAGGTAATTGCTCCATGTGCAAACACATGTATACAGCTGTGGATAGTGTTAGCCTGTCATTGATATGTACGGACCTCTTGTCTGAAATTGATTGGAAACACCTGGATTGTACCCACTGAGATAATATGCTGATCTAAGCAGTGTGCAATCCTAATTGGAATAGAGATGATAATTAATTGTACATATTTTCATATGACAGAATAGCATACAGGTTTTTTCTTATGCCTTTTATCTCAGTGTTTGGTATGTGCATTCTGTGCCAATGTGCATAGCAAACTAAGACTGCACCATATGTATTGAACCCCAGCGTACGTTCACCTGGTTAGGTTCATAAAATACAACTGCATCTGTAAAGGCTGTCAGTCCATTCATCCCATAATGGTTGATCCCTGATCATGTTTATTTTCTTTTGGAAATCAGTCTCATTCAATCACCAACATTTCAGCTGGATCCTAGAATCAGACTGTAATGTTTGAGCATGTTTCATGATAGAATCATTAAAACTGCTATTATGTTCCCATTATTCTGAAAATGCTAGTTGTCTGGCTGTCATTCTGGTCCTCTGATTCTACACTGAAAACGACAACAGAACAAATATGCAGAGAAAACACCCATGACTTCTCCCAGACTTTCCTAATCTGCACATTGGTTCAGGTTTTGTGTCTGCAATCCAGTGGATCAGCATTGTAGTCAGGCGACTAGCATTTTCAGAATGGTGTTTCTGGCGCTTCTGTTCTGCTTTAAACTGTTTTCATGTATTTTTAAGGTTTCAGGTTTTTTTTTTGCCAGGCTAAGTTCTCAATAACAAGACAGATGAACTCAGGTTGTCCTGGAGTACTAGATATGAGTCCTCAGTAACAAGACAGGAGAACTCAGGGAGTCCAATGGTATTAGATATGAGTTCTCAATAACAGGTTAGGAGAACTCAGGGGGTCCTGTGGTACTAGGTATGAGTTCTTAATAACAAAACAGGAGAACTCTGGGAGTCCTGTAGTACTAGATATGAGTCCTCAGCAACAAGACAGGATAACTCAGGGAGTCCCATGGTATTACATATGAGTTCTCAATACACATGATAGGAGAACTCAGGGGGTCCTGTGGTACTAGGTATGATTTCTCAATAACAAGACAGGAGAACTCAAGGGGGCCCATAATACTAGATATGAATATTCAGTAACAAGACAGGAGAACTCAGGTAGTCCCATGGCATTAGATATGAGTTCTCAATAACAAGATAGGAGAACTTGGGGAGCCCCATGGCACTAATTATGCATACTCAATAATGAGACAGGAGAACTCAGGGGTTCTAAGGTATGAGTCCTCAATAACAAGACAGGAGAACTCAGGGGGTCCCGTAGTACTAGATTTGAGTCTTCAATAACAAGACAGGAGAACTCAGGAAGTCCCGTGGTACTAAGTATGAGTCCTCAATAACAAGACAGGAGAACTCAGGGGGTCCCGTAGTACTAGATTTGAGTCTTCAATAACAAGACGGAAGAACTCAGGGAGTCAGGGGTTCCCATAGTACTTGATATGAGTCCTCAGTAACAAGACTGGAGAACTCAGGGAGTCCCATGGTATTAAATATGAGTTCTCAATAACAAGATATGAGAACTCAGGGGGTCCTGTGGTACTAGGCATGAGTTTTCAAAACCAAGACAGGAGAACTTAGGGGTCCTATAGTACTAAATATGAGTCATCAGTAACAAGACAGGAGAACTCAGGGAGTTCCATGGTATTAGATATGAGTTCTCAATAACAAGATAGGAGAACTCAGGGAGTCCCGTGGCACTAAATATTAGTACTCAAGAACAAGACAGGAAAACTCAGTGGATCCTGTGGTACTAAGTACGCGTCCTCAAAAAAAAACAGATAGGAGAACCCAGGATGTCTCATGGTACTAAGTATCCTCATTATTAAGACAGGAGGAAGAATTTTATGCAGCTCTGAAATCAACACTGTCGGGTAAATCCCCAGGACTGGACGGGTATACAATTTCTTATTATAAAAAATTTAAAGAAATTCATGTTCCATACCTGACTTCCTATGTCAACTTCATTGTGGGATCGGAGGGCTTTCGAGTCACTCACTGCAAATATATCTTTATTACCAAAGCCGGGGGAAAGATCTAACTAGCTGTAAAAGCTTTTGTCCAATATCATTGCCTAATTCATATGTAAAGCTTTATGCGAAGGTCTTGGCTACTAGATTACTCACTCTGATTCCACAATGGATAGGATTGGATCAGACGGGTTTTGTCCCTGGCCATGAAGATAGGGACAATTCCCTATGGACCTTGTCTATTATTTCCTATGTTAGGGATAATTAGCAGCCCACCCTGTTACTTTCAGCCGACACCAAAAAAGCGTTTGACAGGGTGGACTGGGAATACTTGATGATAATTTTGAAGTTCCTGGGATGAGGCCCGAAAATGTTCCACAGAATTGCATCTTTATATGCACAACCAACTGCCCGTATAAGGGTTAACGGTTTATTAAGCAACACGTTAACCCTTAAAAACGGTACGCACCAGGGATGCCCATTGTCACCAATTTTATTTTCAATTTTTTTAGAACCCTTTCTTTCAACCGTACAGACAAACCCAAATATACACGTGAAAAAGTAAAGGTAAAGGTACATAAATTATCTGCATATGCTGATGATGTGTTATTTATTTTTTTTTATGTGTTATTTTATGTTCAACAACCAAGGATTACCTTGCCAGATTTGCTTAGAGTGATACAGGAATTTCAATCTATATCTAACTTTAAAGTTTAAAGTTAATCTAAATACTAAATCTGAAATATTAAATATACTGTTTAAAAAGATTAAAGGAACACTTTTAAATCAGAGTACAGTATCAAGTCAATTACATTCCTGGGATATTGATCTGGTTAGTTAAATAGCGGAGGGGGTTGTTAATCAGTTTCAGCTGCTTTGGTGTTAATGAAGTTGACAACAGATGCACTGAATAGGCAACAGTGAGACAACCCCAAAACAGGAATGGTTTTACAGGTGTAGGCCACTGAATTTTTTTTCCCTACTCATTTTTTCTGACTGTTTTTCACTCGTTTTGTATTTGGCTAGGGTCAGTGTCACTACTGATAGCATGAGGTGATACCTGGACACTTTAGAGGTAGCGCAGGCAGTCCAACTCCTCCAGGATGGCACATCAATAGGTGTCATTGCCAGAAGGTTTGCTGTGTCTCCCAGCACAGTCTCAAGAGCATGGAGGAGATTTCAGGAGACAGGTAGTTACTCTAGGAGAGTTGGACGGGGCTGTAGAAGGTCCTTACCCATCAGCAGGACTGGTATATGTTTCTTTGTGCACAGAGGAACAGGATGAACACTGCCAGAGCCCTACAAAATGACCTCCAGCAGGCCACTGGTGTGAATTACTCTGACCAAACAATCAGAAAAAGACTTCATGAGGGTGGCCTGAGGGCCTGACGTCCTCCAGTGGGCCCTGTGCTCACTGCCTGGCACCATGGAGCTTGATTGGCATTTGCCATAAAACACTAGAATTGGCAGGTCCACCACTGGCACCCCGTGCTTTTCACAGATGAGAGCAGGTTCACCCTAAGGACATATGACAGACTTGAAAGGGTATGGAGAAGCTGTGGAGAATGTTATGCTGCCTGTAACATCGTTCAGCACGACCGCTTGGTGGTGGGTCAGTGATGGTCTGGGGGGGCATATCCATGGAGGGACGCACTGACCTCTACAGGCTAGACAATAGAACCCTGACTGCCATCAGGAATCTGGATGAAATCCTTGGACCCATTGTCAAACCCTACTACGCTGGTGCAGTGGGTCCTGGGTTCTTCCTGGTGCACGACAATGCCGACCCTATGTGGCAAGAGTATGCAGCCAGTTCCTGGAGAATGAATGAATAGATACCACTGAATGGTGACCACGCTTGCCTGACCTAAATCCAATAAAACGCCTCTGGTACATTTTGTTTCGGTCCATCTGACACCTCCAGGTTGCACCTCAGTCTGTTTAGGAGCTCAGTGATGCCCTGGTCCAGATCTGGGAGGAAATACCCCAGGAAACCATCCGTCATCTCATTAGGAGCATGCCCTGACAATTTCAGCCATGCATTCAAGCCCGTAGGGGGCCATACAAACTACTGAGTACCATTTTGAGCTGCTGCAATGAAATTTCAGCAAAACGGACTAGCCTGCTGCATGATTTTTTCACTTTGATTTTAAGGGTGTCTTTGAATTCAGCCCTCTGTAGGTTCATCATTTTCATTTCCATCAAATGATTTGGCATCATTTCATTCCTAACACATTACCCAGTCCATATCAGTATAGATATCCAGCATGATATTTTTCCCCATTGAGATCTGATGTGTTTTCAAAGTGCTCCTTTGATTTTTTTGAGTAGTGTATATATCGATAGCCATACGTGAAGTAGAAACTTTGAAACCATTATTTCCCTTTACCTGGCAATCATCTACGTTAAAAATCTTTTAGCATTTACCTTACACCTAATCTTACTAACTTATTTCCTGTTTCAAAGATTTTATTGGAGTTAACAAATGTAGTACAACGTTTAACATGCACTGGAGAATTACAGAGAAACAACTAATAACCCATAGGGTACAGAGAGCAAACAGTAAAGTAACAAACAGTCGTAACCTCAGGAAAACCTCAGTAAGTGACAACAAAGGCTATGAACCAATGGGGGATCTCGGGATGGAGAAGGGTAAAAGGAACCCATCCCCTAGGCACCCCGTAAAGGGAACAAGCTGTGCCCAGGAGGAGAGGCGCGGCCAACAAGCACTCACCAAGTTATGAGGCAACTGCAAGAGGGTAATCAGATCCCGGAGGAGGGAAGCGTGGGACAAATAGGGCTGTCCTGGGCAGGGACCAAGACAGCTGGAGCATGAGGTTACGAGTAGCAAACAGGGGGAAACATAGCTCTCCGTTACCACATGACCAGTGGTTGAACAATAGTAGTTGAACCAGACAAATACGTTGTCAAAAAAGAAAACGAAAAAGAGAAAAGAAAAAGAAGAGGGGTCAATAGATAGCAGTAATGGAAAAAAGAGAGGGGGGGAGGAGGGGAACAGAACAGGGAAGTAAAGAGGAGGGTGAGAGAGGGGTGGGTGGGAGAGAGAGAGAGGGAGGGGTGGGGGGGGGGTAAGACAGGTCGCCGGGGGGGACACCAGAAATAAGCGGTGTGAGCTATGCAAAGCTTGAAAGCCGATTAAGGAAGCAGCAAGGCTTCGTCAAAGTTGGGGGGCAGATAATGGGTCACCCAGGGGTGCCAAAGTTTATCAAACTTCTCCACCTTGTCAGTTATGATCGCTTCTATTTTTGCATGGATCATCGCGTTGGTGACTCTATGTTTGAGTTCTGGCAAAGGCAAATGGGACGTCTTCCAAGCTTTCGCTATAGTTTGCTTGGCCGCTGTGGTGACCTGCAGGAATAACTTATGTCGAAATTTAGAAACATTGTCTGGTTTCAGGTTCAACAGGGCCAGCGAAGGATCCGGGGAGATGGGTACTTCCATGAGGGTGGAGAGGATTCGAAAGACCGCTTGCCAAAACTTTTGAACTGTAGGGCAAGTCCACCAGATGTGCATGTGCGTGCCTACAGCTGAGCAACCCCGGAAACATACGGAGGGGTACGTGGGTAAGAACTTAGCAATGCGCGCTGGCACAAGGTACCAGCGCATTAGAACCTTGTAATTCGTCTCGGATGCCACTACATTTTGCGAGGCAGCCTTCGTCGTCTGCCAAATTTGTGACCAGTCTGCGGGGTCAAGCGTAAGCCCCAAATCATGTTCCCATTTAGCAGTGTACGGGGGGGGGTTCGACTCGTTACTAACTTATTTCAACATAATTATCTTCCTAATAAAATCAAACTAGATTTACATAAATGGTCCTCTCTGTGTCACTCATGGTTAGGGAAGATCAATGTCATAAAGATGAATGTTATTCCCCGAGTTTTATATACCCTCCAAATGTTACCTTTGGGAGTCCCTGCTGAGTTTCTAAAAAATGCTTCAGTCTATTATTGTATATTGGAAGGGACATTGTACCAGAATATCAAGTAATATTTTATTTCATTCTAAAAGATTGAGGGAGTTGACTTCACCAAATTTTATATTATGTTGCCAAGCAATTATGACATGCATAGCAGATTGGAAATATGCCAAAACGACTAAACATTGGGTTGTACTAGAAATGGCGTTGGCAAATACTGATCTTGCGGTTTATCTTGGATACCTCAATTAACAAAGGGGGCTGGCATCCACAATATCTCCACTGAATAGATCTATGTTGGCACTATGAGACTCTTTGCATACTCGATATTGCTGGAAATATAACTCCTCAATAATGCTTTAGTTGGGACACAAATATTTTTTGTCAGGGGCCTTAGATAAGGGTTTTGAATCATGGTTCCATGAGCCTACTCTGTTATTACATCATGTGATAGAGGATTCAAAGATTAAACCACTAAAGTCTCTGTGTGAGGACGCCCAACCTATATTTTTGGATAAGTGGAGATATATACAGTTGTCACAGTTCATTCAGAGCCTTCCGCAACTTGTTTGATCCCTGAATGAACAAATTATTATTGAAGCTATTATGCAAAATAAAGATCCACCACAGCATTGTATTTCTCAGTTTTATAAAGCTTTATTGATCTTGAAAAATCTGGGTTACCCAAATTATATAGGTAGTTGGGAATCTGGTTTGCAAATCAGATTTACAGATAAACAAAAATATACATTTATACAACCTAAAGATATGTCCGCCACTTCATGCAGAATAGAGGAGGTAATTTCAAACTCCTTACCCAATGGCATCATACACCAGTCAAACTGCATGCTATGTATACGCCAGATTCATCCTTGTGTTGGAGAGATTGCGGAAGTCAAGCAACACATGGGCCTGCCCTAGGATTCGTCCGTTTTGGGAGGAAGTGGCGAAAATGATCTCTTTGATACAAGGGGAAGTAATTAGACCTGAACCATTGCCATTCCTATTTCATTGTACGAAATAATAGGTCAATGCCAAAAATATAAATGAACATTGAAAATATTAAAAAATGTTGAGAAATAATAAATAAATAAATAAATATTTATTTATTTATTATTTCTCAATATTTTCAACGTTCATTTATATTTTTGGCATTCTGACTCTGGTTATTTTTCACCATTACATTATGTGTGTTTTGTGTTTTTTGTCTTATCGTCCTGTGCAAGGTGGAGCCAGAGAGTGGGGAGCAACGCCTCTTCCTCCGTATGCCCATTAAAATTGCCCCCTGCCTAAGAGCCACAGGAGATCTGAAGAAGGGCTTGGCCTGAAACATGTTATCCCCCTCCATCCGTGGCCATCCGTATTAGCTCTGCTAGTTGACAGTACAGCTGCCGGTGTGCTGCCCCTGCACCAGTCCGGCAGCCGTAGACTTACATCTGCAAAGCAGCCCTCGGAGTGCACGTCCCTGACAGGCGCCCGGTGACGTCATCATCCGGTGCCACTGCAGTCGGGTCCGAGGAGCAGCGGCTGCCGCTGCCTCGGTTGTGTACCATCTGGTACTGGAGTGGTCTGTGGGGGTTGAGTATTCCACCCCCCCCCTCCTCTCAAACATCTTGGACATCACTCGGTTCAGAAGCATAACAGCAGCGAGGCTCCCCTGGGTGATCGAGGCTGATATCCCACTCCCAAGCGCCATACCATTCAGGCTCCACAGTTGGATAGTCGTTGTCCTCCCGCTCCTGGGTCCCCCTTGTTCTGAGGTACCTTTGACTGCTATATCATCCGACTGCTGTCTGTCGCACCCTGGGCACACTGCCGGCTTTTTTCTGTCAAGGAGAGTATTTTAACCCATTTTAATAAACATGTTTTAATGCTTCAAGATCCTGAGCAGCATCCATTCTGTCCTTCTGTCACCTTGTCCGGGAGCGCCAATATACGCGATTTTGTTGCTATATTACAGTCAAGGGGGCATCTGCATCTGGGCCCTGGATTGCATAGAGTGTGTCAGTTGCAAGTACAGATCAAGCTGGTCAAAGCGGGGGACAGTATTCAGTGAATTGTACAGCATAACAGTGTCAGGAGTTCTACAGTTTCACAGTTCTGGATCTTTTGGACTTTTACTCGAGGATTCAGCACTTCTATCAAGTTGCAGTGTGTGCTCTGTGTTAGTGAGCGTTGGCTGGCGCCGACTGGCGTCGAGGAAGCACCAACGGGCATTTTCGGGATCAAAGTCCCAATTGTAATTAGTTTGAGCCTAAAGGAGTATCCCACTCATTCCCTTCTCCCATCCCCTTTAACTTATAATAAAAACCACAAACAAAGATGCCGGAGTTGTCGTTGCTTCAGTTGTCACACTCAGGGACTCAGCTCACATGGGTCGAAGAGGATTCCAGTACTAATGGCAGACCCACATCAGGCCACAGGCCTGGAAACCTTGCTACATTTGGGGGCTCGTTCCGGATTTTTGCAATTAGCTACTGGGCCAGTTGCCATTGGCAACAGCACAAGTAAAAGTCCAAAAAATGAATTTTTGTGTCTGGAACTGCTACATCAGCATCAGGCCAGGTGTGAGACTGCAACTGCGGGAGACAGGGAGAGTGGATTGAGGCTAGAGGCCCACAGAGAGGGATGCTTGTGGCAACGCAGGTGCTCCAAGAAAGACTGTAAGGTGACCAAGACTCTTCATATGGATTATGAATTGTATTCTGCTGTCAGGAAGTGGAAAGCAGGAGACAAGTGTGTCAGGATGCGTGAATGCAGCAACTGCCTGATAGCAAGGAGTCCTAGTGTGGATGGTGAAAATGGTGTCAAGGGTCCAGGGAAGGATAGAGAAGTGGATGCCGGAGGTCCTAATGTGGATGGTGAAAATGGAGGGCAGGGGCACGGTAAGAGAGGTGCTGGGTGGTGGTGGTGCAAGGTATGTGGAGGAATGTTGACCGTGCATTTGGCAGTGGGACATTTATTCTTTATGGCTGGTGCACACATACTGTGGGGATTGTATTCGGCCACGCCGAGGAGGGCCGTGTAGCTAGTCCCGGAGCCAGTATGGAAGATATTAATTGCACGTGTGTGGCAAGGAAGAAGAGTATCGACTGTGCAATCGGTGGCGGGATGGTAGGAGGTAATTCCTATGTAATTTTAGATTATGTTTAATAAAAATATCTTCTTTTAAATTTTGTGTGCTAATGTCTATCTTATGATGTGCCTTTGAAAGTCCAGTTTTGTTATGTCTAGTTGGTCCTCCAACTGACAGTTCCCCCTTTTTATGATATATTAAACAAATTCTAGCTTACATTACAGCAATATTTATCTATATTTATCTATCTGTTGCAGGACTTTCCCCTTCCCTCTTCCCCCTTCTTTATCATTTTTTTTTCTTTTTCCATCTAGTTTTCTCTCCCTCCACCTTCTTTAATCCTTTTCCTGAGGGGGAGAGGAAGAATATTAAAAGTTAATGGTTCATGTTCAAACAATACAAGTTATTTTTATGCTTGAAACAGGTTGATACCTTTGTTATACCTACACCTGAACTGTGGCATAATTATATGAGTTTTATTATGATGTGAATTAACATTGTTTTAAAATTATCTGTAATAATAAATGCAATAAAAAATAATAAATAAAGAAAAAAATCAGATGATAAGACAGGTGAGCTCAGGGGGTCCTGTGGTACGAATTATGAGTCCTCAATGACAAGACAGGAGAACTCAGGGGGTCCTATGGTACTAGGTATAAGTTCTCAATAACAAGACAGGTTAACTCCTGGGGTCCTATGGTGCTAGGTTTGAGTCCTCCTCGGGGGGTCCTGTGGGACAAGGTAACTCAATAACAAGACACAAGAACTCAGGAGTTCCTATGGTACTAGAAATGAGTCCTCAATAACAAGACAGGAGAACTAAGGGGGTCCTGTTGTATGAGATATGAGTTTTAAATAACAAGACAGAAGTACTCAGGGAGTCCTGCAGGGGTACAAGATATGAGTTCTCAATAACACGACAGGGAAACTCAGGGGGTCCTGTGGTAATAGATACGAGTCCTCAATAACAAAACAGGAAAACTCAGGGGGTCCTGTGGTAATAGGTACAAGTCCTCAATAACAAAACAGAAGAACTCAGGGGGTCCTGTAGGTATGAGTCCTCAATAACAAGAAAGGAGAACTCAGAGGGTCCCATGATACTAGATATGAGTCCTCAATACCAAGACAGGAGAACTCAGGGGCTCCAGCGGTGGTACTAGATATGAGTTCTCGATAACAAGACAGGAAAACTCAGGGAGTCCCGTGGTACTGGGTATGAGTCCTCAATAACAAAACAGAAGAACTCAGGGGGTCCTGTGGGAATAGGTATGAGACCTTAATAATAAGACAGGAGAACTCAGGAGGCCCCGTGTTAATAGGTATGAGTCCTCAATAACAAGATAGGAGAACATAGGCACTTCCCGGGCATTACTAGATATGAATTATTAATAACAAGACCGGAAAACTCAGGGAGTCCCGTGGAACAGGGTATGAGTCCTCAATAACAAAACAGAACAACTCAGGGAGTCCTGTTGGAATAGGTATGAGTCCTCAATAACAAGACAGGAGAACTCAGGGGGTCCCGTAGTACTAGATGTGAATCCTCAAAAACAAGGCAGGGAAACTGAGGGGGGTCCTGTGGTACTAGGTATGAGTCCTCAATAACAGGATAGGAGAACTTAGGGGTCCCATGGTACAAAGTATGAATCCTTAATAACAAGACAGAAGAACTCATGGGGCCCTGTGGTAATAGGTATGAGTCCTCAATAACAAGACAGGAGAACTCAGGGGATCCTTTGGTACTAGGTATAAGTCCTCAATTAACAATACAGGAGAACTCAGGGGATCCCATAGTACTAGATATATGTCCTCAAAAATGCATTTATGTATTTAGAGACTCATAGGTGTCAGCTTACAGCTGCTGCTGCTGGTTTAGCACAGTAACAATAGCGTCACTTTAAGGGAGACAATACAGGCAAGGGTTGTGCAGGAGCTGTAAAAGTATTTATTTTTTTGTGCTATGTGTAACAAGAAACTGCAGCAGGTGATGGTAACCAAAGCTGACTCATGCAAATAGCTTCCTACATCCGCATTAAGGATAATAACCTACTGCATGATGACTTCCACTTTTAACGTTCATACACTGTTTGGTAGAACTGCTGATATTTTATATACTCACCGCTAGGTTATACTCATATTCATTCTATCAGTATTTCATGCATGAAAGAAACATTTTATGTGTGTTTGCAGCCTTTTTCAACCTTCTTAATATGATGGAACTCTTGAAATAACTTTCCTGCCTCAGGGAAATCTCATGGGACATTAGTATGGTTGTCACTGGGAAGTATGATCCAGTGGTGAGTGGGAAAAATTCCATGTTACAGATAGCTAAATAGATCATTAAAGTCAGTAGTTACCTATCTGGATGGCAGAAAGAGCTCGAAGCTCAACTAACCCTCAGCAACCCCTGGTGGAACCCTGGATGAGAAAGTCTGGGGAAGAGGGAGGAAGGGCTAGAACCTTCATCAGCTTTTACTACTAACCAGGATTCCATTAGAGAAATTTTCCCAAACGTACTGAACTGATTTACAGCAGAAAAAAAGCAGGGATAAATCTTGAAGGGCTTGTTCAGACATACTCTAATCATGGTTTTGCATTTCAAACCTGGATGGCTCTTTGGAGCGCCTTTGACAGGCAGTGAGGAGGCATTGTATCGACTCCTCACTGCCTGCTTTAACCCCTTGAAGCGTGCACAAGCCCACTGCAACAGTATATTTTGCATGCAAGGTGCTTCAGACCCATTCACTTGAAAAGGTTGCGAGTACGGGTGTTGCGCTTGCTGAAAACAGCAGGGGTATAATTCCTACCACCGCCATTGTGACCAAGGCATATGTATAACCCTGACTGTTGCCTCTGCAGCTGAAGGGGAAGCGGTTTGGGGGTGGTAAAGAGTGTCTCAGTTGCAGGGTTTTACCTCCCTCAACTGCTAGTGGGAACAAGCTCTTACAGTAACACGATAATAAAAATGTAGGGGAAGCCTAGACCTCCTGTATGCTTTTTTTTATTGCTGGATGTGTCCCTGTTTGAGAATACCCTTCACTTTTTCTCTGGTAACAGCATGTGAGGGGAAATCACTTTAATGGAACCCTGGAATTTGTAGAAATTGACAGGAGTTTTTATTCCTCCACACTTTATCCAAGACTAAAAGGAAAAATAGTTTTGATTTTAGTTACACTTGAAAGTGGTAGTAAAGTCCGCTTTGAACAAAAATAATGATATTAAAACCCACGGTAAATTAATGTGTACTAGTCCTACCTGCAGCTGCTGTTTACTTAGAATAAAACTAAGAAAACAATGGGATATCATTTAAAACAGCGTTACCAGGCGTATAGGAATAAATATAAAGTGCACTAAAAATTGTAAACTCTATATAATGATAATATCAAAAAAGTGCATCAGTGCTGAAAAGATATAACCACATGAATTATTAAAATGCAAAAACATGTACCATATAATTGGTTAAAGTAAAATGTATATTAAATATAATGTGCCAAATGTGCAAAAAGTGCAAAAAATATAAAAATATAGTGCAGTCCAAAAGTAGTATATAGTCCACTTGGATATAAAGTGCTGAATATCGTGCTCCACACAAAAGTGCCCAGTGCTTCCAAAGAACCATTTTGGGGATCCACTCACCAGACTTAGGAGAATTATGAGCCTTATATATATATCCAGCTACACCTCCAAATCAGCCTCCAGCCTCAGATGCGGGATACTAAACAGCCTTGGTGTCCCCCAGGATATCAAATAGGAATGAGCCTCCAATGTACCTTCGATCACCTCTAAAATTCCTTCATGCTTAGAATCTTAGACAAAAGGGGAAGGAGCTGAAAATAGTGAAGCCCATAGGATGAATTTATTATAAAAGATATATAAGATATATATAAGCTTATAGTAAGGCTTACTTGTAGTGTAGGTACAATGCAAATCTCCTAAACATGCACCCTTTAGGAGACTTTCACATTTGTAGCAGCCGGTGATGTCAACGGCGCATACCCACTGCACTCTGAATGGACAGCACACATGAGTGCGCTGTCCATTCAGAGTGCTATGCTGCAACATCAGAACTGGGAGGAACTCCACAGAAGCTGGATGCTGCCATCCACCCTGTCACCCCTGCATGGAAGGAACAAGAGTCTGATCAGTCTTCGGGCTCAGAGGAGTGACAGTGGAGGTGCTTCAGACAGAGAGAGAGCCAGTTTTGAATCCCTGGAAGCAGGAAGGGAGGACTGGGATCTTCCAACTCATCTAGCACCGAGTGGGAATGGGAAGACACATTGGAACAAGAAGGAGGTAACAACACAACGTTCTGAACACGGGTGACAGCTCAAAACCTAGCCTACAAGGAGTTAATCACCAAATGGGGCAACATTTGGCAGCTAATCAGATTCTCTCGGTTACAAAGGGAGTTACAGCAGACAGTAACTCTGGAGTATGGGTTAGAGTACCCATATGTGACACAACAAATAACGAGAGAAATAAAGATCAAATGTCCAAAATAAGAGGAAGAGCTTATTTGGAAGTTTCATGTCCCAAGGCCCTGTCAGGGGTTCACCTTCCAAAGTTCTGGGTCTGCTTCCTGAGTTATCAAAAGGGAGTAGAGCCTAGGATGTGCTATTTAAAGTAACCAAGTAGTGATAGTGAAGGCCAAGAGGCAAAATTGCCCCTGCTCAATTAACCTGTGGGGCCCTAAAGGATGCATGGCCAAAGTACAAGACCCAAGTTACTTTTGCTAAAAAGTACTAACCCCTACTATTCTGTTCTCTTGGTGTGCTGTTGCGGTCCTGGACCAAGTGTATTTGCTACTGAGGTGCTGCTTTAACCGAAGACCCAGCCCTCAAAATCAAAGAAAGTCTGAAGAAAGTCCCTCCCCCTGTTGCAGAGCATACTCTTTACTTTGTTATTGGACCTGGTTAAGTTACTGTTGTGGAGGAGGGATAACTTCTTTAGGTATTTCCTCCTGAGAGTTTGTAGAAGTGCACCAGATTTTGGGACTCTGGGCCTGCAGAGCCAATCCTGTTTATTAAAGACATGGACATTGCATCTCAGCACCAAGTATCCCTGGCAACAGGATAATACTGCTGTGCATGGTACGTACATATGTTGTAGATAGGTTTGTAGGGTAGATAGGGCATGTTTTTCTGCTTGCTTTTATTGAGCTGGAGGAGGATGGCCCATCAAGATTTGGCCACTAGGTGGCCCATCGTTCAGAATCAGGGTTCTTGGACTTTGAAGCTGTGTGCTAGTCACAAACTGGAGTTGTTGTGGGTGGATGATTATTCTCCCGGGGATAGTGCTCCAACCTAAAATGCATTTCTAATATATGTTTACTAACTTTTCTTCTTTTC